>NC_047095.1:4899308-5212558 GCF_902459505.1 Geotrypetes seraphini
GTGCAGCTGGAAACATCCATTTGCTTTGAACTAGAAGCCATGGTGAGGTCTGTATCTCTTTTTTTTTCTATTCTTAACCTTTTGGAAATGAAGTTATTTATGTAATTTTTTTTTCATGAGCCTTGCTTGCTTAATGCAGCTCTTTCAAGACTTTGCACATTGAAGCACTCTTTACTCAGAAAAAGAGAAGCTTTTTAAGTAAGCAATATAAAGATATATTTTTCATGAGCTGTGCTTGTTAATGGATCTTTTCCTATAATTAGCAAATACCATTGCTGTTTGCCCACAAAAATAGAGGATTTTGCCTGCAATATATCTGTATTCATGTGCCCTGTTTATGTGGTGCATTATTAAATGTATTTTGAAGAGCTTATTAATATTAATAATAATAATAACTCTATTCTTGTATACCACCCATCCATAAAAGATCCGGGCGGTTCACAGAGAAGAAGAACTGTACAATCAGTGAAATATATAAAAATAAAATAAAGCAAAAATAAAAGCCCCATAAACCTATTTAGCAGAACACATTGGAGACATCCAAAGCCCGCCTAAGTCCCATCCACCTAACTCACATCTGTCGATCGCCCAAGTCACGCTCAAAAGTAGACCTGCTTTTCAATCGCCTACAATGTAAGCATTAGGTAGATGTACTCAGGTGCTCAGAAATATGCTAATCGCACTAGAGACATCCACATCAAAGCCTTACCCACACCACACCCCTCACTACACCCATGCCACATCCAAGCCAGCTTTTTAGGTGCAGCTTTTTCCGGTGGGCATCCACAAAATTGTGGATGTCTATTTGTAGAATTGCGTCCAGCATTTGGACATCTAAGTTCCAATTAATGCTTGCTAAAGTCCAATTAATGCTTGCCTAAGCTGAAGGATGACCAAATCGTGGATGCCTTCAGTTAGGCATCCTTTACAGAATCCACCCTTAATGTGTGCTAAATTAGTTAGCGCACTAAATTGGCTAGTGTCCCTTGTTGAATTCACCCCTTATAACATTAATATGTAATTATTGTAACATTATATATTTGGCACTGCAAAAGATTATTATAATAAATGCTATTAATAACAATTTCTATTTTCACAGATGATTATACCCGTGTTTCATTGTCTGTAATAAGCAGTGAGCCCGGATCAGATTATATCAATGCGAGCTATATTGATGTAAGTCATTATTGTTCTCAATGACATTTTTGCATCATTAGATTACTAGGTTTTGGGTTATGTTTTTTTTTTTTTAAATGTAAAACTAGGTACAGCTTTGTTTTTAGTAGAAGCTGAATCTCTTTCTTTAAAGGAAGACAAAAAAGAGGGTAATTTTATAGCAGGACAAGTAGGTTAATATGGCAGGAAGGTGCCTATTTTTGGCTAGTTTATAAAGACCTATAAGTACCTATGTTTTATTAGATTCTTGATATACCACCTTTTCTGTGGTACAACCAAAGCAGTTTTACATATTACCTGCAGGTACTTTCTCTGTCCCTAGTGGACTCAAAATCTAATCCCCCCTTCTACAAAGGTACATTGCCCAACAGCGCGAGCTAAATGCCGAGCCATCCATACGCGTAGGAATAGAATGAGTGGCTCGACATTTAGCTTCTTAGCAGCGCGGCTTTGTAAAAGGGGGATGGGTAAGATTTGTACTTGGTTGCCATGGAGGTTTACTTGACTTGTCCAGGTTCACAAAGAATCTCTTCCCCAGGTTCTCAGCCTGCTACATTAACCATTTAGGCTACCCTTCCATAATCTCTGTATTTTTATAAAATACTAGCACAAATCCTACAGAATGTGTTTGAAGACATGGACATTATGCTTTCTCAAGATCATGTGTGCTTTATAAAATGGGCAAGTAAATTGCGACCCTGTCCACGTTTTACCCAAATTCTGCCCCTCAGCATACCTATTGTACAAGTATACACTGACCTGCAGCACATGTAGGTTCAAGCACAAACCACTTATCAACATTTTAGCCTTGAAAATTGTATATAAAATTAACCCCCACTCCCCAAAATAGGAACGACAGTTATAAAGTCCATGGATTATATATTTTTACTAAAAGGCCAGGGGCAGAGAGGGTGGGAGAGAAGAGAGAGGGAGTGATATTGTATGTACGGGGGTTGGGTGGGGGGTTGAGAAGTGGCAGAGGGAAAGGTAACAACAACCTAATTTTATATAGTATATCTATGGGAGGGAAGTGGGGGGGGGGGGGGAGTGGTTGGAAAGGCCTATCCAAAATAGCAAATCTGGCTACACCATTGTGTACACATATTAAAACTATTTCATACTTTGCACTAGCTCCTTTTTATTTTTTTGGCAGCTGACAGAATAGCACATCTGTTTTGGAAAATGTCATGGAAAACTACTATATTTCTCCCTAACTGTGAAATACTCAAAGGAATTCCCATTTTTAATGCAGCTTAAAAAAATATACATGCTGTGAAACCCACACAAACCTGTAGCCACGTTTCAGGAAAGCAATTTTCAACTCTGCCAATTTGCCTAAAGTCCTTTCAAAATTACCCTGATATTCTGCATGTAAGCAAGGGAAATAGAAGAGTACAGAAGGATTTTAAATGAGGAAAAGCAGAGCTCTCGGGAGTTGTTCATTATTGTGGCTGGTTACTCACTGTCTCCATTATCTTCATACAAGTAGGGCTTTATACATGTACAGCTGTTAGTCTAAATAGATGTATTTATATACTGGCACTATTTTTGATGGAGTTTGTACCACTGTGCTCTTCTGACCCTTTGTATTTGGATTCCAAGGGAATTTAGGAAGCTCAGTATCAAAAAGGCTGGCAAACCTTTGAAGTATTTCATGTATAAATGTGGTGCTAAGGACACTGACCCAGATCTGGCCAATTTCTCTGCATCTCTTCCCTTCATTAACATGTCGCCTGCAATGTTCAAGGTCATGGCATTCAGCGGTTGTCTTCGCTCCTATGCTGGAGTTATGCCTAATCCGCCTGCTTTTCAAGATATCCATAAGTATATGCAAACAAGTCTCATGCATAATTATTATGGACACTCCTAAAAGCAGACGACTTGGAAGTGTCTATATAATTAGGATAAGGACCTTTAGTCTATGGTAATAGTATTTTGGCACTTCACTTACCTAATCTCAACATTTAAGTTTGGATCCAGCCAGGAACTGTAATTAATCAACTCACTTTCCTGTACCTCATCATAACCCATAGCTCAATTTTTAATATTTGATGATACATACTGTGCGTTCTTTCTCAACAGGGATTCAAAGAGCCAAGAAAGTATATTGCTGCCCAAGGTAGGAATCTCTGTGCTCTCATTCGTGCATCAACCTTTGCTGATCATAACTGTTCAAGCTATTTTAAAAGATATAAAAGTGTGACATTAAATAATATACTCTTCCCTCTCAATTCTGTCCCCTGCCAAGGACCCAAGGATGAGACTGTGGATGATTTCTGGAAAATGGTCTGGGAACAGAAAGCAACAATAATTGTCATGGTGACTCGCTGTGAGGAGGGAAACAGGGTAAGGGACAGCAAAACCTACATGTCACACTTCTACACATACTAAACACTATTGCATCATTTTGTAAAGATATAACTTGATGGGGGAGGTGATAGTGAAAGGGGACAGCCTTGAGAAAAGCCCCAGCCGACGGAACTCAAAAGAAAGGATAAGTTATAACTTTTTGAAATGAATATTTTAAGAAAAAGTGATGATTTAAAAATTAAATTATTAAATCTATAAGTTATGATTAAAAAAAATGGAGCAAAGAAAAAAATTAAAAACTAGAAAAAGAAAAAAAGATGGATTGATGACGATCTCTGCAGTCTTCGAAATAAAACAAGGGAAAGATTATTGCGCAAGACTCTGAAGATCTAGATAATATGATAGATTTACTGAATGTGTTTAATGCTTACTGAATATATGTGATTCACACATTTTTGAGAAAGTGATCGTTTATTAACTATGCATGTCAGGTTGTCTTGTGCGCTATCCTTATTTTAAGTGACTTTTACTGAATAGGGCCTCTAGGGATCATTTTATCACTCTCGCACTAACTTTTCTGCAAACCATTTCAACATTTATTTATTTAATTCATTTTCTATTCCATTACCTCCAAAGAGCTCAGAATGGGTTACAGGTTGACATTCATAGTTTACAGTTAACAGGTTACAATTTGCCAAAGTTACAGTACAAGTTTTTTTCATACAAGTTTTTATCCTAATTTGACACATACTAGGAATCTATCAATATACGTAGTTGCAGTGCAAGATTTATCAATATCTTAATGTGACACAAACTGATATACATTAATATTTCTTTCTAATCTATTGGCCTTAGGTAGGTGAGTTAGGTGAAGAGGTGGGTTTTGTTTTTTGCTTTTCTAAAACGGAGTCCTTTATGAGATCTGATCTACTCAGTGTTATAGAGATATCTAATAAATTTGAGGCTTTTTGGTTTTTGTTTGTTTTTTTAGACCAAATGTGCAGAATACTGGCCAGCAGTTGAGTGTGGTACAAAGAGTTTTGGAGATGTGGAAGTGAAAACAAATGATGAGAAGATATGCCCTAATTACATAGTTCGAAAAATGCATATTACCAATGTAAGTTACATCACTCATTCATCTTGTACTTTCTTATTATGATAGTTATCCCAGTTAAGGTTTACTGGTTAAGACTTTCAATAATACTGTTGGTCAGCAGATGTCAGTCTCCCAAGTCTTGATATAGGTTTTTTCCAAGTTGAACAGAACCTGCAGGCTATGTAGGACACAGAATTCATAGTACTGACCTGTTCTTTCCATTTAATATGTACTTTGTAAGAAATTCTCCTTATTTTTCACTGGGAATCAGCTAGCTTTTTAAAATAGATAGATAGGATAACTAGCTAAGGGGCCTTATTTATTAAAGTCTTTTCCCTTGGACAGTGAGACAGGATATCATGAACCAAGCTCAAAAACACTTTATCCCACTCCCAAAGGAAAAAGTGATATTGCATTCTTTTATCTTCCACAAATAGCCTATGTACCTCAGAGTCCTAGGATATATGGTGGCTTTTTTTATTTTGTGTTTATTATGAATTCAGAGGACAATTCTAAAAGCGGGAACCTTCTTTTAGATGCCCCAATGCCTTGCGGTGAAAGCTTATTCAGTAAAAACATCTGGGCAGCGATAAACAAATACAAATTCAATATCTCAGAGGCTACAAAAAAACTATTATGACAATGAAATTGAAAATAAAACCTTAGACATGAAAAAGCTATTTCACCTTGTATGCAGCTTGATAGCACCCTCCCAAACATGGCACTTGGATCGCCACACTCAGCCAGTGGCCCAGGACTTTGCTGACTTCTTCCTCAACAAAATCAGAATAGTCCAAACAGAAGTAGAAAAAAAATGATCCTCACTCTGAGACCAACATACCCCACACTTGAAAGCCCAGATGAACCCTGCAGTGCTGGCCAAATATGGAACTCCTTCACACCTTTAACGACCTCCAAGACAGCAAAACTGCTAAAAAATCTATCCGCCCATAGTAGCCCCCTAGACAACTGCCCCTCTTACCTTTTCGCTACTGTAACAGAAGCTAAGATCACATGGATCACCAAATTCCTAAATATCATTTTAGATCAAGGTCAACTTCTGGCAGAAATGGGAAAAATAGCACTCACACCAGTACCAAAATCACAGAATGCAGATCTCTCCACTCCCTCAAATTATAGACCTATGCTGGCATCCCATACTCACCAAGCTCATAGAAACCCATGTAAGCAAATAACTCCCAATCTATATTGAACATACTCCAGTCTACATCCCTCTCAATTCAGATTCTGACCACAGCACAGCACCAAACTCTTCCTTCTAACCCTGACCACAAAAATCTAACAGATACTAAGCACAGGCCAACAAGAAGATCTTCTCCAATTCAACGTCTCCGCAGCTTTCAACTCAGTAGATCACTACCTCAGAAATAGGAATAACAGGAAAAAGACAATACCTCATGAGAAAAGACAAAGTCTTCCCCAACAGCTTGAAGGCCTTCTGTTGGAGTACCCTATGACTCTTCCCTCTCCCCAATTTTATTCAATCTATTCATGAACTCCCTCAGTAACATCATACTCAACAACAACAATTGCATGTTTTCATATGCAGATGACATCCTTTTTATCATCCCAATAACAAGCAAACTTGACACTATCCCCAAAATCTCTGACAGCATCAACAAGATACAAACATGGGCCACAATCAACAAACTCAAATTAAATGCCTCAAAAACCAAAATTCTCTGGTTTCACACTTCACTACAGACAGCTCCAACCTTCCATCAGGAACCACCATCAAGGTAGAAAAATTATCCAAAGTACTGGGTGTAATATTAGACTCTACACTATCCCTAGAATCACAAATTTCCAACCTCTGGAAGAAAACCTTCTTCACTATGAAACAACTGAGACTCATCAGACCATACTTCCATCAACGACACTTCACACCACTTGCTCAGATGCTAATTATATCACAACTGAAGTACTGCAAATCCATCTATGTGGACATCAATACCACCCTACCCCGCAAACTGCAGCTCATGCAAAACACAGCAATAAAACTCATATTCAAGCTGAAAAAATATGATTTAATCTCTGGCTACCTGTCCCAGTCTGAATAAATTTCAAAATTTCCTTTATAATGTTCCACATACTTATTCTCCTTGGCATGGCCCTCTTCGCACAGAAATCTCAATAAACTCCAGCCAAAGCTCCTCTTAACAAAAACCCTCAAGTACAAATGCATATTTAACACCATGTTCACATATATTGGTGCAAAAGCATGTAACAGTCACCCAACAACCATCAGAACCGAACTGAACTACCTAGCATTTCATAAGAAGCTAAAGACCTACCTCTTCGACTCCATATATTTTATTGACAATTTAACTATAGGTCCCAAACTGGTATCTCCCGTCTCATCGGTACCTATGCTATGTAGCCTACTAGCTCAGTTCTATTAACTACCTCTTCACTTCTCAAATAACTGAACAATTCTTATCTCTCTATGGAACTGTATCTTCTCCCATTTTGTATGCCCATAATTTCAAATTGTAAATCACCTTGAATCTGTTAGGACATAGTGTGACTCAGAAATCCAAGATTAGATTAGATATTCTGTTTTAGAATACTAGTATAATGTAGCATACCCACAGTTCACCAACCACAGATGCGGCATAACTGTGAACACCTAAGTGCAGCAGGTATTCATGAAACTTCCAGTATTCTGTAAATTTGCATATGTAAGTGGCAGCCTCACCTAAGCCCCTCCCATGCTACACCCATGTCAATGTGCTCTTGCATTTAGAGGCTATGCCACTTACCACTTACACGCATCCTTACAGAAAGGTGCTTAGTTTCTTTTCTGATAGACCCTCATGTGAGTGTTCACTTATCTACAAAAGTGCAGGCAATCTTTACCTTCAAGCACATAAGAGACACCTAAAAACAAGTGTTGCCCTTTCAGCATGTGCATTTAATTAATTTGATTAACTTTGGCATTGATGTTTCCTTGAGAAGTACTAGCACTGGTAAAATCCTTTGCATTGCACAGATAAAGGAGAAGGGTTCTGGAAGAGATGTGACTCACATCCAGTTCATTGGCTGGCCAGACCACGGAGTACCCGAAGATCCACACCTTCTTCTCAAACTGCGGCGCAGAGTGAATGCGCTCAGCAATTTCTTTTCCGGTCCAATTGTCATCCACTGCAGGTAAGCAGAAAAACATGTTCAGAGCATCCTCAGGTCACTTTTTTTAAATATTTAGTTCCCTTACTTTGGAATGGGCTTCCTCCAGAAGTCCGGGAAGGGAGGGGGAGGGGGGGTTGGAAGGGAGGGTACAGTACAACCAGTGGCGTAGCGAGGGAAGGAAGTTTTCAGGGCTGTGGCGCCCTATTTCTTTTATGGAATATCAGTGTAATAGCAAAAATATGGTCCTATATTTGAGGCACTAACCAGTTAGCTTCTGTGTTCCCCCAAGTTTTAGTGATACAGAATACGGAAAGTTATTGGGAGAAGTTACATGTGTACCTGTGTGTTATGGCCTGACGCTACCCCTGTGTGTGCCCACCTTCAAACTATGTGTTATATACGATGTGTACCTAGTAAATGCTAGAATACTGGGCCTGATTCTATAAATGGCGTCTATCAGTGCCCTGCTCCTAGGCACCGCTCAGCGCAGTTGTCAATCCACTGCTAGCTGTCATTTCTAGAATTGCACCTAGTGGCACCTGAGTCATACCACACCTATTCTCTGCCCCAACCATGCCCACTTTTCAGGTAGGCATCATTAGGCGGCAGAAGGCACCTCGACTTAGGTGTCACTAGGCGTTGCGCTGATATTGGCATGCAACTTTAATGTTTTTTTAGATTGGGTTTTACGCTAGGGTTACCATATGGCTCCAGAAAAAGGAGGACGGATTGAGACATCCGGGTTCTACTTCCATTGATTCCGTCCTCCTTTTTCTGGAGCCATACGGTTACCCTAGGTTTTACCTGCTTCGAAGATATTTATGCGTGGCCGAAATAGAATGTGCAAGGCAAAGAAAGAATAATGGGCCTCCAAGAGTGGGTGCTACATCCATACTTTAATAAAAGATCCTTTAAAAAAGTTTGAATGTAATACCCACTCCTGGAGGCCCCTTCCCCCTCTCCCCTCCCCGATATTCAGCAGTACGTAGCCAGCCAGGAACAGCTGCTGGCCAGCTAAGTACCACTTAGTCAGCTATCCACTGATATTCGGCGGAAGACAGTTAGCTGTCTCTCACTGAATATCCAACTTGGCAGATTGGCCGGTGACTTACTGGGTGATGGGATAATCGCGCGCCAGACGCCAGCGTGCCGACAATCCAGCGCCGACAATTTATCACAAGACAGAAGCGCACGGGGGAAAAAGTAATTTTTAAAGAGCTCTGACTGGGGGTTTGGGGTGGCAACCCCCCCCCCCCCCGCTTTATTGGTTAGTGTTCGCGCTGCCGTTGCGGGGGGGTTTTTGGGGGGGTGAACCCCCCCATTATAGAGAAAACGGAACTTTTCCCGAAAAAAATCAGAAAAAGTTCCGTTTTCGCTATAATGGAGGTTTCCAACCCCCGAACCCCACTCCAACAGCAGCGCAAACACTAACCAATAAAGTGGGGGGGTTGCCACCCCAAACCTCCCGTCGGAGCTCTTTAAAAATTACTTTTCCCCCGTGCGTTTCTGTCTTGCACTGAATTGTCGGCGCTGGATTGTCAGCGCGCTGGTATCTTGCGCGCCACTGACTATGAACCGACTTACTGTGTTGTTAGACATAGCTTGTCACCACTAATATCCAGCGGCTGGCTGGCTAAGGCTAACAGCTAGATAAACCTGCCTAAAAAGCAAGACTGTCTTTCACTGCTTTGCCTTAGTTGGCCAGCCTCTGAATATCGGCGTGGCGCTAAATCAGAGGCAGTGAACTTTGACCCGGATATTCAATGCTAATGACTGAATACAGCATTGAATATCCAGGATCACCATGGACCATGGTAGATAATTAATCTGCCTCCCACGGCGTCAAGATTGGGCCCATTTGTGTGTTCACATACATGCATAAATGACTAGAACAGGGGTGTCCAATGTCGGTCCTCGAGGGCCGCAATCCAGTCGGGTTTTCAGGATTTCCCCAATGAATATGCATTGAAAGCAGTGCATGCACATAGATCTCATGCATATTCATTGGGGAAATCCTGAAAACCTGACTGGATTGCGGCCCTCGAGGACCGACATTGGACACCCCTGGACTAGAATATCAGCATTTACTCATGTGCTTGTCACCTAACTTTAGGTGGCTTGCTATAGAATTACTTCCAAATTTTGTTAGTTTTCTTCATGTGTCACGTTTTTTCCTTAGTTTTTGATTTAGTGCTATGTTACTTATTCTTCATTAGTTGTTTTATTCTTTGTGAACTGTTTTTTTTTGTGTGTGTGTGTGGACCCCTCAGCCCGTTCCATTCCTCTTCCCTTTCTTTGTTGCCTCTTTCTCCTCTCCTTGTTTCATTGCTATCACATTCTCTCATTTTAATGTATTTCCTTTCCAACTTTGTTTTAGTCTGTAACCCGCCCCGATTGTTTCAGAGAAGGCAGTGTATTAAGAATCTTAATAAACAATAAATAATCAGATTTAATAAACCCTGTAAACTGTATAAATATTTTAAAAAATGGGGATAAAGTGCCACAAAACCCCCCAAAAGAAACCCAGAAGGGCTTAATGTACTAGAATAGAGGATTGTACCCAGTTAACTAAGGCTGACCGAGTCCATTCTGGATATTCAGCGGCGCATAACTGGATAGTGCCACTACATATTCAGGCCGACAACCAGTTCTAGGGTGGTCCAAGAGTAGACCTACTCAGGCTCTACTGTAACTATCTGGATAACTTTGAATATCAGAAATACCTGGCAGGTGACCTAATACTCAGATATTCAGCATTGGTATGTGGATAGGGGCTGGCACAGAATATTCAGGCATGATTCAGCTAGTGCTGGTCAGCATTTTTTTAAAAAAGCTGACCATCACTAGTTGAATATTGACTGGTTGGTCTTTTGGGAGCCTAATCATATAATAATACAAGAAGCCGCTGAAAAGTTCTCAGCCCAACCAAGAGAATTATGTGAAGCCATAAAACTTACTATTCATCTAGTACAGGGGTAGGGAACTCCGGTCCTCGAGAGCCGTATTCCAGTCGGGTTTTCAGGATATGCATGAGATCTATTTGCATGCACTGCTTTAATGCATATTCATTGGGGAAATCCTGAAAACCCGACTGGAATATGGCTCTCGAGGACCGGAGTTCCCTACCCCTGATCTAGTAAATGGGCACAGGTATAGGGAAACCAAGCCATTGTGACATCACCAATGAGGTTGGCTCTTAGCCATTGGCGGAATGAGGCATTATCCAAACAAGAGAGCTGACCCTAGTTCCTCCACAAAAGGAAAACTAGCCCAAACCAGAGTCTTGTGGACAGTTGATGTCCAAGATAACGGCTTTATTGAAACAACTTGATAATCCACATGAGAATGTCTAAAACCTAATGCACTGAGGCATTATGACATCACAATACGAGGGGCTGCTGGAAAGTTCTTAGCCCAATCAAGAAGAGAATGATGTGGAGCCATGAAACTTACGAGTTATTCCGCAGTTTTCTTAACACTTTTAATTTCATATCATTGAAAAGTGTCAAGCAAAGTATAGAATAACTTGTCAGTTTTATGGCTCCACATCATTCTCTTCTTGGCTGGGCTGAGAACTTTTCAGCGGCCCTTCATATCATTATACTAGAAACCACTGGACCAACAGCTAGTAACCATTAATGAAGTAGAAATGCAAATGTTAGAATGCACTGAAATTGTTCACTTTAAAAAAGTGTTAGCGTAGTGTCAAATTTAGAATCTCTTCAGAAACCTGCTTTTTTATTTACTTTGTTTTGTCAGTGCTGGTGTTGGGCGCACAGGGACTTACATTGGTATTGATGCTATGCTGGAAGGACTAGAGACTGAAGGCAGAATGGACATTTATGGCTACGTGGTAAAACTGCGCCGGCAGCGTTGCCTCATGGTTCAAGTAGAAGTAAGTCCCTAATGCTTCGCCATGCTTCCATTGGCACCGTTTTCAAGAGTTGCAACTTAGGGGTACGTTTATTAGCGTGTGCTAAGCAATTAGCATGTGAATCACAAACATACACATGGCTAGCACATACTCATTCATGCAGTAAGAACATAAGAAGTTGCCTCCGCTGGGTCAGACCAGGGGTCCATCGCGCCCAGCAGTCTGCTCACGTGGCGGCCCATCAGGTCCTTGACCTGTAAGTGATCCTTTGTCTAAAACCTTTCAAAATACCCTTTCATCATCCTATCTCTGTCTCTATTTATATCCCTCAATCCGCGTATCCTTCAGGAACTTGTCCAATCCCTCTTTGAATCCTCTTAATGTATTTTGTCCTATTACATCCTACGGAAGCGCATTCCAGGTGTCCACCACCCTCTGAGTGAGGAAGAATTTCCTAGTATTGGTTCTAAACCTGTCCCCTTTCAATTTTTCAATTTTTCCGAGTGCCCCCTTGTTCTTGTAGTTCCCAATAGGCTGAAGGGCAATTCTGTAATTTAGGGGCCTGCATCTATGCACCAGTTGTGCACACAAATGTCTAGAATATGACCACCAGAGATACAGGAAGGCCTGGGGGCAGTTCTTCTTGGAGGGCTGGGGGATGCTCCAGGGTTCTTCTTTTGAGGACATGTCCGGGGGTCCAGAAAACTTTTCAAAACCCGGCACTTTGTCCAGGTTTTGAAAAGCTTGGAACAAATCACCATCGGACAGGAGTGCATTCGCCACATGATGACATCACGCGCACATATGTATGTGCGTGACATCATCACGTCACATCCGCGCATGCACAGATGCGCTCGTGCTCGACAAGAGCAGGGGGTGGCGGGCAAGGGTGGGGGCAGGACTGGCGCATAACAGGGCGGGGATGGGGACGGGGACGGTCTAGGGGGTCTAGATTTTCCAAATGGAAAATCTGGTAAACCTACTACAGGGGGAGAAGGTGAACTGCATGGTGCTTGCAGTCAGGGAGGGAGGGGACTTTGTTGGGGACGGGTGCGGATGGGCAGACTAGATGGGCCATTTGGCATTTACACTTCTCCCTCATTATTCGCGGGGGATACGGGCAGAGCCGAACCGTAAATGGCGAAAGCCCGCGATTATCCGGCTCTGACCCACCCCCACCTCCCTGCCGCATTCCCGGCCTTACCTGGTGGTCTAGCAGGCTTTTGGAGCAGGAGCGATCTTCCTACGCTCCTGCCCCATGCAGATCGCCATGAAGAAATGGCTGCTGTGAGTTCCCGTAGTCTCTCGAGACTACGACGGGAACTCCCTACAGCCATTTCCTCATGGCGATCTGCACGGGGCAGGAGCGTAGGAAGATCGCTCCTGCCCCGAAAGCCAGCTAGACCACCAGGTAAGGCCGGGAAGACAGCAGGGAGGTAAAAAATATGTTTTTTTAAATTTTCCCCCTCCCCAGAAAAAAATTGCGATTATGTGAAATCGCGAGTGCAGAAACCGCGAATGGGGAGGGGGAAGTGTATCTGCCATCATGTTTCTCTGTTTCTATCTATAAACACAAGTAACATAGAAAGGAAGAAAATAATATATATATATTTTTTAATTATGTGGGTGCCAGCCCAGTATGACGTGACCTGTAGGCCTATATTAAGAATTAGGCTAAGAATTAATTGCATTAGCCTAAGAAATTATAAAATTGTACTTTTTTGTTAAAACGGTACGTGATACATAATTTTAAATGTGATTTTTGTGATCAGCAGCCAAAAATCTGTAAGATACACCCAAAAGTATTGAAAAAGCAAAAACTTGTTGTCCAGTGTTTCATATCGTATTCAATTTAAAATTTTAATGTTAACACACACAGCCTTTCATACAATTGAACCCAGTTATCTAAACACTTTAACTATTCCATATGTTCCATCACGCGTGCTTAGGTTTTTACAAGACAATAGATTAGCTCTGTCATCACCCAAAAGAATAAATTGGGAATGTACCAGATGTAAAGCCCTTTTTTAACTAGCACCATGTTCTTGGAATCAACTTCCTAAAAATATTCATCTTGAACTGAATTTTAAAGCTTTGAAGACATTATTAAAGGCTTGCTTTTTTCACTCTGCTTTGGGTCAGACATTCCTCAGAAATAGCATATTTATTAAAAAGATAATGTATTTCTTATGGAGCGTTTTTTTTTTTTTTTTTTTAGAAGGCATGCCACTTTATTTTCTCTTGTATGATTGCATAGGCCTTTCTTATATGTTACACAGAGTTCCTTTCCTTTTTTTTTATTGAATATGTTTTAATTGTTAGCCGCAGAAAACTGTTGTAAGCTTCTGTGGAATATCAAATTTTAATAAACATAAATCCCTATGGGTGGTAGATGCATGGAACAGTCTCCTGGAAGAGGTGGTGGAGACAGAGACTGTGTGTGAATTCGAGAAGGCATGGGATAGGCAAGTGGGATCTTTTAGAGAGAGAAAGAGATAATGGTTACTGCAGATGGGTAGACGGGATGGGCCATTTGGCTTTTATCTGCCATCATGTTTCTATGATTTCAGGGCATTTACCGCAGCAGCAGCTGCTAGTGCAGCTTTTTAAAAAGGGGAGGAGGGGGTAAATCGGCTAGGATAAATGCATAAATACTGCATAAAACAGTCCTATTTTTCCACTGGCATAGTAAGGGGAGTGCATGAGGGGGAAGGTCCACCCCAGGTGCAGTCTTTGTAAAGGCCGCAGGCACCTGTCCTCTTTTCTGCCCCCCTCGCCGCATGCCCCTTCCCTCGTATCTCTTTTAATTTTCCTGCGCAAGCAGCATTATGAACTTTCTGCCCGAGTCGGTGTTACCTCTCTCTGATGTCACTTCCGGACCCCGCACCTAGGAAGTGACGTCAGAGGGATAGTTGACATGACGCAGGCGGCAAGTTCGTGCTGTTGCTCTCGCTTAGACAAGCTAAAAGGTATGGGGGTAGGGAAGGGGGACGTACGCGACAGAGGAGGTCAGGAAGGTGCGGGGGGGGGCAGAGAAGAGGGCGGGGAGAGCCGCGTACCACTTACCCTCGCTACACCACTGAGGCTCATCTTAGCCGTTTAAATGGTGACTGCCACACTTAACCAGCTAGGTTTTATCTGGCCATGTATGCCTGGATATTCAGTGCCAGTGCCCGAACATGACCTAGCATAATCTTGACGGCAGACAAAACGCTGACCACCACTGCAGGCCTGACTCAAAAGAGTTATAACGCCCTGAGGAGGGAGGGAGAAGGCAAAGAGAGCAATGCCAGTTTAGGGATCGAAGGGAGAAGGGGAGCAAACTTTTGGACCAGGTGGATCACTGGTGGTGAGCTCAGAGACTTGGGATTTCAGCTAGGATTACTAGATTTTGCTGAAGGAAAATCCAGACCCATGGTCATGCCCTCCAGGCACGCTCAGTTCCGCCCCATTCCTCTGGTGCCATGCCCCATTCTGCCCCCAGATGGCATCCATGCATGCGCGGACACGACACAATATCACGTACGCGTGAATGCGCATGATATCACTACGTTACATCTATGCATTCATGGATGCCCCTTTCTGACTCGATTATGACTGAAGTTTTTCAAAACCAGGACAAAGTGCCAGGTTTTGAAAAGCCATCCAGACCCCTGGACATGTCCTCGAAAAGAAGGACATGTCCGGAGAAATCCAGACAACTGGTAACCCTAATTTTGGCACCCTGTATTTCCAGTGCCCTGGGCCAGATCCTCACCTGGTCCAGTGGTTGAGCTGGTCCTACACCCCTGGCTGAATATCTACCTTCCCAAGCTCCGTCCTTACAACCTCTCCTTGAAATCTCTGCATTTTATGGCTCTCCATGTGTAAACAGCAGCTTTCAGAAGCCAGCAATTTATATATGGAAATGATAACATTTGCACATGGATATGAGTCTAAAATAAATGAGTCTTTCTTTTCATCTTCATTTTGACTTCTAGGCTCAGTATATCTTGATTCATCAGGCTCTGGTAGAGTACAATCAGTTTGGTGAAACTGAATTGAACTTATCGGAACTACACGAAGCCCTTGAAAACATGAAGGAGAAAGATCCGCCTACTCACCCATCTCCACTGGAGGCTGAATTTCAGGTAAACAATAGACTAACATATTTGCAGTGAGATTTCTCTGGTGTGTTGACTTATTAATGGAAAAGAGGATGATCAAAATGTAATAAATAAGTGGGTTAATACTCAAATGCCATGAGTTGAATTCTGTCTACCAATATTTGGCCGAGTATTGCCTTAGAGAATCAATATGTCGTTTCTAAATATATTTCTAAGGTGCTCTTCAAATACGTAACCCCACTTCAATGAATGTCTACCAATATTTGGCCGAGTATTGCCTTAGAATCTACCAATATTTGGCCGAGTATTGAATTCTAGCCATTTTGTTGAATTCTAGCTGAAGTGGTTGGAGAGTATCCAGATATTCAGCAGCACTATCCAAATATTGACCAATGCAGCTCCACTTTAAACCCACGGGCTCGCACTGCAGGGAAGGCGGCAGACATCAAGAGCTCAGGGAAGAGAGCAGGACATGATTGGGGCAGAAAGCAGGGCTGGAAGATCGGGGCAGAGAGCGGGGCTTGAAGATTGGGGCAGAGTGCAGGGCGGCAATGGAGCAGGAGAGTCGGCAGAGACGTGTGCGACTGGTCCCCAGCAGTCGCTTCTTCTGTTGATCGGCCAGCCCAGATTTGTTTAGTGAATCGCGTCCCTGCCTACTTTGCATGCCATTTCCCCTCATTTGCATGCACGGATCGGAAGCGGATCAGAGGAGAAGTTAGTGAATCGGGTCGCAAAGGGGTCGCAAACTGATCGGTACACGATTGGTTTGCTTAGTGAATCTAGCCCATAGTCAGTTGTCAGTCATTAGCTCTCTACTGGAGCATACAATATGATGAAAAAAAATGGTTACTGCCCTTACTAAATTTCTTATCTCCTGTCATACAGCCAACACATGTACAAGCACATACAGGGTAGGCTTAACCTTGGACAGCTAAGGCAGCAGCATCTTCTTTTCTTTTATTTAAATACTGCCTATCAGTGGAGGTTGTCTAAGCGGTTTTTACATTCAGGTACTTAAGCATTTTCCTTATTTGTCCCAGCAGGTTCACAATCTACCTAACATATCTACAATCTACCCAACAACTCGGGGGGGAGGGAGTGGGGGTGGCAGCAAAGAAATGCTACAGTCAAAGCAAAAAATAAAAAAAGATCCAGGGAGCCAACTTAAAGAACTATCAGCACCTACCTTCTCCAGCAGGGAAGTGAGAATTTCCAATAACCCATTTACCTAGGTACGTTAGTGTGGGAGCCCACCGGGACAGTTAGGGAATAATGCTTGAGTTCCTGAATAATTTGTAATCCGCATAGAATTGTAGGATATGCGTAATATAAATTATTAAAAATAAAAATAAATAAATAAAATAGATTTGCCATCCTTATAGAAAATAAATAAATAAAATAGATTTGCCATCCATATAGAAAATAAAATTTGAAAATATATGGGTTAATATTCAGTTTAGAGCAAGTATCTTTATAAAATGGCAGCACAAAAGTCAAATAATGAAGACTACTTCAGTGGTCTCAAACTCGAACCCTTTGCAGGGCCACATTTTAGATCTATAGGTACTTGGAGGGCCTCAGAAAAAATAATGTCTTATTAAAGAAATGATCATTTTGCATGAGGTAAAACTCTTTATAGTTTATTCTAGGTTTCAAGGTTTATTAAATATTTGATGAATCGCTATATCTTTATACAAAGCGATGTACATAATAATAAAATAAATTAAGTTAAAATACATAGAGTATATATAAACAATAGGAATCCAAAATGACCAACAACAATTGGGAGGGAAGGGGGGTTAAAGTTACATCTATTATATTGAGAAATACATTTAAGGAAAAAACATTGGGGAGTAAGAGGATTTTAAAAGCAAAAATTAATAAAATAAAGTAAATTTTAGATATTAAAAGCCTGTTTAAAAAGAAATGTTTTCAGGAAAGAAATCTTTCCTTTTGGCTAAGTCTTAATAATAATATTGTAATTTATAGCTAAAGAGACATATGATCAAGAAACTATTTTATTTTACTTTTGTGATTATGATAACATACCGAGAGCCTCAAAATAGTACCTGGTAGGCTGCATGTGGGCCTCGGACCGTGAGTTTGAGACATAGTAACATAGTAGATGACGGCAGATAAAGACCCGAATGGTCCATCCAGTCTGCCCAACCTGATTCAATTAAAAAAAAATTTTTATTTTATTTTTTTTAATTTTTCTTCTTAGCTATTTCTGGGCAAGAATCCAAAGCTTTACCCGGTACTGTGCTTGGGTTCCAACTGCCAAAATCTCTGTTAAGACTTACTCCAGCCCATCTACACCCTCCCAGCCATTGAAGCCCTCCCCTGCCCATCCTTCACCAAACGGCCATACACCGACACAGACCGTGCAAGTCTGCCCAGTAACTGCCCTAGTTCAATATTTAATATTATTTTCCGATTCTAAATCTTCTGTGTTCATCCCACGCTTCTTTGAAATCAGTCACAGTTTTACTCTCCACCACCTCTCTCGGGAGCGCATTCCAGGCATCCACTACCCTCTCCGTAAAGTAGAATTTCCTAACATTGCCCCTGAATCTACCACCCCTCAACCTCAAATTATGTCCTCTGGTTTTACCATTTTCCTTTCTCTGGAAAAGATTTTGTTCTACGTTAATACCCTTCAAGTATTTGAACGTCTGAATCATATCTCCCCTGTCTCTCCTTTCCTCTAGGGTATACATATTCAGGGCTTCCAGTCTCTCCTCATACGTCTTCTGGTGCAAGCCTCCTATCATTTTTGTCACCCTCCTCTGGACCGCCTCAAGTCTTCTTACGTCTTTTGCCAGATACGGTCTCCAAAACTGAACACAATACTCCAAGTGGGGCCTGACCAATGACCTGTACAGGGGCATCAACACCTTCTTCCTTCTACTGACTACGCCTCTCTTTATACAGCCCAGCATCCTTCTGGCAGCAGCCACTGCCTTGTCACACTGTTTTTTCGCCTTTAGATCTTCGGACACTATCACCCCAAGGTCCCTCTCCCCGTCCGTGCATATCAGCTTCTCTCCTCCCAGCATATACGGTTCCTTCCTATTATTAATCCCCTGGATTAATAGACCACTGGATTACTGCAATATGCTTTATCTTGGTATAACGAAAGCAAAATGTAGGGTCTTGAAGCACTTAAGGGCAAATTCTATAAGAAGCGCCCAAAAGTTAGGCGCCACTATAGGCACTGTTCAGCGCGATTTGAGTAAAATTGGGAACTGTTTAGTGAATCATGCTGAGCGGTACCTATTTTGCAGGCACCTAAGGCCAGCTCTAGGCACAACTAAGGGCTCCTTTTACGAAGCCATGTTTACAGGTTGGTAGGGTTAGGACAAACGCAGCTTCAGAAAAGTGAGTCTTCAACCTTAGAAAACCTTTCTCAAATTATACTCAGGCTAAGTTATCACCAGAATCTGGGAGAAAAGAAACTCTTAAATTTATCATTGATCTGAAGCCACAATAAAGAGACCACTTTAGAAACATTTGGAAAGTCTCCACAGGATTTAAAGAAAAACAGAAAGTCACCACAAACCTAAATGTACTTCAGCCAAGCTCCCTTTCCTGGTCGCCGTGTGGCATGTAGGAGAACATGGGCAAACTTCAACTGCATCACAAGATGCCAGCTAGACCAGTGGGGGGCCTCCAGTTAGCCAGTTTTTTTTCAGTATTCCCATGATGAATGTGCATGAGAGAGATTCTCATGCACTGCCTGTGTACTGTATATTTAACACTACCGCCTATTTGAATAGCAACAATTTAATATATTTATCTTTTAAATCACCACAGCTGCCATTTAAAAGAAGTCATTGCCAGGTCAGAATATTGATCAGCTAATTCTTAGTTTTGCTGTAACCTGTTATCCACCCCAAAATGTTCTTAGACTATTCATTATTATTTTGTATGGAAGTAGATGTGGAACTTTTAACACTAAGAGCTCCTTTTACGAAGCCGCGTCAGCGACTTTTAATCACGTGCTAAGCCCCGCACTAGCCGAAAAACTATCGCCTGCTCTAGAGGAGGCGGTAGCGGCTAGCACGGCCGGCATTTTAGCGCTAACGTGCCTTCGTAAAAGGAGCCCTAAATCTCTGTAAACACAGGGTAAATTAGCGATCAGTGCTGCTTGCATCCATGTGATATGACAATGACACATTCGCTTCTTTTTTCTTTTTTTTCTTTTTATTAACTTTCACTTCTCTTCTTTGCTCAGAGGCTGCCTACCTACAGAAACTGGCGAGCACAAAACATTGCAAACCACCAAGAAAACAAAAGTAAAAACCGGAATCCAAACGTTATTCCATGTGAGTGACTGTATTGGTATCCAACATGAAATCTAACTGAATATATAAAGATCATACCTAAAATCTGAGAAGCTAGGTGTAATTGTGTGCGCTGTTATGACATCTCTTTTTGCTATAAATTTATCTTTGAAGGAAATACATGGCATGAGGATGATTCCAAGGCCTGGAATGGTTTGTGAGCAGAATCATATGTCATTATTGTGCTACTTCTATAAGTGACTTTTTGGGATTATTTACTGCAGTTTTATGACTATGCAAATAATGGTCCTTATGTACTAACGTGTGTTAACCAGTTACAACAGGGGTAGGGAACTCTGGTCCTCGAGAGCCATATTCGTCGGGTTTTTAGGATTTCCCCAATGAATATGCATGAGATCTATTTGCATGCACTGCTTTCAATGCATATTCATTGGGGAAATCCTGAAAACCCGACTGGAATACGGCTCTCGGGGACTGGAGTTCCCTTCCCCTGAGTTACAAGAATCTAGAGTGGAAAGGTTTGTTGTAAGCGCATGATAACTTCCAAAATTGATGCATTGTAACTGCAAAACCTTCATAAGAACTGTTGGGGGCGTACCAACACCTCATATAGTTTACATGGAGTACATGCATTGTTTCTGGGTTAACTGTACGAGCAGATGTTGGCACACATATATTAATTTAGATGGCATCAGCTATTCCATGTTATCTGCAATACAGTTCACAAGAAACAGTGGGAACAGGCAATGAACACTCCACGTAGGATCACTGATGTAAAAGAGTCTTGTTTATTCCAATAAAAGGTCATCTATAAACTGTGGACCCGACACAGCACTGTGTTTCGGCGAATCAAAACGCCTGCATTAGGGGTCACTGTAATGTTGTAATCTACTGTAATGTTTGTTAGTAGAAGGCTGGGTCAATCCAACACAGTGACCCCTGATGCAGGCGTTTTGATTTGCCGAAACACAATGCTATGTCGGGTCCACAGTTTATATATATATATATATATATATAAGTTCAAAGGTCTCTTGAAAAGCTGGCTCTTTAAGGACGCCTTCTATTGAGCTGCCTGAACTCAATATAACTCAAACATCCTAAAGTGGACTAAAATTCCATTAAATGAGAATGAAGTGGGCAACTATTTCCCATCCTATTGTCTTAACTCCTATGTTCATTTATTTGTTTATGAATTGTAATTAAACCCATCTTCCTCTTGTGTCCTGTAGTGTCATAGTTTTAACAACTGTGTGGTCTTTGTTTTTGTTTTTTCTCTTCTTTTTTTTCCCCCTGATTTTATTACTATTTGTAAATCGCATTGGATTATGACATTGCAATCAAATCAAATTTTTAAATAAACTTGAAACTTTTGCATCAGTGATCCTACGTGGAGTGTTCATTGTCCGTTCCCACTGTTTCTTGAATGCTTTTGTACCCGTGGCTTTTTGTCCTGTTGGACTTCTATTGTGTATCTGCATTACAGTTAACATGTGGTGTGTATTGTCTCTGGGTTAACTGTATGTGGTTAACATGGAGTAGTTAGCGCCACCTATTGAGCAAACATTAACTGCTCCATGTTAATTGCCATTCGGAAAAACTGAAAGGGGACAGATTCAAAACAAATGCAAGGAAGTTCTTCTTTACCCAGTGTGTGTTGGACACCTGGAATGCACTTCCAGAGGACGTAATAGGGCAGAGTACGGTATTGGGGTTTAAGAAAGGATTGGACAATTTCCTGCTAGAAAGGGGGATAGAAGGGTATAAATAGAGGATTACTGCACAGGTCCTGGACCTGTTGGGCTGCCGCGTGAGCGGGCTGCTGGGCACTATGGTCCTCAGGTCTGACCCAGCAGAGACATTGCTTATGTTCTTATGTTCTTAATGTTAACTTTGAGGCACGGTCCCTGCTCATTCTCTGCCCATTCTCCACCCTCCTCAACATTTGGCAGTTAATGTGGGAATTTAGCATGCGCTAACAAAGCAAGCTAATTCTCACATTAAAAGAAGTCGCCTAGTTTTAGTGGTGACATTCTAGCCATTTAAGCACCTAAGTGGCCAGTTACGTGTATGGATGACCTTTCATAGAATACCACCAAATGGAAATACACAAGCCATGATTTAATGATGATTGCTTTGCCAGTAAGTGCACGCATGGGCAGTGTTTGGGCAGAATGTACCGATATGCATGTAAATGATAGGGATATAATGACTGATCTTAATTGTGCATGTTTTTTATGTAAACTGCTGCGTTTTCTTTGTAGGCGGGATATACATTTTTCAAAATAAATGAATAAATATGTGCTAACATCTACAAGCACTATCACACTTTATTTCAATGATCCAGATTCAATATTTTCTTCTATATCCTTAGGCATCTGCCCCACCGCTCCACCGATAACATATATTAATAGCGTGAAGAAATATGTAGGGCATCTTCATCAAATATAATAAAGGTACAATCGTATTCC
Organism: Geotrypetes seraphini; assembly: GCF_902459505.1. Lineage (NCBI taxonomy): Eukaryota > Metazoa > Chordata > Amphibia > Gymnophiona > Dermophiidae > Geotrypetes > Geotrypetes seraphini. The sequence continues at coordinate 4,921,796 of NC_047095.1, forward strand.
GTGAAGAACAAAATTTTGTAAGTATATACGTTGTAAATAGTTAAAGTAGGGATTCATTCACACCGAAGAGAACACGGACAGTTGACAAAATCATAAATAAATAAATAAACGGAGAAAAATAAACCTCAATTGTGGGTCGCCGGGACTACACAAGTACCCAAAGCTCACCACCTCATCACGGGTTTATAAAAAAACTCCGTACAATTATAAGTTACTTTCATACTTCAACATCTCTTTAGAAGAATTATTTTCAAAAAATTCTCAAAGGATTTGAATTTCAACGTCCTATAATTTTCTATGATTGAGTGAAACAGTCCCAAACTAACTATATTTATGGCAATCAGCTCCAGCTGTAGGTCAATTCAAAACAGGGTTTAGAAACGTGGCTGTAAATCCTGCATAATAGCGTATATAAGAGAGTTAAATACTCATCTGAAGAAACATCTTCGTCCCGATAGAAAAGATCTTCTATTTCGCCTGAAAGCAGGCTACTTCAGGGGATTCGTTTACACAAGGTTATTTCCACACTGTCAGCTGCATAACGGGAGGCCTGCTTCTCTCAAAATGGACCTCAGACCGAGATACGCGCCCGACTCGTTTAAAAACAGAACGGAGTCGGGCGTCATGACATCATCGCAATAACGCGATGAGTGATAGGTCAAACATCAACATTTCACATAAAACACAAAATCCAGGAAAACAAACCGCAAATTCACAGAAAAGGTTGCCATTCATGCTCAGAATTTAAACCTTGTGGTTCTATAGTATGAAGGCAACTTATCCATTGTTGTTCCTTCTGCCATAAAAGCTTTCTAATGTCTCCTCGTCTCATTGATGGGATAACTTTCTCAACCACCCAGCATTTCAGGCTTTCAAACTTGTGTTCCAAATTTAAACAATGAGCCACTATTGGTGCTGTCGTTTTACGTGTATTCAAACAACTTTTATGCTCTGTTATTCTTATAGTTAGATTACGTGATGTTTGGCCCACATAAAACAATTCACATGGGCATTGTATTATATATATCACGTTAGCTGTTTGACAAGTAGAGGTTTGTTTAAGAATATAATTTTTCCCATCAGTTGGGTTTATAAAGTTGGAAATCGTGGACATAATTTTACAATTCGTGCAATGTCCACATGGGCTGTGTCCAAAAATAGATTCTGTTCTCTCATTTTCCAACCTTTCTTTAGATGTATGGCATAGCCAATCACTTAAATTTCTATTTCTAGACTGAGGAAAAATAAATTTTTTGTTTTCAAAGCATGGAAGCGTTTTGAGCAATGGAAGATGTTTTTTATATTTCTTAATAATCTGAGGAGATATGCAAGTTTGTTTAATAATGCAAGGGATTATTTCAGATTCTTCTTTATTCTCATGAGATTTATTATAGTCCAATAAGATCTCTCTAGGATTATATAACGCTCTTTTCTTTGCTTTTCTAATTATAGATGTTGGATATTTTCTGGATATTAATCTTTGTTCCAGTACCTTTGCTTCTTGTAGGAAGTTTTCTTTACTGTTGCATATTCTTCTATATCTTAAAAACTGAGCAAAAGGAATACTGGTTTTCAGATGTACAGGATGCATGCTATCGAATCTCAATAATGTGTTTCTATCCGTTGTTTTTCGAAACACTGATGTTGTTAATTGGGTTCCATCCAATTGCACCAATACATCCAAAAAATTGATTTTGTTTTTACTGAATGACATAGTAAATTTGATAAACTCATGACACTGATTCAAAACTGAAACAAATTCTTGGAGTTGAAGTTGGGTCCCTAGCCAAATCACAAACACGTTGTCTATAAAACGCCACCATTTAAACACATATTGAAATCCTGTTAATTTATAGATGAAAGTCTCTTCAAACCATGCCATGTATAGATTGGCTATGGTAGGGGCGAAAGATGCACCCATTTTATTTTTCTCCGTTTATTTATTTATTTATGATTTTGTCAACTGTCCGTGTTCTCTTCGGTGTGAATGAATCCCTACTTTAACTATTTACAACGTATATACTTACAAAATTTTGGGCATCTTCATCAACCATGGGCAATTTTATTTTTCATATTTTCAATTAATATCTTTATATAAGTTAAATTCAAGTCACGTTAAAAACTATAGTAAACTTTAAACCTTATTTTAAGCCATTTATCTTAAAAGCTGGTATGACCCGGGAAGAATTGACCTGACATGTTTGGCACAATGTGCTTTTTCAAGGGTCCTCCGTGGCCGATAATGTCATCCAACCTACAACCTCTTAGCAAGCATCTAGGTACAGCCATTTACACGAGCTGCAGAGATCACACCCAAATGCACGCATGTTTTGGGCAAGTTGTGCTATTATTGTTTAAAGAAAAGTAGGTGCCTACTTTTCTTTAAAGAATTGGCCTCAAATAGGTACTAAGACTGTCACCCTCTTCAGTAAACAGGGCGTAAAGCTAGGAAGCAGAGAATAATGGAGCTTGGTTATCCAATGTGATTTAAATCACATTAATCTAAATTAATTGGCAAGCATACATTCTTAAATGAGGCCCAATGTTAGTAGAATTTCTTTCCAAAATGAGAAAGGAATGCAAATGTTCATATTTTTTGTATGTTTCAGATAATTTTAATAGAGTTTTGATTAAACAAGAAGAGGAGAACAGTAAAGAGAGTGAAAATGAGTCTAATGCCTCCAGTGATGAAGAAAGTGACTGTGAAGATTCCTACAAATACATCAATGCTTCATTTATAACTGTATGTTTGGAACTGAAAAACTGGCCATTAGATATTAAAGCCTGATATTCAGCAGCCATTTTGAGAGTAGTGTGGGGGAGGGCAGAGTGGGGGAGGAGCCAGCAGCTACTGTATATGGGTGCCAGAAATAGTCAGTGCTGGTATCTGCGTAACTAAGGGACCAAATAGGACCGCAGCTTTGGTTGCTTAGCTGTGTGGGTGCCAGTATCATTTTTTACTGGTGAGATATGCATTACCGGTAGTTTCACATGATTATTTCATCAAACATATCTACAGAGACTGTTCTTGCTTTCTCTGCATGTACATTTCTTAGCCTGGAGAACATACTTAGAGGCTCTTATGCTAACGGTGCTAGGATTTGGGCTTAACACGTTATAACATGAGATTTTGATACACAGTAAGCCTAGAGCAAATGCTGCATCAAGGAAAGGTGTTCCCACTATTTTTTATTGCAGGCCGAGCGTTGACATTCAGATTACTATGCAATATTTGCTCTCGGTTGAGGAAGACTACTTTGTCAAAACATGGACCGTGTTGGGTCCATATGTTTCCCAGAGGTTCAGGCCCTAGACATTTTGAATAAAGACTTCATCTTGGACATCGACTCTCCACAATTTCTTTGTTCTATAGACTAAAGTCCTAGGTTCCAACTGCTGAAGTTGCCATCTAAGCTCACTTCAGCCTATCCAACCACCCTGTTGTTTGCAGGATATCTACCATAAAGTCTGGCCAGTAATGTCCTCAAGTTCTAAGTTAGTGGAGTTCCCATTGATGCCCTCCCCAGCCCATCCTACACAGAATCACCATATATGGGACACAAACTGTACAAGTCTGTCCAATACCGACCTTAGTGCTTTAATTTATGCCATTTGTTTTCTAATTAGAGATCCCCACACTTTTTTGAATTCCATCACCATTTTCTTCTCCACCACCTTCCTCGAGAGGGCATTCCAGGCATCCACCATCCTCTCCGTGAAAAAGAATTTCCTAACATTACTCCTAAGTCTTCCTCCCTGCAACCTCAAGTTATACCCTCTAGTTTTACCATTTCCCCTTCTCTGGAAAAGATTTGGTTCTATATTCATACATTTCAAGTATTTAAATGTCTGTATCATATTTCCTCTCTAGAGTATACATATTTAGGTCTTCCAATCTCTTCTCATACTTCGTTTGGTTCAAACCCCTTACCATTTTCATCGCCTTCCTCTGGACCACTTCAAGTCTTTTTATATCCTTTGCCAGATACAGCCTCCAAATCTGAACACAATACTGCAAGTGTGGCCTCACCAATGGCCAATATAGAGGCATCAACACCTCCCTTCTTCTGCTGGTTATTCCTCTTTCTATACAGCCCAGCATTCTTCTGGCTACAGCCACTGCCTTATCACATTGTAGATGCCTTTAGATCCTCAGACACAATCACTCAAATTTGGGTACAATTTACAGAATTGAGTCCAAAATGTGTTTTTCCTGCTCATTTTCATTTGGTAATGACATGCAATAATGTGCCCATCCCTAATAAATATAGACTCAAACAGATGGACAAACAAATGCATCCACACACACATGCACACAAAAATACAAACACAGACTATACAGGTACACAAACCAAACACAGAGATGCATAACACAGGCACCAGAGGCATAGCCATGGGGGTCTTGGGGGCCTGCCCCCCCCTGTTCACCTCCCCCCCAATATACACACTATGTGCTCAGACTCCATCATGAACCCATGCCCCCTTTTACATTGCTGGCAGGGAAACCAAAGACTGCCAGCCAAATAACAATTGTGCCGCCATGCTCGGCTGTTTTTTTCATGTTCCGAGCATGCCGGGGCTTCTCGTGCAAAGTCCCAGCATGCTCAGAGGAGAAAGGAAGTAGCAGGGGGCAGCAGCACTGTAGTTATTCAGCTGATGGAGCTTGGCATTCCTGCCAACAATGGGGTCAAACTGAGAATGTTGGGATTTCTTTTTAATCAAGCTCTAAATTGGTGTGCTCCTCATTTATGGAAGTACCTTACTATGCAGGCATGAAACATTTATTGATGGCTGGCAGAAGAGATCCTGTGCAGGTCACCAAATAATTGGGTTAAGCTTTGGTAACTACTGAAAGAGCAGTCATTTCTTAATTGTTGAATTGGAACAGTAGTAGACCTCTTGACAAAAGGCTTTGGAGAACTTTAACAGTGAAGCTGCTGTTAATGTCAATTAATAATGTCATTTTATTTATTTATTTATTTTTTTTAGGGCTACTGGTCTCCAAAAGCAATGATTGCTGCACAGGGGCCACTAAATAATACCATTAGTGACTTCTGGCAAATGATATTTCAAAGAAAAGTCAAAGCAATTGTTATGCTGAGCGATCTAAAAGAGGGAAGCCAGGTTTGTAGGCTTTGTTCATCATTCTGAGATTCGAAATAAAAGAAAACCGCACGCATTTACAAGACTGCCTTTGCCTTTGGATATTGTCTGAGAAGAGTGCCTTAGTTTATTCAGTTGTTATTTTTCTGAAATAATGAAACAGAAAGAATTGCCCGGGACAGAAGTACTTTCTTTATCTAGATCAGTATGACTAAGGCTGAAAAAGGTATCCTACACGATCAGCTGACCACTGGAGGGATGAAGGCATGACCCCCCCCCCTTAATACCCAAGTGGTCTCTGATCCCCTACCACCCCCCAAAGATGTGACAGTGACAGTAGATACCAGTAGATGACAGCTCCAGATATTAAGAAAGCAGCAAGCAAGTGAATGAGGTAGCCTAGTGATAAATACGGTGGGCAGTGCACAATAGGTCCCAGTTTCATTTTAGTACAAATATGCAAGCCCTCCTGGAACACAAAAATAGCTCCTGTACCTATATATACTGTACATGTATAAAGTGACCTGCGAGCCTGAGAGCTCTTGTAGTGGTGAACCTTTAGGTATAGTAGAGTTTTTTTTCTGTTCAGGTGGGCTTTGACCCTGGATCACTTTACATGAAGGCACTACCAAGCTGCCCCTCTTCCTTGCTGGGATGTCTGTGTAGCCAGTTCATTAGGAATACTACCAGACAGACATCCCTAAGGCTTGCTTTTGTACAATTTTCCCTGGGGCTTTTTGTTTTGTTTTGCTTCCAAAAATGGTACTTATAGATAGGCCTGTTCATCCTGAAAATGTATAGCTCAAAATCATAATCGAACCAGAAATATAGAGATTTGTCTGTTTCGATTATGGCTGTGTGCTTGATGTTGGAAGGAGGGTTTTTAGGCAAAATGTCTGTTTGGATTTATACATCGCCTGCATCCAACTACTTTGTTGGTATTCTTGAAATGAATAATAAATATAACTAGTATTTTAGCCCGTTACATTAACGGATGCTAGAATATATGTCTGTGCGTCTTTATTTCTGTCTCTCTCTCCCTCCCGCTGTCTGTCTCTCTCCCTGGCCCCCTTTGTCTGTCTGTCTTTCTGTGTCTCTCCCACCACTTCCCTGTGCAGCAGCCACAGCAGGATTCCCTCCCCCTCCATTTCCCTTCCCCCACACCACTTCCCTGTGCAGCAGCAGCATTTCCCCTACCCCCCTTTCCCTTCCCGCGGTCTGGCCGGCTCCCTTAGTCCCTTATCGCCCCTCCTTCCCTACCCGCAGTCCCAACTAACCTTCCGATTCCAGCAGCGCCTGCAGCACTCTACACAATGCTGCTTCGGGGCCTTCAGTAGAGGCCCTGAAGCAGCGTGTGTAGAGTGCTGCAGACGCTGCTTGAATCGGAAGTTTTCAGGACCCGCAGCCCTTGCCGGACCCGAAGCGAGCTTTGGGGTTTGTTTGTTTTTTTTATGCGGGCTCATCCGGAGTGGGAGGAGAAGCCTGGGAGGCAGCAATTAAAGTCCGTTCCGGCCCCCGCTGACGTCGCCCTGGCCAATTCACATCCTTCAGACTGCAAGAGCCGTCATGTCCGACAGGCTCCGTGCCGCCGCAAGCATGCACACTCCTACCTGTGGGTCTGTACAGCTAACGGAAAATGGGAGCACGCAGGTGGGTGTGCGCATGCGCGCTTAGGGCTTTATTATATTAGATGGCATACTTATTTGAAAGGTAACATGTAGAATTAAAAAGAAATAAAATGAAACAGAAAGAATCCAAGTGATACCTTTTTCATTGGACTAACTGCAGCATGGTTAGATTAGCTGCCGAAGGTAATCCTTCTTCTTCAGATCAAAGATAAGCAAATGAAGACAGCTAGTATTATTTGAAAGGAAAATTAAAAAGGGATGGTGGGCAAAGGCCATGAATAATTGTTGTGCTTTTTCTAGGAATCCTGTGCAAAATACTGGGGAGAAGGCAAACAAACCTATGAAGACATAGAAGTTGATGTGAAGGATGTGAATACTACTTCCAGTTACACCACTCATACCTTTGAAATAAGGCATGCAAAGGTAAAAAGCAGAATTTACCAGAGGCAATAAAAGGTTTCGGGGTTGACAGTAACTCCCAGATTCTATATATGGCAACCAAATTTGGGACTGATCCACGATGCATGAGCAACTTAAATAACTATGGAGCTATTAGTAATCAGTCATTGGAGGCTAATGGTTATTGATGTTATGTGTCATCTTTTTTAATTACAATTACAATAGGCATTACAAAAAAATTCTGCTAAATAAAAAGCAGAAAACACATTCATTTACATATTTATTTATTTATTTATTACACTTATATTCCACCTATATCCTACTGTGAAAGTGGATTCCAATGTAAACATCTTATGGTATTCTTAGTAGAGCATTCATTGTATAGTAATACACAAACCTTATATATATATATATATATATATATATATATATATATATATATATATATACTAGTTGTTTAGCAGCCCTTCTCCCTTATTTTTACCTTCTCCCTGTCCAGCAACACCTCCCCCCCTTTCCCTGCTCCCCCCCATATAGCAGTAGCCCTTCTCCTTTTATCTCCCCCTGTCCAGCAGTACCCCTCCCATTCCCTCCTCCCCCTGTCCAGCAGTGGCTCTTCTCCTTTATGTCCTGCTCCCCCCCCTGTCCAGCAGTAGCCCCAGGAAAAGAGTGAGGATCACAGGACCAATGCTTTTACTCCAATCCTCTTGATGCCTGACATCCAAGTAGGGGAAATCCACTCTCCCCACCTCCTTGCTCCTGCTGAACTTCCTCCTCGGCTATACACATGCACACACACACTTACATACAGCTCTCCGGCTCCTCACGCCCCTCCTCCACCTTCCACTTCTTCGGCGGGGTCCAACATTTTCTTTATTTTGTTTTCTTTTCGCGTGTTCCTCCATCACGGAAAAACAGCACTACCGGCCAACTTAGTCCCTTGCCGCCCCCTTCCCGCGGTCCCAACAAATGTCCTTACTCCAGCAGGGGCCGCAGCACTCTAGGGCAGTAGCAGGCTGCCAAGCAGCGTGTTTAGAGTGCTGCGGCCCCTGCTGGAGTAAGGACGTTTGTTGGGACCGCGGGGCGGGAAGAGAAGAGGAGCGGCGGCAAGGAACTAAGGGAGCCGAAGGTAGGGTCGGATGGGAGGCTGAACAGGGGTTCGGGTGTGCCGGGGAGAGGAACGAAGATGACGCCGAGGACCGGAGAGAGAGAAAGCCGCTGCAGCCTCTCTGAAGTTGAAAAAAACTTTGGCCCGTCTCCGTGCTCGGCCGCGGCGGGTTACAGCTTCCGCGGCCTGCAGCCACCGACAGCCGCGGCGGCGACATCCGTCTTGACCTTTTTTTTTTATTTGAAAGATGCGGCGGTGGCTCCTCTCACGATCCCCGCCTCGCACACATAGGAAGTGCGCATGCGCGGCTTACCATTTTATTATATTAGATATCTCTCTCTCTCTCTCTCTCTCTCTCTCTCTCTCTCTCCTCCGGACATAAAAGTTCTATATTAATTCCCAAAAAAGCTGGGAGACAAAGTATAAACCGATACTAAAAGATTCAATTGCTGAGATTATATCATTAATGGACACCAGATGCCTTTTATAGGCAAAAATCAAATTTATACAGGATACTTTCAAAATGCTCAGAGATTTTAGACAAATGAGACCACCAGTTGATTAAATCCACCGTAAGGGGGCTCTTTTCTCAATCAGAAATAGTACTCGTTTATGCAATATTTCATCTTAAATAAGAACCTTTCTGTAAATATACATGAAAATCATGGTATATAAATCGCACTTAGCTGAATTATCAAGATTCTTAAATCCTGACAGCTCTGCTAAGTGTGATTCCCTGTGAGGGATTCCATGGAACCATTGGATGATCAAGGAGCAAAAGAGGTGCTCAGTGAGGATAAGGCCATAGCGGAGAGACTGAATGAATTCTTTGCTTCGGTCTTTATGGAAGAAGATGTAAGAGATCTACCTGAACCGGAAATGGTTTTCAAGGGTGATGATGTGGAGGAACTAAAAGAAATCTGGACGATGTACTAAGCCAAATCGACAAGTTAAAAAGTGATAAATCACCTGGACTGGCTGGTATACTTCCCAAGGTATTAAAAGAACTCAAACATGAAATTGCTGACCTGCTGTTAGTGATCTGTAGCCTGTTGCTAAAATCGTCTATAGTACCTGAAGATTGGAGGGAGGCCAATGTTGTGCCAATTTTTTAAAAGGGTTCAGGGGAGATCCAGGAAATTACAGACCGGTAAGCCTGACTTCAGTATGTGGCAAAATGGTGGAAACAATTATAAAAAATAAAATTGTGAAACAAGTAGACAAACATGATTTAATAAGAGTAAGCATAGGTTCAGCTGAAGCAGATCTTGCTTCACCAATTTGCTTTACTTCTTTGAAGGTGTGAATAAACATTTGGATAAAGGTTGATGTAGTGTATCTAGATTTTCAGAAAGCTTTTGACAAAGTTCCTCATGAAAGGATCCTGAGAAAAGTTCAGTTGTGGATTAGGAATTGGTTATCGGATAGAAAATAGAGGGTAGGGTAAAATGGTCATTTTTCTCAATTGAGGAGAGTAAACAGTGGAGTGCCGCAGTGATCTGTACTGGGACCATTGCTATTTAACTTATTTATAAATGATCTGGAAATTGGAACGACGAGGAAGTGATTAAATTTGCAGATAACACTAAACTGTTCAAAGTTGTTCAAACGCATGCAGATTGTGAAAAATTGAAGGCAGACCTTAGGAAATTGGAAGACTGTGCATCCAAGTGGCAGATGAAATTTAATGTGGACAAATGCAAAGTGATGCACATTGGGAGGAATAACCTAAATCACAGTTACCAGATGCTAGGGTGCACCTTGGGGGTTAGCGCCCAAGATAAAAGATCTAGGTGTCATTGTAGACAATGCAATGAAACTTTCAGCTCAATGTGTAAAAGTGGACAAAAAAAAACAAACAAACACAATGCTAGGAATTATTTAAAAAGGGATGGTTAACAAGACTAAGAATGTTATAATGCCTCACTAGGAGTATTGCGTTGAGTTCTGGTTTCCTTAAGAAAGATATAGTGAAAGGTTCAAAGAAGAGGAACCAAGATGATAAAGAGGATCACTAAAGAGGTTTTGGTAAGAGTGGATAGCGTAGCTGGTTTTAAGAAAGGTTTGGAGGAAAAGTCTGTTATTGAGACGGGCACGGGGGAAGCTACTGCTTCCCTGGATCAGTAGCATGAAATGTTGCTACTCTTTAGGTTTTTTGCTTTTTGACAGATATTGGCCACTGTGAGGAAGGGCTACTGGGCTTGATGATCCATTAGTCTGACACAGTAAGACTATTCATATGTTCTTATGTTAATGTAATCTGACCTTGAACTGAATAGGTAAGGGTGGAACATAACATTTACAGAATCCGGCCTTAACTCAGGTGTACAGTTTGGTCATTTTTATTACTTAATTAATGCATCTTATAAATCCCATGTCTCCATTTTCTTAAGAAAAATAAGATTTTGTAGTGGCAATTGCCAAAATTAAACCACAGTAACTGCTAAGCCTCTGTGTTCAGTGTTTAAGAGGGCTTCCAAGCTGTTATCATAGAGAAAAAGTCAATATTCTGTGATAACTACATGGCAAATGTGAGATACACTTAGCTACATCTCATGAGGTGCAATTTTATATTCTGTTACCTGCCACATTAACAGGGGAATGCACAATAACAATAGTATTTTCCATGCTACTGTGTAATGTATGAATTAGCATGGGTTAACTGCTAGTACACAGCAATTCCTGCATAAAATAACTAATGCGGGTCGCCAGTGCTGTTTAGCACTGTTTTCCACCGGGACAGGCAGTCCCGCTGCTGCCCGACTTTCCCCAGCTGAGAGGGTCCTTCCAAGAGATCCTTTAAACAGCGGTACAGCCGCCGAGGGAGCCTGTCGCCAGTGCTGTTTAGCACTGTTTTCCACCGGGACAGGCAGTTCCGCTGCTGCCTGACTTTCCCTAGCTGAGAGGGTCCTTCCAAGAGATCCTTTAAACAGCTGTCCAGCCGCGGTACGCGTCCCGCGGTCGTGAGCCTCGGGTCGCGAGCTGAAGGGGCGTGGCTAAAGGGGCTTGCCCCTTTTGAGCCCCTTCGGAGCCCAAGAGGAGTAGGGAGTAGGGCTATCATCCTCAATATGGGTAAGAGGAACGCCAAAGCAACGCCATCTGCTGGAACAACGGGCCTGATGGATCGCCATCTTATGGCCCCCATCTTGCCACATGCTGAGGAACAGGTAACTCCTAATATTCAAGCTGTCCTCTGGGGAACCAACACCACCTTCTCAACCATTATATACCTCACGGTTAGAAGAATCTCCTTCCCCTTTTAAGGAAGGAATAATTTCTTCTTCCCCTCAATTATCCTCATTGTCTGGACTAAAGGTTTCAGAACAATCTTTGGGGCAAACTAAAGAACTAACCCCAGTACAGATGATTACTGGGCAAGGTTCGGACGTTCTCCCCAGGGATAAAGTGATCAATTTAAATGATGTTTGGCTTAGCATTAATAGAATAGAGTCATCATTACAAAAATACGTTTTGAATTTGTGTCAATTTTCATCTGATGTACGGTAACTGTGAAAATTAAAGAACAAGATATTAAAAATGGAGAAACAGATGTTAAGGTTGAAAAGTTAGAACAGGCAGTAGGTACTCTACAAGCCAGTGCTGTTTCCAATATAAAGGATAGTATGATGATACATGCTAAATTAGAAAAAATGGAAAATTCTATCAGAGTTAAAAATCTTCGCTTGTTAAATTTTCCAATCACACATTACCTTTCCCCGATGGAGCTCTTGAGAATGTATTTGAAGGAGATATTACATTATACTAAAGTGGAGACCTTCGAGGTTGATAACTTATACTACATCTCAAGAGACCATAGGGAAAAGGTTAATGAAGGTGGAATGGACAGAATAGTGTTACCTGATAGTTTGAATGTATCACAGTTTTTGAATCATCTAAAGATATAATTGATAAGCGAGCCTAGAATGCTAAATGCTCTGACACTCATAGAATTCCTGTGAGCGTCCGAGCAGTGTTGGAGCATTCAGCACTCCGGGCCGCAGTAGAAACCTCTACCATGGCTTAGTAAAAAGGGGGTGGGAGTGGGAATCAATGAAACTGACAAAGAAAAAAAGGAAAAGGGAAAAGGATACAATTTTACAAAAGGGGAAATTTTAGGGACAAGAGAACAATAAGGGAGGCAAGATGAGTCGCTCGCTCTATCCATACATAAGGTGACCATATGTCCCGTTTTCAATGGGACAGTCCTGTTTTTGGGCCGACCATCCCGTTGTCCCGACCAACTGCTTCGGGACACCAAAAATGTCCTGTTTTCAGGAAGCTGTGCGCGGGGACACCAGGATGGCCGATAACTTTCCCTCCCTGCCGCGCAGATTGAAAACCTGGGCCACTGCCGCTGCTTCTTGTTCTTCCCGACGTCAATTTTGACGTCAGAGAGGAAGTTCGGGGCCAACCAATCGCTGCCTGACTGGCCCGAACTTCCTCGCCAATGTCAAAATTGACGTCGGGAAGAAGCCAAGAAGCAGTGGCGGCGGCCCAGCGTTTCAATTGGCCAGGCAGGGAGGCAGACAGGCAAGCAGCGGCGGTACACGGGCCGGCGGGTGGGCAGGGTGGTTGAATTACGCGGGGGTAGGGGGGGTTTGAATTGCGCGGGGGGGTTGAATCTGTGGGTGGGGGTGGTGAATCAAGCACTGGAGAGAGGTTAAGGAGGCTGGCAGGCAGGCTGGCTTCGGGGGAGGGACAAAGGTAAGAGGCACTGGGGGCACTATGGACATGGGAATGAGGCACTGGGGGCACTATGGACATGGGAAGGAGGCACTGGGGGCACTAGGGACTCAGGACAGAGGCACTGGGGGGCACTATGGACATGGGAAGGAAGCACTGGGGGCACTATGGACATGGGAAGGAGGCACTGGGGGGCACTAGGGACTCAGGACAGAGGCACTGGGGGGCACTATGGACATGGGAAGGAGGCACTGGGGGCACTAAGGACACAGGACAGGCACTGGGGGCACTAAGGACACAGGACAGGCACTGGGGGCACTAAGGACACAGGACAGGCACTGGGGGCACTATGGACATGGGAAGGAGGCATTGGGGGCACTATGCACATGGGAAGGAGGCACTGGGGGCACTAGGGACACAGGACAGGCACTGGGGGCACTATGGACATGGGAAGGAGGCATTGGGGGCACTATGGACATGGGAAGGAGGCACTGGGGGCACTAGGGACAGAGGCACTGGGGGGCACTAAGGACATAGGAAGGAAGGAGGGAGGGAATAGAAAGGGACAATTGTTGGACCTGAGTAAAGAAAGAAAGAAAAAAAATGAAAGAAAGGATACACAGTAAGAAGGAAATAGAACCAGAGACTCATGAAATCACCAGACAGCAAAGGTAGGAAAAATGATTTTATTTTCAATTTAGTGATCAAAACGTGTCAGTTTTGAGAATTTATATCTGCTGTCTATATTTTGCACTATATTTGTCTATTTTTCTATAGTTACTGAGGTGACATTGCATATTTTAAAGTCATTTGCCTTGACATCTTTGAAACCCCCCAAATATAAATGATAATTAACTTTTTCTCTGCGTATAGTTTGCTTTGTAGTTTTTTTAATTTTAAGGTTACCATTATGAATTAATATGAAGATATTATGTGTACATGAAAAATGAATGGAAGAAATTGGGGGCGGGATTGGGGGAGGGGCTAGGACAGGGTTGAGGCGGGGCTAGGGTGGGATTGAGGTGGGGCTAGGGCGGTTTTGACAATTAATAGATATCTCCTTTTGATGAAAAAAATAAATGGTCATGTTATCCATACAGCCCACCAAATAACAGAAGGCTGAGGCCTGGATTGAACTTTTTAAAGAAATCCCTACCTGAATATATGGATAATAAACCCACATTCACCCAAGGCTTTAGGGATTCTTTACATAAAATAAGAAAGGACTTCAAAGATCTGTCATCAGGCCCCTCAGCCAATGAGCATGCATGACATGAGAATAATTTGTGTATGCAGGAAAGGCATGGAAGTTGATTTACTTTCAGTTCCTGAGAGGCCTATCTGCCTCTGTTACCAAAGTATGTATTACATGCATATTATTTCACACAGAAACAAACCTATTTAACATTTATCACTCGAATTTTCAGAGGAAAGAAACCCGAAAAGTCCATCACTACATCTACCAGCAGTGGAATAAAACTGAACTTCCTGAGGAACCCAAAGAATTGGTTGCTATGATTCAGAACATCAAAACAAAACTTCCAAAAAGAAATGCCTATGAACACAAACATGAGAGCTCTGTTCCTCTTCTTGTTCATTGCAGGTATGGAATCAATTTATAGCAACTCTTGAAAAGTCGTTGACATTTTTAAAAATATTAATCTCGATGTACATGTGTGTGTGTGTTTTTTTAAACACTCATCCTTTTCCATCTTTGGTAACATCAGAGTCTCTCTTTGAGCAGTGGCTCTCTTACAGTTTAACAGAAACACTGGAAGAAAACAATTCATATTTAGAATGTAGCAAAAAATTAAAAACTGGTTTAAAAGATATTTGGAGCATTGAGATTAAGCATGAAATTACTGCATCTCAATGGCCACGAATTTGGTCTTGGAGGATGAAATGTACGATGTCGGCATCTATGAGACAAACTTGTTTTTTTACTGTTGCATAGAGCGTTGTGGATCCCTGTTAGGTTACAAAAATTAGATAGTTCTTTGTCTAATAGATGTTGGTACTGTCATCTAGAAGCAGGAACTTTAGATCATTTACTGTTTCATTGCCCGTTTATTATGAATTTTTGGATATCAATTTGGGACCAAATTAATAATTTATTAGATAACCCAGTGGCATTATCCTATGATACTGTGATATTTGGTATGGAAACGAGAGCAAAAAGTCATATTTCTGCGAATAATAATAAATTACTACTTATAATGACTGGTGTTGCCATTCAGCAAATTACATATAATTGGAAGGATTGGAGGAGATTAAATTACAACTTCTGGTGGAATTCTTTATGCCATATCTATAAAATGGAAAGGTTTATTGCATTACAACGGGGATATTTTAAGAAGTTTCAGGATGTGTGGAAACCATTAACAAAGTATTGTAAAGATTAATTTGAAATTGTTTCCTTTATATTTATCAACTTAAGGTGTAGGGAGGGGGGAATTTTATTATTATATGTTTTATATGATAATGGAATATATGGGTGGGAGGGATGGAAAAGGGGAAGGGATAAGAATTTATGAGATGTATCAATGATTGTTTGTAAGTGATGTATTTATTGTTAATGTGAATGAATATATTTAACACTTAATGTAATTTTGAAAATGAATAAAGAATTAAGAAAAAAAAAAAAGAAACATGCAGCCGGACAATAAGATAGTAAAAAAAAATCTCAAAGGGACTAACTCAGATTCTGGATTTGACCAATATTCTTTTACAAAAAGAAAACAAATTTACTGGAAACGTCTGATTTGATGGTATATGTTTATTTTGATGGATGGTATTCTAAATTTTATAAAGTTTTCACCATAGGCCTGTGTTTAATAAATTGTGCAGCCCCGCATACACAGATAAGAAGGCACAAAAAAGGTACAGAGAGAAGACGATGAAAATGATAAAAGGGATGGGACAACTTCCCTATGAGGAAACGCTACAGTGACTAGGGCGCTTCAGCTTGCAGAAGAAATGGTTCAGGGGTGATATGATAGAGGTCTATAAACTACTGCATGGAATGGAAAGGGTAGATGTGAATCGCTTGTTCACTATTTCCAAAAATACTAGAACTAGGGGGGCATGTGATGAAGCTACTAAGTAGTAGATTTAAAACACAAACCGGAGAAAATATTTCTTCACACAACGTGTAATTAAACTCTGGAATTTGTTGACGGAGAATGTGGTGAAATCAGTTAGCTTAACGGGGTTTTAAAAAAGGCTTGGATAATTTCCTAAAAGAGAAGTCCATAGGCCATTATTGAGATGATTTAGGGAAATCCACTGCTTATTACATTACATTACATTACATTAGTGATTTCTATTCCGCTTGTACCTTACGGTTCAAAGCGGATTACATAAGAAGCAGCATAAAATCTGTTTTTACTACTTGGGATCTTGCTAGGTACTTGGGACCTGGGTTGGCCACTGTTGGAATCAGGATACTGAGCTTGATGGACCTTCGGTCTGTCCTAGTATTGCAATTCTTATGTTCTTAAGGGGTAAATTTTTTTTTATTGCATCTAAACAAATTTACGCTAGAAAAAAATCGATGCT
Source organism: Geotrypetes seraphini (assembly GCF_902459505.1). Taxonomy (NCBI): domain Eukaryota; kingdom Metazoa; phylum Chordata; class Amphibia; order Gymnophiona; family Dermophiidae; genus Geotrypetes; species Geotrypetes seraphini. Next base: position 4,938,275 of record NC_047095.1, read on the forward strand.
TGGAGTTAGGTGTGGTTCATAGTTCTTAAGCCTTAGAATCTGCCTAACTTTAGTCACGCCCATTTGCACCAGCTGAAATGTGGTGCAAATCCTGATGCCTAAATTAGGCACTGATCCCCCTTATTCTACAATTATGCATGTAAATTCTGAGAATGCTTCTGATCCTCGCATTTCTGTGCCCTCTGTATGGACTGGTGCCTAAACCTACATGCGTAAGTTAATTAAATCCAGTCAGCACTAATAATTGCTTGTTAGGATGCCAAATATCACAAATTGGTTTGTTATGCAATTGTGCGCGCAAATTGAGCACCTGCCTAGATTTGCAAATGCAACTCCAAGCGTCTTTTATAGAATTTATCCCTCAGTGTAAGTATTCTTGAGGATGAAACACATAGAGCGGGTAGAGAATTACAATGTATGCAGGTATTTTATAAAGTATATGGTACACATGTAGGATGCACATACACATGTACAGCTTTATTTGGAGCTGGTATAAAGTTGTGCATGGGCATTTGATACACTATTTTAGATCCTATTTTACAAACAGGCATGGGTGTCTATGTTACCTTGATGAAACAGGGGCCCAAGATGGTGGCGGCAAGGTGACAGTGTCTCCGACTAAGACTAGCACTGATTTCCTCCTACCTTTCTGATATGTCGAATTCTAAACATAAAGGAAATGTTCGGGCCGATCCCTCGGCAGCAAGGACGTCTTCCCCTGCACAGCTGCTTTTCTCCCTCAAGGGCTGTCCAGAGAAGTGTCTGCTGTTTCTTTGGCGAGAAGAGACACTGAAGAGCTGGATCTTGAGAGCTTTCTCTCTCCCCTCCAGATGCTGTTCCCTCCAGCGTGCCTTGCTCCAACTGTGGCACAGCTGGAGGAACCCAGCGTAGTGTCCGTCAGGGAAACCCCAACTCGAGGGGCTACTCCTGTGAGAAATTTGAGGGAGAAGGGAGAGCTGGGAGCTGTACAGGAGGTTCGCTCCCAGTCAGTGAAGCCTGCGGTGATGATGCTGGAGAGCATTTGGGAAGCTCTCCAGAAGTTAAACTTAACAGTTGCTAAGTCCTCTCAAGAAGTGGCTGTTCTTGTAAGTACTGTCGAGGCTTTGGGGCCAAAATTGGATGGCACAAAGGAAGAGTTCTCCTCAGAACTAAATAAAGTTACAGATAAAGTGGAGAATCTTCAAGAGTAAAAGACAAAACTACTTAATAGAAAGATTGAGCAGTTGGAAAACAATAACTGCAGACTGAACATGCGTTTCTTGACCTTTCCAAAATCCCTGGGAATGACTCCTATGGAATTGCTTAAAAAAATGCCTAATTGAGTCTTGGGTTTTTTCTTCTGAAAATATTCCTCCAATAAATCATATACATTATTTGCCAGTGAAGAAATAAATAGGAGTCAACCTGGAGGTTGAGCAAATGAATATTGGTGAAAAGGAAGCTCTTAATGTTATGGGATTTGATGAAACATCCTTATCTGAAAATACTGAAAGAGCTACTTTACTAGTATCTTTTGACTTTGAGCAAGACGTTAATGCTATATTTCAGTTATTCTTTCGTAATTCTCAAGTATTATTCTATGGTAGAAAAGTTTGGATATTTCCAGATGTAATGAGACAAATGCAGAAGTGATGAAAACTGTTTTTGGTAATGAGAACTGAAACAATGTCATTGGGGGCTTCCTTTCTTTTAGCCTATTTATGCAAGTGTATGATTAAATATTTGGAGGTTAAATATATATTCTATGCACCAGAGCAATTGAGAACATTCATAGACTTGAAGAAGTTGGTAACTGGGAATGCTTAGCTAATTTGAACAGTGGTTGTGACAGCGACATTAGCAGTTAAGCCTTATTTCTTAATTATTTCCTGCAATGTTTTTCTTCTTCTTCTCCCATGGGCCTCCCCAAAAATTCTGGTGGTCTAAGGAAGATTTTTTTTTTTTCTTTGTAGTGTCTTATACTGAGACTACTTTCTGTGTTTCTGAAATGAGTGTATTCTTGTGAATTATGGTTAAATGGCAATGCACTGGGAAGGAGGCCTAGAACTCTGGTTGGCCCAGGTGCCTAAGGCCACTCCTATGGGAAGACCCATAGGCATCTGAGCCAATCAGGGCTGTAGGCTCCTCCCCGGTGCATTCCAGAATGCAACAGGAAGGGGAAGGCTCACCATTTTGCAGTGGTGGGCCTTCTGGCAGGAGGGAATGGGCATCCCTCTTGCCAGCCATCAGATTAAGGTAAGGGGGGAGGTGTTTGGGTGGATTTGGTGGTTAGCAGGGGATCTTAGGGTGACAGGGGCATTCAGGGAGTGTCATGGGGTATCGGGGAGTGTCAGGGTGGAGTTGAGGAGTATAGGGTAGAGTCAGGGAATTTTCAGGGGACTTTGGGGATGAAGGGGCCAGTGGATAGAGGAAGTAGGCATCCCTCCTGCTGGAGGATATCTCAGGTCCTGCCATGAACATTGGAGGGGGGGGGGCTTCGGGGGTTCCGGCAGGAGGGAATGGGCATCCCTCTTCACAGGGGGAACGGGTTCCCTGCCAAAGTCACTATACTGATCACAGCAGGGAGATTCTCTTGCGGCGATCAGCTCAGCGGCAATGCAACTCTCTAATCAGCATCTGTGACATGGAAGCTGGTTAGAGAATTGGGGTGGTTATGTGGAGTTAGGTGTCTATCTGTCAGGACAGACGCAATTCTATATAAGACACCCGTGTGTGATTCTCAAAAGCCGCTTAGGTGGCTGCTGAGACCAGACATTCTATCTGGCCCTTAGGAGCTAATTCTACAAATAGAGCTCCGATTGTAGGCGGCAGTAGGCATCTTACTGCCTCTTACCAGCCAATCGGGATACACATTGAAAAAAACCAGATGTGGCGAATGACACCTATATTGTAGGCATCTGTTTCGCATCTACAGAGACACATAGAGACAATTACAGACACCCAAGGCCATTGTGGGCGTGGTTTCTACCAGAAGTTGTATTGGGCGTCCGTAGGCATCCCTATGCATCTCCATAGGCATGAGACAGACACCTTAAATGTAGGCCTGTAAAATGTTGGCCTACATTTAAGGTCCTGTAAAGCATGCTGATTTGTGAATGACACATGATCTGCAGCTGTTTCATAGGTGGCTGCTGAAATCAGCGTCCTTTAGAAAATCAGGCCCTAAGTGACCATTATAGAATCCGCATTAGCATGGAAAACAGTGCCCAAGTTTGGGCACAATTTAGTGAATCTGACCCTTAATTTTTAATTATATAATGTATGCACATTAATTTCTTCAAAAACATTCTATATATAAATTAATAGACATGTCTTTGTGCAGGTTACTATATGTATATTCTTTCCCTCTTTCTAATGCATAAGTTAGGCAGATTGTTTAGCTAAGCACAAATCTATTGTCATTTGCATCTGGTACTAGTGCTGAGGAAAATGAGATTTTACCTTGTTTCCAGTGATGGATCCCAGCAGACAGGAACATTTTGTGCACTGTGGAACCTCTTGGAAAGTGCAGAGGTAGAAGAAGTAATAGATGTGTTTCAGACAGTAAAAATTCTACGCAGAGAAAGGCCTGGAATGGTTGCTTCATTGGTAAGTAAATCAAAAACATCACTATTATATTATACTATTGTAGAACAATTTAATTATCGGGAATTCATAAATTATTTTTCAAAAGTGTACATTTCTCTAATGTAACATCATATGCCTTTTAATTTACTTATCTTACAGTTCTTAAGCACTTTGCTATTAGAAATCAAAATTGAAGTCACTAAAATAGTGCCCCTGATTTTGTTAAAGTGTATATCTCAGCATGACTCAAAACAGGAGTTACTGTTTGGTCTAAATAACTACATGAACAGGCTACATACCCTCTCAGCTCTTATTCTATCTCTAGAGGAGGTCAAGGAAAAAACTATCAGAAGCAAAAGTATAGTTTAAACATTCAAGGCCTTGGGAGTTTTTTGGCATCCTACTAACTGGTAGGACAACATCCCCAAAATCTCCCCCAATTACAAGTGACTGGCCATTTTATTGGGATTATGACATCATCAATTAATTCATTATTAAACATACGTAGTTGGTACATCTTCCAATTAGATTACAATTGCTTCACTGGAATCCAATTACAAATTGCATACTTCAGCAATTTTCTATTGGTTCTATTCAAGTTACATGGTTTCTGGTTAATCATACTTCATTAGTAATTTTCCTTAGCAACAATAATGACTTAAATTATCACATGCTATTGAATCATAAGACATCCCAGCAGACCTATGTGCTACAGGTAAACAGCTAAGTTTTGCTTCCCAAGCATTATTAAGGGAATAGTGTGAAAAAATATGTTAGTTCTTATAAAGTGAAAAATATTATTAGGTCACACTTCAACATCTTGTCACTGGTAACTAGAAGGCCTATACTTAGTTGTGTCTATACTATGTTGTGTCAAAAATCTCTGAAGCATTTCTATCATACAGCTTCATATTTATATATATATATATATATATATGTATGTGTGTCTTTTCAGGTTCCTAAATAAGGGGTGTCTCATAAATTGGATTATGTCTCCCCCTTATATCCTGCTTAATACAATTATCACCATCCATACCAGGCTTCTTATCCAGTTTCAGGCTCATATTCAGACTGCAAGAGATTGCCTGCAATTTCCCACCGTTGGCAACGATACAGGAAATTCAGTGTGGCACCGTATCTGGCCATTGGCATTGAATTTCTGGTTTACTTTTTGGCCAGCTGGGACATAGCTATACCAATATTGAGCAGCTAGCTGGTTAAGTCTCAGTGGTCAAAGATATTCACCCTTTTAGGCTGTTGTCTTTGACTGATAAACTTAGTTGGCAAGTCACTGAATAGTGGCAGTGATTGGCTATGTCACGTGACATAGTTGGTCACCGGTCAATCCAGAGACCAGGATATTCAGTGTGAGATGACCAGCTATCCCCCACTGAATATCGGTGGATAGCCAACTATGTGGCTGGGAGCCATTTCCGGCCATTTAAGTAGCACTAAATATTGGGCTTAGCTATCAGATCAACATTCAGACATGATAATGAACTTTTTTTTAATGACTGAAGCATAAAAATATATACAGGGGGCTTCTGAAAAGTTCTCAACCCAACCAACAAAGCTGGGGCAGTCCCCATCAAGAGCTATATACTTAGTTAAGCAATTTTCCACTTCTTTTGTTCTGTATGTTTCCAACAGAATGAAAAAAGTGAAAAATTACTGGACTAAGTTTATAGCCCTCGATGGAGACTGCCCCAGCTTTGTTAGTTGGACTGAGAACTTTTCAGCAGCCCGTTATATTCAGCATGGCTGTCTAGGCAAAAGCACAAAGTATATGTAGAAAGCACTTGTCAGCAGTTGCAATAGTCAGCTGCTCTCCTTATAACCAAGTAGTTTCATATAGAACTGTTTTTATACAGGCCTAAATTAAACCAATGGATAGTGGCTGAATATTTATTTATTTATTTATTTTTAAATCTTTATTAATTTTTGAATAGTAACAGTGCAATACAGTGAATTTAAACATAAACACTTCACAAAGCATACTTTAAATACATAAATAATTCAAAAAAAACAATCATTTTCTCCCCCCTCCTTCCCATAACTATTAAAATTAAAAGTACTTATTTAACTTCAATAATATAAATAAATTAAGTATATCAAACAATAATACATTTCCCCCCACCCCCACCCCCTCCCACCCTGGATGTGTACGGAAGTCTGATAAAAAGAAAGGTACATGACAATTATTGTGACTCAATAAATGCAGTCAGTGGGCTCCGCACCATTTTAAATGCGTTACTATATCCCAAACATTCCGCATTCATTCTTTCATACTTATAACTGGAATATAAGTTAGCCCACCAGAAAGTGTAATTAAGTCGATCATAACTCTTCCAGTTACGTGTTACCATCTGGATGGCTATTCCAGTCATTATTAAGAAAAGCCGGCTTTTATGCCGATCCAAAGAAGGTGGCTGAATATTGCTGCTGTATGTATAGTTGAGTGGAGTGCCCTCACTCTGCACTAAATTTTTCTCACACTACCCAGACAGAGCCAGGCGTTTAGAGGAATCTTTAGCAAAATAATCTATACAGTGCTGTTAAAAATCAACAGACAGAGGACTCGCACTTTCAGGAGCCTCCAAGTCCCTTTGAATATTGGGCCATAAGTTTATATAAAAAAGATATCTAGAATGAATTACTTTGGCACGAAGTAACACATCAATTAGAAAGCTGTTACAAGATGAGTTTTGATATTTTTGGGCAGCAAAACTGGAATCTGTCAAATATTGTTTTGTCTTCTTTTGATTCGACCTTTCAACATCTATTCTCTTGACCAGATCATAATTCGTTCATTTTGAAGTAATTTCTACCATTTACTATCAATACTTAATATTTATGTGATGCTATTAGATGTACACGGCACATGAAATAGAGAGTTGCTGTTTCATGAAACTTAAAATCTAATAGAAACACAAAGACATGCAGACTGATATCGTATATTCCAGATGAGGGCTTGTCGATGTATCATATCACCTCTATTTATTTGATAGTTGTATACTTTATTCTATCTTTTTTTGTTTTCTTTTGTCACAACTGCAGAACACAATGTGGTATGTTTGAGATTATGAGATCTGATCAGATGCCAGATCATTTTATTGTTTGATGCACATCAGAACTTTGTCCACTATTAATACACTTCTCTGGGATTTACATTTTAAATGCATGACTGTGTCCCCCCTCCCCTCCCTCCCCGTTTATCTTGCTATCCACATCTTTCTACCTGTTAAGTAATACTGCATGTTTCACTGGATCAAAAGCACTTAATAAATCCTAAAGCACAATCCAAGTTGGAATATTACAGTTCAGAGTGAATAGTGCATTGTCCAGTGTTGCAGTTGGCATGGACTCAATACTGTAGCTTGGGTGAAAGCCAATCTGCCCCACTTTTTCAATAATTTTTGCAAGATAAGGGATATTATTAATTGGTCTGTACTTACAACACAGGATTGCATCCAACTTAGGTCTTTTAAAAATAGGAATAGCAATGGCTTTAGTCATTTAATTTATTTAGACAAAAAATTCACTCCCAGATGTGCAATATCAGAATTTAAAACTGAAAAATGTCTAAGCAAGATCTAGCTCTATGTACCATAGATAAAATAGCTTTTATCTTAGGAGTGACAGAAGCTATTTTTTTTTTCAGTGTCTCGTTCTAACTCTATAGTGTCAAATCTTTAGAGACTGCAGTTTAGTTCAGGGTAATCCAATGTTGGTCCTGGAGAGCCACAATCCAGTCAGGTTTTCAGGATTTCCCCAATGAATTTGCGTTCACTGCTTCCATTGTATGTAGATAGATCTCATGCATATTCATTGGGGAAATCCTGGAAGCCCAACCTGGCGAGGGCCAAGGTTGGATGTCCCTGGTTACTCTTACTAACCCTGAGGGCAAGTTCAGCTGCAGCACTCATTGTAGATAATTCCTGTTCTCTACAGTATATTCTTGTACTGGTTTTCACTCAAATTCGAGAATGACACGGGGACAAATTTTTCCCCATCCCCGCAAGTTTTGTTGCTGTCCCCGTCCCCGCTCCATTCCTGTAAACTCTGCCTTAACCGCACAAGCCTCGAACACTTATGATTTTAAAGTGTTTGAGGCTTGTGCAAATGAGGATGGAGTTTGCAGGAATGGGGCAGGGACAGGAAAAGAACTCGTGGGAATGGGATGGGAAAATTAGTTCTTGTGAGGACGGAAAAAAATTTGTCCCCATGTCATTCTCTAACTCAGATCTAAATCAGGTATGCATACTAGATTTTTTTAGGTTTTCCAAACCACTTTGTAACTACTCTAAACTTATTTCTCAGTTTATTATTTGCCTTTGTAATCAAATTTGTAAAAGTCAGTACATTTGGCTTTTGTGTAGAGGCAGAATGTTTTCCTCTAAACATTTTTCTTGGCCTTTTACCAGCCTTCATTGCACCAGCAAAGATTCAGAAAACAGGGGCAGATGTTTTTTCTCCAAGGCTTAGCCTGTTTCCAGGGAACCACCTCATACAAATTCCATTGAAATAAACTGGTCCTTTAAAGCACAGTTCTTCAACCGCCGGTCCGCAGAAAATTCCTGCTAGTCCGCGCAGGATCGGCGAGATCAACATCTTTAATTTCCTGCCGGTCCGCGCAGGACCGGCAAGATCGAGGAGCTGTAGTTCGTGTTGGCCCAGAGAGATAACGGGGAGCCTACGACAGCCGTGCTTTCTCCCCTCCCAGCGGCTCCCCTTACTTACAAGCGCAGCGATTCAGGAAGGAAGCCTTGGAGCTTTTGCTGAGTCGGCTGCCTCTGATGATGCAACTTCCGCTTTCCTCAGAGGCGGTGCAACCCAACAAAGGACCCGAGGCTGCCTTACTGAATCGCAGCTCTGGCAAATAAGGAGAATTGCTGGGAGGGGAGAAAGCTGCTGGGCATGGTAAAAAAAGGGACAGCTGCTACTGGACCTGGAGAGGGAGAAGGAGAGGTGCTGCTGAGAAGGGAGGAGGGAAAGGAGTCTGGGAAGCTGCTGGGCAAGGGGAAAAAAGGGACAGCTGCTTACTTGACCTGGAGAGGGAGAAGGAGAGATGCTGCTGGGAGGGGAGGAGGGAAAGGAGTCTGGGAAGATGCTGGGCAAGGGGAAAAAGGGACAGCTGCTACTGGACCTGGATTGGGATAAGGAAAGATGCTGCTGGGAGGGAAGGAGGGAAAGGAGTCTGGGAAGCTGCTGGGCAAGGGGAAAAATGACAGCTGCTACTGGACCTGGAGAGGGATAAGGAGAGATGCTGCTGGGAGGGGAGGAGGGAAAGGAAAGGGAAGAAAGTTACTGCTGGACAGGGGGAGGAGGGAAGGGAGAAGAAAAAAGGAAGGAAACAGCTGGCAGGGAGATTAGAGGAGGGGAAGGGGAGAGACAGGAATGAGATGGGAAGGGGGATCAGCAGAGAAATTGAGAGGGACAAAGATGCTAGATCTGGTGTAGGAGAGATAAAAATGAAGAGAGCAGTGAAGCAGGAATCAATCATGTAAAAAGGAGAGAGGGGGCATAGGCTGGATGGAAAGGGGAGAGGGGCATAGAAAGAAGACAAATACCATATGGATGGGGGAGAGGTAAGACAGTAGATGGAAGGGGCAGATGCTGGATTGAAGAGACAGAGAGGGCAGACGCTGGAAGGAAGAGAGTGAAAAGAAGATGAAAGCAGAAACCAGAGACAACAAAAAGGTAGAAACAAATAATTTTATTTCTATTTTGTGATTAGAATATATCAGATTTGAAATATATATCCTGCTAGAGCTGGTGTTAGACATAACTGGGTACTGCAAAGTCCAGGCAGTGGCTTAGGTTTCTCTCTGACCAGGGGGGCAGTTGCCCTAGTTGCACTACCCTAACCCTATTCCTGCTATGTGTGACTGTGGTATTCTGTTAGCATGATATTTCTGTGTAGCATTCTGTAATAATTTGGCTTATTCAGTTTTCTTGATAGTAGAGGGGATATATGTGAAGGGGAGGGGAGACAGGGGTTTTGTTGATCCTTGCTCTGTATTATTTGTATTTATAAAATGACAATTGTACAGAATATTGTTTCTTTTTATATTTTAATAAAATACATTCAGTATAAAATCATAACTGAGGCTTGTGCGGATGGGATCAGATGGTTTGCGAGGACCGAGCTCGCGTTAAATTTTAGTCCTAGTAGTTTGCCGGTCCACAAAATAATTTTTTTTTCCGCCGCTCCATAGGTGTAAAAAGGTTGAAGAACACTGCTTTAAAGAATCACTCAAGATATTAGCATTATCCTGCAATATCTCTCCAAAGTAATCAGTATTTCCTCTTGATCTATATATTACCATGTTTCCCCGAAAATAAGACAGTGTCTTATATTAATTTTGGGTCCAAAAAACGCATTAGGGCTTATTTTTGGGGGTTGTCTTATTTTTTCATGTTCAACATGAAAAAATAAGACCACCCCAATTCTTCCTCTTTCCTTTCTTCCCCTCTCACCCATCCCCTTGTGCAGCATCTTTCTATCTCTCCCTCCCATCCCCCTGTGCAGCAGAACCCCCACCAACCCTCCCACCATACCTCCGCTCCAAGGCCTCCTAAAGTAGCAGGGGTGAGGATTGCTGAATCGATGAGTCCAATTTTTTTCAGTAAATCAGGCAGCACTAGTGTTAGAGTCAGGGAGTGTCGGGGACATTCGGGGATCAATATTAACTAGGGCTTATTTTTGCTCACTGAATCACCTGAAAAACCAAAATGCAAGATTCAGTGATCAGAGCAAGAGACATTGTGCAAGCTGAGAAGTTTGGGAGTAATTATCAGTCAACAGCAGTGCCGTAGCGAGGGTTAGAGGTGCCCCTCCCCACCCTCTTCTATGCCTCCCATCTCCATACACTCCTTCCCCACCCCCTCTTGCCATGTGTGTGCCATTTCCCTTCCTCTGTACCTCTGTAACATTCCTGGTACAAGCAGCAACCCCCCAAGTGGCTGTCATGCCAGCATCGGCTCGTCCTCTAATGCTACTTCCTAGGCACGTTTCCAGGAAGAGGGGGAGTGGGGAAGGAGCCGGGGGGGGGGGGTCAGCGAGAAGGATGGGTGCTTGTGCCCTTACCAAGACACCGTCCGGGGCAGACCACTCCACCCTTACTACGTCATTGGTAAATAGTGGGTAGACGTTTTCAGACTGCTCACAGCCACGGCCTGAACTGAGCCTGGATATTCAATGCTTGCCCATGTTCGTGCTCCTGTAATGAATACTGTGACCAGCTGATGTTCAGACAGGTGCCTGGCTAGTTTGGCAGATCAAATTAAGACAGTCTTTTGAGAGGGGGAGGCTGTGAGCTTCTGGGGAGTAGTAAAGAAGGACAGGAATCGGAAGGGGATCTTGTGTACAGTGGTGTAGTGAGGAGGGGTGCAAGGGGTCAGTCTGCCTCGGGCACAGTCTTCTTCAGTGTGCCATCACAACCCTTTCCCACTCCTCCCTTTGTCACGTGCGTGTGTCCGTGCCCCTTCCCTGTATCTTTTTAACTGTGACAAACTTGTGGCCTGTGTTGGCTTCGGTGTTTTCTCTGACGTCACTTCCAGGAGGAAGTGACATCAGAGAGAGCTCTGACACTGATTCTGATGCAGGCGGAAAGTTTTTCATTGCTCATGCCACAATTCAAAAGGTATGGGGAAGGGGCGCGGCGGGAGGTGGGGAAGAGGGTAGGAGCTGAGCACCACTGCCCCATGCACCAGTCGCCCTCGCTATACTACTGTTTGTATACTTCAGGGGGGATCGGGAGAACAGAATGTACTTTAAGCTTCACCTACCAGTAGAAGTCCAATTAGCCCCTGATGTTCAATGCTGGTGCCCTGCCAGAGCTCGTCATTGAATATCTGGGGCTAATTCTGCCTGCAGCAGTTAAGTTTTAAAAAACCACTGACAACTGCTGGCTGAATATTGACTGGCAATGTTCAGCTTCCCCTGTGGTGTCTACCAGAATGTGTGAACTATGTGTGCCAGCTCTCAATAAAATAGTTACCCTACCAGCATGCTTGGCTTGTAGTATTATAGAATAGCCCATTGCCGTAGCTCTTAATCCAGTCCTCTGGACACATGTAGCCACAATGAATATGCATGAGAGAGATTTGCATACAATGGCGGTAAAGCATGCAGATCCAATGTGGATATCCTGGAAACCTTATTAGCTATGTGTGCCCCAAGGATCGATTTTAAAATAATAATAATAATTTATTTTCTTATATACTGCCCAACTGGAAGTTCTGGGTGGTTCACAGCAAGAGAACTGAGACATATCAGCAAACACACAAAATACAGTAGAATTCAGTGGAATACAATACAATGAAATACAATATGATGCAGTACAATGTAATATAATATAAAATCATCGCATAAGTTTGCCAAGCAAATAAGTTTTTATTGATTTTCTGAACTCAAGGTAAGATTGGGATTGGGCAATTAGAGGACACAGCCAAGAGTTCATTTTCCCCACTTGAAAAGCCAGAGTTTTGTCTAAGAAACTTTTAAAATGACAGGCTTTCAGAGCAGGGTACATAAACATACCCGAGTTTCTTGTGTTCTTATTTGATGAGAATAATTTTAGTTGGGTGGATAAGTATGATGATTGTAGCCCGAAGAGTGCTTTATAACAAATGCAGCCGAATTTTAAAATAACTCTAGTTTCGAAAGGGAGCCAATGAAGTTGCACATAAAAAGAGCTTACATGGTCAAACTTTTTTAATCCAAAGAAATCCTGGTCCATAGTTACACCAGCTTCCAGTGAAGCTGCATTTCAGCAATAAAAACACAAGTGGGACACTCCCTGGCATTTTTAACAATAACTGTTCATTTCATCTCCTCCCATGTGGTTACAACCAAACTAGAACTGCCCCACTTCTCGAAGTACCTCATCTCTTATATTGTAACCTCTCAAGCCTTAATGACCCTGGACCACACATAGAATCTACACACCTTTTTAAAAAAAAAAAAAAATTATAATTTTAGTGATTTTATATAATAACTTATACAAAGTGCAAGAAAATATCATAATAAAATCAAACAAACAGCACTTTCATACTATATCTAATTCTTAAAACAACCCAAACTTCCTCCCCCCTTACCCCTCCTGGACGTGTATAAAGAATATGAATAATACAATAAATAATCTGAATAAAATAAAAAAAACCATCATATACTGCCATGGTCTTTAACAAACATATCCAATGGGCTCCAGATGTAATTAAATGCCCGGAACTGACCATTTTGCTCCACTAACATTCGTTCATACCTGCATACCTTAAGGCTCCTCAATATGCCTGTCCCAGAACATTATATTGTAATGACGATTGAGAATACAGGCAGCTTTCTCCATTCTGTGGCTCTATTTATGTTTCTCTATAAGTACAGTGGTGAACTAAGTTGTTAACTAGTTATATGTTCTTCCCTTAGGAGAATTACCAGTTCCTGTATGATACAATAGCTAGCACTTTCCCAGCTCAGATTATGCAAGCAAAGAAAAGCAGTCACCAGGAAGACGCCATTGTTGTGGAGAATGAGATTGCCAAGCAGGACCTACTAGCGGACTCTACCGGTGCTGCCAACCCAGCCACAAAGCCCAGCAAGGACAACCATATTGCTGAAGATTCCAACTCTATAAACAGCACAAAGGAATCGGAAGGTTCTGCCAATGGTCCTTTGATGCCAAGTTCCACCGAGAACCTGCTGAAAATAGATTAAATTGGATATTCCAAGGAACCTTGAAGAAAATACAAGTAGAGAATATTGTTTCAGGTTTTCAGTGGTACAGTAGCTTCTGTGTTCATGCTTTGAACAGTATGGAGGGCTGTAACAGAGCGCTTACACAATATTTCAGTACAAGGGCTTGAAATATAGCAAGTGAATGAATGTAATGCACAGAAGAGTGGACATGATAATGTTATTCAAGTTTACCTTTTATGCTTTTGGAAAAAACATTTTTAATACGTTTTATATGGCCTCTTTCCATTGTCTAATGCTTGTGACTGATGCACTGTCAGAATCTGGGATGGTTGACAATGCCAGTGTTATATACAGTGGTTTTGCTTATTTTTTCTTGCAAGCAACAAGAGAGACCCTAAAGCAAAGGAGATATAGTATTTCTCTGCCTTTATAATGAAAGAATTATGAAGTTTCACCTGCAAAGATTCACACTTCAATGTGGAACATGTTCTTAAGGTGGCAGTTCTGGAACATTTTGCTGCATCTCGTGGCGTTTCCCCTTCTGACTACTTACGAGGCTTCTGGAGTTGAAGAACAAAGATCTTTGCTGCCTTCCATGCAAACCCATTTAATGCAAAATTATTCTGTTAGGTAAAGGGCTGCAGACATCACTTCCCCACTCCCCTGATTTGTATCACGATGCACTTAATAGAACATTTTTGTGACACTGCCATTGCATAGCAAGGTTAGACTGTAAATGTAATTTAATTTTTCAATGGAAAAATAATGGCATTATTTAATGCAAAGAGCAACGCCCAGCAGTCACTCAAGTCAATGGATATTCATGAAGATCACTTTTTCTGTTGGTTTCTCAGTTGTTTCAAATTAGCAACCAAGATAAATTACATAATATGAGGGGCTGATAATTTGTGGTTTTCTGAGGTTCTACTTCTGGAAAACACTTTCTGAAAAACCGGTTACTTGTATTAATTATGAGAACCTTTACTAGAGAATGAAGAAAGCAAACTAGAGAAGAAAATGTTTGTAAAGGATGTGCCTAGAAAAAATTTGGTTTCTTTTAGAATCATTTTCAGACTTTCCTGATTTTTAAATATTTGTTCAGTTCACGCATTTCTGCTAGAATTTTTCTTTGACATGTGTTAGAAATTGTTAACGTTTGTTCATTGACTTAAGATGTTGGTTAGTAAGTTAATGTACATTAAATAGATGTAGTATGGATTCAATTTTTAAAGACAAGCAAGTAAATCAATTGCACGCTAATGAATATACATCCCTAGAAATGTTCTTCCAATGACCTGGCCTTGGACTATAGAAGAACAGTCTCTGAAGATATAAAGAACAAACATTAAGTGAAGGGTAGGTCTATACGTAAGGACCCACATTTACACATTCCTTGCACGCTCAAGATTACAGAATACTAGCAGTTGTGCATGTGCTCTAACGGAGCACCTAAACACTATTCTGTAAGGGTGTGTGGAAGTGGCATAGTAAGTGAATGCACAGGGGAGAACGACTGGACAGTGGGTAGGGACTGCAGCTTGCAAAAACGTAACATACAGAACACTGACTGCAGTTACACTGGGTCTATGACTTTCGTATATGGAAGGCACACCAATACCTGGTTGTGCTGATATTATATAATTGAACCTGGACACTCAGATGTCACTATATCATAGGCTCTCACCGTGTGGTATCAGGTACGCATAAATGGAGGTGCCCAATTATAGAATCGCCACCTAAGGTATTTCGAGAAACTTCCCATCCCCATTAGTGAAGTGACCAAAATAGCCCCAGATCGAGAATAGGGAAGACATTTTGAATTTAGTTTATGCTTGTCTCTGGAAGGCTCACAATCTAGGTTTTTTTGTGGGTTTTTTTTTAAAATTCTTTATTTATATTTTCAGCAAATTTTACAAGAAAATTAACTTCTTGTTACAGAAATACAGTAGAATAATGTTAAAATAAATCCAAACAATTCCATGCGGCATAATTATACCTCCTTCCTTAGACCACAGTTAAAGGGGAGTATAGCCTATATAATATGACACAATCTAGGTTTAACCCTGAGGCAATTGCGTTTTTAGTGCTGCTCCGTGTGACCCTGGGCAAATCACTCAATTCTCCATTGCCCCAGGTACGTTAGCTAGATTGTGAGCCCGCCAGGACAGATAGGGAAAAATGTTTGAGTACCTGATTGTAAACCACCTAGATAACCTTGATAGGCGGTATATAAATTCCCAAAAAAACCCAATATATCACCAGGAGAATCAGTGGGGTTTGAACCCTGGCTTCCCTGGTTCCCAGACTACTGTTCTAATCATTAGAAAACTAGAAGGCCAAGAAAATGAGATTAGAATGATTTTCTTTTCTCTTCTCTTCTAAGCAGGTCTGAGATAAAAGTTTATATTTCACTTGGCATACATATAAATACTGAAAAAGAACAGAAAGTCAAAAGTGAAACCTTAGTTATACTCCCACCATTAAAAAAAAAAGACCAGGATAGATGAGAAAAAGCAGAAGGAAGAGTGATGTTTCCATAAGTCAGTATATCAGACTTTGAACTGTTCATGGCAGCAATTATGTTCAAGCCCTTCTGGAGCGGCAATAATATTTTACTTGCAATAGATTTGTCACTCTTAGGTCTGGTGCTTAGGGATGTTGAGCTCCAAGGCAGAAATTTGAAAGGTGACCCCAACACAGGCGATATCCTCTTCAGTTTTGGACAAGGTGAGAGCCCCCTGGGGCATGGTTGCACCTCCCACTCCCACTCAAACTCTAGTCACGCTAAAGAATATTTAGAAATGTTTTGCAATTTAGCATTTCAAAGGCACAGATGCCCCGGTTTCTAATGTGGGTGACCTGAAAATATATTCCTGCAGTCAAGAGTGCATGAAAGCTTCTAGCAAGAGATAAGAAGAAGGAACAAGGGCAGAAAAGATTTAAAGATAGAAGTGTATCAAAACTGGGTGGTTGATAAGAGTCCTTGCAGCATTTCCAATTAAATGTGAACCATTTGATGGGCCAGATGCTAGCCCTACTCATTACAATAAGTTACTCATTAAAAGTTTGATACAATCAGTGTAAAAAGCTAATTAAATGTTATATACATTAATGCCCATTTTTTCCCGTTTGGTTAGCATGCTCTCTCTTTATCAGCTTGTTTAATATGTTAATAAACCAAGGGCTCCTTTTACTAAGGTGCGCTAGCGGTTTCAGCGTGCGCTAGATGCTAACGCCTCCATAGAGCTTGCGTTAGTATTTTTCGTTTAGCGCGGGTTAGGCGTACGCTAAAAACGCTAGTGCACCTTAGTAACAGGAACCCAAGTGTTTGCTTTGATTTGAATAGTGGTACAGTATTCTTATTGGTGTTGTGATATTTTAAAATCAAAATAAATGTGTGTTCATTTCATATACCAAAAGCAGCAATTATTATGAAGTACGCAAAGCAATACGTGCAAAGTATGCAAAAGTTAGTCATTTATAAAAGACTTGTACTTGTACTATAAGGGAGGTAATTTTGTAAACCTGTTTTATCTATGCACAGGGGCTCATTATAGAATTATCCTGGGAGTTGCACCTACTTTTAGGCAACTAGAAGCTGACCAAACTGGGACTTTTGGTAGGGTTACCAGACGTCCAGATTTCCCCGGACATGTTCTTCTTTTGATGATATGTCTGGACAGCTTTTCAAAACCAGACACTTTGTCTGGGTTTTGAAAAGCCTCCTCAAATCGCGTCGGACAGGGAGGAAGTTCGCGCATGCGTGCACGTCCTCCATGCCCGACAAGAGCAAGCAGCAAGGGGCGGGTCTAGGGTGGGATTGGGGGGCGGGATTAGGGCATTACAGGGTAGGGATGGGTGGAACTGGGCAAGCATGGGGGCAAGTGTAGGGGGTCCAGATTGGATTGGATAATCTGGCAACCCTAGCTTTTGGTATTGGCCGAAACTGAATTTGTGGCTGAAATTCACCAAACTGAAACCAGGTAGCGTGGCTCCCATTGACTAAAAGCGGGTTGCATGACCCCCCCTGACCCTTGGCACCCTTAGACAGAAACCTTCCCCCTCACACAATGAAAACCACCATCACCCTTCTATTACCTGTAGGCCCTAACCGGACCTCTCTTAGAAGCCCTAGTAGTCTAGTGCAGTGGTTCCCAACCCTGTCCTGGGGGACCCCCAGCCAGTCGGGTTTTCAATATATCCCTAATGAATATGCATGAGAGAGATTTGCGTACCTGTCACTTCCATTATATGCCTGATTCTGAACTCTTTGTACTATTTTAAAATCGGGCTCCACAGAATTTTTATAACGTGTGCACCAGCTCTCTTGAGGCATGCTTAAACTTATTATCGTGCTTTTTGCAGATGTTCTATGAGACAATGCAAGTTGGGAAAGCTTCTTTTCATTAATGTGCCTGGTGCATATCTTTTAAACTCCCATCTTAGGTAATATAGGGCTCCTTTTACGAAGGAGCCCATAGTGTTTCAACCCTACCTTCTAATAGGATAGGTAGAATTTCAACCACTACAATTCAGTGGTACCCAAACTTTTCATCACACGCTAACTCCTGCGCTGGCCAAAAACTACTGCCTGCTCAAGAGAAGGTGGTAGCGCCTAGCGTGTCTGGCGGTTTAGCGCACGCTATTATGCACGTTAAACCGCTGCCGCGGCTTCGTAAAAGGAGCCCTTAAGGTTAAAGTGCTGAATAATCTGAATAGGCAGAGTTTTTTGTAGTTTAGCGCTTGATAAGCCCAGGTTGAATTGTAAATTCTGGTACATTTTATATTCTTAAATTCAAGAAAATGAAAAAGGATGGTTTTGTCGTAAATTAAAAGCTGTCTCAGTGGAGAATTAAAAAAGCTGTGGTATATAATCTGGAGTGTCCCCATAGCGAGTTTTAAACAATATACAATTAAATTAATAATAGATCCTAGCTTCAACTGGAGATAAGGTGTGATGCTATCGCTCTTCTTCAATCTGAAAATTAGCCTTATAATAATAATAATAATAATAACTTTATTCTTCTATACCGCAGCAATCTGAAAACTTCTCGGCGGTTTACATCAAAGAGAGACTGAACAATCAGTGAAGTACAAAATACAAATAGTAACAGTACAGTATATTTCTAAAGGACATTCAAAATAGAATTATTGCAATTATTAAAGAATTTTTACAATTAATGTAATTTCTATTTAGGAAATGTATCTATCAAATAGTACAGTTTTAATTTCTTTCCAAAAAGCACCATAGCTGTATAGCTGTATTTTGCAGAGTGTGTAGTTTTATTAATATTCAAGGGAGAGATTTGCATGCAGATCTCTGCCATGAATATAATTGTGGATATCCTGAAAACCTGACTAGCCAGGGAGCTCCCGGGACAGGTTTGGAAACCTAACCCCAGCAAATAGCAAAAATGCATTGTAAATATATTGCATTTGGAAACCAGAATGGTTCTGTTCTTACTACCACAAGCCAAGGACACAGGCAGAACACAATACTAGCAGTTGCTGTTTATAGAGCAATCCTAGGTACACCCTTGCCCATAAGCATCAACATTTCAAAATTATCAGGGGTGCCAAACATAATACAAATTATCCCTCCCTGGATCCAATGAAGAAGCTTGGTCAATATTGGGAGTGTTTAGCACCCATTGGCATGCACAGAGCTGACTGTAATGCCCTCGAAACCCCCTCCCGAAATAAAATTGAGATGACTACAATACTGTAGACAAATACCTTCATGTTACTAGTTACTTTTAAGCTGATAAAAAAAATTTTGTTCCGTGCTTTCAAACGGCAAGATTTTCAGCTCTGAAAAATTTGGTGCACATACATGCAAATTTGGTGCACATACCCCCAATTGAAGTAAGGAGAACACCTGCACATCTCTCTACCTTCAGGTGTACAGGTGACGTCTGCATTCAAAGTGTGTTATCTGATCTTTCCAATAAATGTGGGTAAGGCAGAAAAACAGTGTGGCAGTTGTTGAAATATGCAACCCACCACCAAGTGTTTCCTGTTTCCAACCCAGGGTGGTTTAAGTGTTCTAACACACTGATGAATGTGGAAATTTGTGGTATGTTTAAATTGGTTTTCTAGTCCTGTACTATAATGCATTCTAATATATAATGAAAAGTTCTCAGCCCAACCAACAAAGTTTGGGCAGTTTCCATTGAGGGCTATAAACTTAGTCCAGGGATTTTCCACTTTTTTCGTTCTGTATTTTTCCTATTAAATGAAAAAAGTGGAAAATCACTGGACTAAGTTTATAGCCCTCAATGGAAACTGTCCCAGCTTTGTTGGTTGGGCTGAGAACTTTACAGAATGCATAAATAAAATAGAATGCATTACAGGCCCAGTATTCAAAAGGTTTAAGTGGGCAGAAGAGGCACCTGTCCAGTTAAATCCCACTGAGCTGGCTGTCCATCAATATTCAGGGATTGTGGGCGGGACTGAAAATTAATAGATGTCCCATTTGATGAAAAAAATAAAAGGTCACATTAAGTATGACTCCATTCTGTGTAGGTTCCATTACCAACTGCTGAAATCCAGAATCTCCCTACTTCTAGAAGATCCTGCAATAGGGATACCCCAATCAACATCCAGCATGTTAAAAGCACCTATTAGCAAGACTTCCCCTTTTTTAGATATATTCTGAATGTCTACTATTAAATCTCTATCTACTTCTTCCGTCTGTGAAGGAAGCCTGTATATCACACCAATGTAAATATATTCACCATTCCCTCTTTCCAAATTGATCCCAATGCCTTGCAGATCCTGAAATTGTGTGGCTTGAATATGTTCTTTAACAGATAATGCTACTCCTCCTCCTTGTCTTCCTACCCTGTCTTTCCTGAACAGATTATGTCCCGGTATAACTACATCCCAGTCAAGGTTCTCAGTGAACCATGTCTCTGTAATCACCACTATATCCAACTCCTCTTCTTCCATCACAGCTTCTAGATCCAGAATCCTGTTTCCCATACTTCAAGCATTAGTATATACTGGTATCCAGACATTGCCCCCTTTTCCCATCCATGTGGTATTAAGTGATTTACTTACCTGAGGGCTTATACTCAACCCATGAGTTTTGATCACCCTGCCCCATCACTTCTAGTTTAAAGCCCTCTTTAGTAGATTAGCCAGCCTGCTGGCAAAGATACTTCTTCCCTTCTTTGATAGATGCACACCATCCCTGCTCAGCAGCCCTTGGAAGATCATCTCATGGTCTAGGAAGCCAAAATGCTCTCAAAAACACCATCCACGTAACCAATCATTCATCTCCAGGATGCGAGCTTCTTTGCCCTGGCCTTTACTCTTGACAGGGAGGATGGACGAGAATACCACCTGCACACCTGACTGCTTCACCTTCTCTCCAATAACCACAAAGTCACCGGAGACCATCACCAGAGACTTTGGAGCACTGGGTGAGAGACTGAAGCAGACAGGAGGGCAGGTGGTTTTCTCATCGATCCTCCCAGTTAGAGGCAAGGGAAGAGCCAGAGATGAACGTATCCTGAGGACGAACGAGTGGCTACAGGGATGGTGCCGGGATATGAACTTCGGATTCCTAAACCATGGGGAAGCGCTACAAGGACTTCAGGGACCAGACGGACTCCATCTGACCAGTAGGGGTAAGAACGTCTTCGGACACTGACTAGCCTGCCTGCTTCATAGGGCTTTAAACTAGGTAAGTCGGGGGAGGGTACCCATTCACATATTAGTGCAGAAAGGAATTATCCTGATGATGTGAGTCGAAACTCCGCTTCCATGTCCAAGGTAAGTACCCACATTGCAAACAGTTCTTTAGGAGTCACACCGACTCGGGTAGGATAGCAAACACAAGATATGGAGGGCCATGTATGTCAATGCACACAGTTTAGGTAACAAAATTCTAGAATTAGAGGCTGAAATAAGGAATGCCGACCTAGATGTGGTGGCAATATCTGAAACTTGTTTCACGGACTCACATGGGTGGGATATGGCTATACCGAGCTACAATCTACTTCGTCAGGACAGAGAGGGCAGGTTAGGAGGGGGGGGGGTAGCTCTATACATTAAAGAGGACATCAAAACCACCAAGATCACAGATGTCAAGTACACCGGGGAGTCCCTCTGGGTAAACCTGGCAAGAGGCAGAGAAAAATGCCTGTATCTAGATGTGGTATACAGACCCCCAAGACAACTGGAAGACATGGACGCAGAATTAATTGAAGACATAGAGAATATCATTCTACGAGGAGAAGCTGTACTGCTAGGGGACTTCAATGTGCCTGATGCAGACTGGAACTCATTTTCAGCGACAACCAGCGGTAGCAGGAGGCTCTTAACCTCCATAAAGGGAGCACGTCTCAAACAAATGGTAACGGAGCCCACTAGGGCCCAGGTGATCCTCGACCTGGTACTTATCAACGGGAAAAGCATCTCAGAGGTCTCAGTAGGAGATACTCTAGCCTCCAGCGACCACAACATAGTATGGTTCAACCTTAGGAAAGGCTTCCCTAGATCAAACACAAAAACAAAGGTACTCAATTTCCGGGGCACAGACTTCTCATGCATGGGAGATTTCGTCCATCGGACGCTGCAGGACCAAGCGGAGACCGATGATGTAGAAGCTAAGTGGTTAACACTGAAATCAACCATACATGAAGCAACTAGCCGCTTCATAAAATCAGTAAATAAACGACAAAGAAACAATAAACCCCAATGGTTCACCGCGGAGATCTCGCATCTCATTAAGGAGAAGAAAAAAGCGTTTCTCTCCTACAAGCGCACGGAGAAAAGAGAGGCAAAGGTAGAATATAGGACCAGGTCTACAGCGGTTAAAAAGGCAGTTAGGGAGGCAAAACTTTGAGTGGAAGAAATTCTGGCAAAAAACATTAAAAAGGGGGACAAATCCTTCTTCAGGTATATTAGTGACAGAAAAAGGAACACAGTACGCCTTAGAAGACCGGACGGAAGTTATGTGGAAGCAGATTCCGATAAAGCCGAACTACTGAATGAATACTTCTGCTCAGTCTTCACCTGTGAGGCACTGGGACACGGTCCGCAGTTGAAGGCAACACAAAGCACAGAAGACCCGTTTCAGAATTTTGAGTTCATACCAGGTGAATTTTACAGTGAACTGGCAAGACTCAAGGTGAACAAAGCCATGGGACCAGACAATTTGCACCCAAGAGTGCTCAGAGAATTGAGCGATGTCCTGGCGAAACCGTTGGCTGAGCTATTCAATCTCTCCCTAAGTAAGGGGAAAGTTCCCCTGGATTGGAAATTAGCTAATGTCGTTCCTCTGCATAAAAAGGGTTGCAGGGCAGAGGCTGCGAATTATAGACCGGTGAGTCTCACATCAATAGTGTACAAACTCATGGAAACACTAATTAAAAGCAAATTGGACACGATCTTGAATGAAGGAAATCTTCGGGATCCCAGTCAGCATGGATTCACCAAGGGTAGGTCCTGCCAATCCAATCTCATCAGCTTCTTTGACTGGGTAACAAGAAAGTTGGACTTGGGAGAGTCTTTGGACGTCGTGTACCTGGACTTCAGTAAAGCTTTTGACAGTGTCCCACACCGCAGGCTGCTAAGCAAGATGGAATCGATGGGGTTAGGAGAGACACTAATTGCATGGGTCAATGATTGGCTGAGTGGCAGACTTCAGAGGGTGGTGGTTAATGGTACCCTCTCTAAAACATTGGAGGTGACCAGTGGAGTGCCGCAGGGCTCGGTTCTGGGTCCACTCCTTTTCAACATATTCATAGGGGATCTGACTCAAGGGCTTCAAGGTAAAATAACACTATTCACCGATGACGCCAAACTATGTAATATAGTAAGTGAATGCAGTTTACAGAATTATATGGTGCAGGACCTGCTTACATTGGAAAGTTGGTCCTCAACCTGGCAGCTAGGCTTTAATGCTAAGAAATGTAAGGTCATGCACCTCGGAAGCGGAAATCCATGCAGGACGTACTTCTTTAACGGAGAAACTTTAACTAGGACTTCAGCAGAACGAGATTTAGGAGTAATCATCAGTGCAGACATGAAAACTGCCAATCAAGTGGAGAAGGCTTCATCTAAGGCAAGGCAGATATTGGATTGTATCAATAGAAGTTTCGTCAGCCGAAAGCCTGAAGTCATAATGCCGTTGTACAGGGCCATGGTGAGACCTCATCTGGAGTACTGTGTGCAATTCTGGAGGCCACATTACAGTAAAGATGTGCGCAGAATTGAATTGGTTCAGCGGATGGCCACCAGGATGATCTCGGGGCTCAAGGGTCTCTCGTATGAAGAGAGACTGAACAAATTGCAGCTCTACACTCTCGAGGAACGTAGGGAGAGGGGAGACATGATTGAAACATTTAAGTACCTCACGGGACGTGTCGAAGTGGAAGATGATATTTTCTTTCTCAAGGGACCCTCGGCCACAAGAGGGCACCCGCTCAAACTCAGGGGTGGAAAATTTCATGGTGACACCAGAAAGTATTTCTTCACAGAGAGAGTGGTTGATCATTAGAACAAGCTTCCTTTTTTTTTCAGTTCAATAATTTTTATTAAGCTTCCAATGCAGGTGATCGAGGCAGACAGCGTGCCAGACTTTAAGAATAAATGGGATACCCATGTGGGATCCCTACGAGGGTCAAGATAAGGAAATTGGGTCATTAGGGCATAGAAAGGGGGTGGGTATGCAGAGTGGGCAGACTTGATGGGCTGTAGCTCTTTTCTGCCGTCATCTTCTATGTTTCTATGTTTTAACACGTTCGCAGGGGTACCTGGCAGTATTGTTGGTGCAAATATGGATGAGCAGCATCTGATAGTATTCATCAGGCTTGATGAGTCTTGCCAAGCTCTCCTTAACATCTTGGATTTTGGCTCCAGATAGACAGCATACCTCTCGTGACATCATGTCTGGTCTGCAGATGGATGCTTCTGTACCCTTCAGAAGGGAATCTCCAACTACCACTACCTTATGCCTCATAGTGGTTACGGATCTAGTACTTTTTGGGATTTCAAGCTCTGGTCCTTCCTCTAATTGGGTTGCTCTCATCTCCTCCACCTCCAGGACAGCATACCGGTTCTTCAGTTCAAGGGCGGGGGAAGTCACAGTGCCAATCTTGCAGTGTTCCATAATCTGAGTCCAGCTGTCTTCCCTCAGCACAGCCTCTTCTTACCCACTACTGGAAATCTTTGACACCTCATGAACCATTTCATTGATGTACATCTCATTCTCATGGATACTTCTCAATCTTGCCACCTCCTCTCTCAATTCTTTTACTTCCTTCATGAGGGATTCAAGCTGAAGACAGCCTGTACATGGAACTACACCCTCTGCCTGGGCAACATTTTCTGTCTGCACAGACAGAAGTTGTAACCTGAGCAGCAGCTTTGGTGATACGTTTCCCAGCCATACTGTGATGCAGAAGAACTTACACCTAGAAGAAAAAAAAAAAAAGAATATGGCAGAAAAATCCTACCAAATGAATGCAGTGACTCAACACTTCTGATGCCTATTGTGAGTGCATCATAAACATATTTATGATTCTTAGAGCAGCACCTCCTCATGGTGTACATTTCACATTTCATGAAGCTGGGAGCGATACATCTGGCAGCTGGATGGCCTGCAACATATACGGAAAAAAAATGTTCATGTTTTCCAGTCAACTGCCATATGACAAGGAGATGATTGTGAAACTGGAGCGATTCAACCATTTTCAGTCTTTTATGTGCCACTGTGGACTAGATCATCAGTTTTTATGATGGTACTTTATTAATTTATCCAAAATTTGAAGGAAAAAACAGTTACTCACAAATAACTGGTACCCTCTTAATAGTTAGGATAACCTAAATTTCTCATCATTGTACCTGGAAAAGCCCCAATTAACGCAAAAAGCTTTTATTTATTAACCATTGCTCAAGCTCACCAAAGAAAACAGACATAAAAAAAAAAAAGCTATGGTATAAAGTACAAAAAACAGTGCCTCTTGTGAATTATAAAAAAAAAAAAATTCAAACAAAACAAACTGTTTCTTGCTCAATAAATTATACTTGAGCTTTACTTATTTTTGGAACATGGGTGGCAGTACTTTGAACAAACTCTGTTAAGTCCTTATTCACAAATGAAATTTAACTTCCATTGAGTATTGGAAGTGATTCATTGAACTGAGTCAAAACTTACCCTTCAATATATTCCAAATAGTAATTAAAAGCAGAAGCTAAAGTCAAAAGAAAATCTATTTGTGTAAATTTCCTTATTGCATGACCACTTGCTTAGTAGTACAAAGCAGTTTGGTGAATCAATGCCCTCTCAGCTCCTTGTAGCTCAGCTGGTTTTGAGATGTCATGTTCTCAGGAGATGTGGGATAGAACTTACTCACTGAACTGCTCTGTAGCAGTAATGATATGTGTGTTATATTAATATGGAATGGTGGAATAAAACAGCGAAGGCGGCTTGTGCTCTGTAGTATTTATTGGTTTCACATAAAGACTTGACACATACATGTTTCAGCCTACACAGCCTGCATCAGGAGTCTTAATAAAGGTCTAGGTCTTATGACTGTGGACTCTGTTGAGAAGACTCATACGTGGGACTGCTCATATACTTTTGAAGGTTTGGTTGCTCCATAACGTGTTCTGTTTCAAGATAATAGAGGTCCGCATTCATAAGACCTAGACCTTTATTAAGACTCCTGATGCAGGCTGTGAAGGCCGAAACACGTACATGTTGAGTTTTTATGTGAAACCAATACTATAGAGCAGTGTTCTTCAACCTTTTGACACCTCTGGGCCGGCGGAAAAAAAAAAAAAAATTATTTTGTGGACCGGCACTGGTCCACGGACCGGCGATTGAAGAACACTGGGCTAAGTCGTGGGCCAGACCCTGCCCATCTCCACCCAATCTCCACCCCAGACCCTGCCCCCATAATAGTACTTCATATATACACACACATAATGGTTAACCACAAAATTAAATGACAGAAAGCACACTGTATGCTTCTCAACATTCATTCCTACCAGAAAACAGATAACCCCATGCAAATATGGGACCAAAAACTAAAAGTACTAATATACAAACAAACCCTGATGCAAGACTGCAGGCAATACAACCCCAGAGAAATAGAAACAAACGCATTTCTTCCTGAACGGTGCAAAATACAGACACAGCCAATGTAAATTCTCAAAATTGACACAATTCAATCACTAAATTCAAAAATAAGATCATTCCCCCTACCTTTGTTATCTCCCTCCCTCCATGCTGTGCCTTACCTTCTGGCCTGGTCCCGGTGTTATCTTCGGGCCAGCTCCCTCTTCCTCACTGAAGCAGTGCACGAAGATGTGGGCAGTGGCTCCCATGCATCCCGCACCTCATCTGGAAGCAAGTTGAGACGTCAAAGAGAAGGCTTCCGGTTCTGGCGCAGGACGAGTGTAGTAGCCACAGCCCGCGGCTTTGTGCAATGCATCAGTGGGGAAGAGGGAGCCAGCTAGAAGATAAAGCCGCATTGGTCACACCATGGACCAGTGGCTGAAGAACACTGTCTAAGGGCCCAATGCGGACCGGTAGGAAATTTCTGCAGACCGGCACCGGTCTGCGGACCAGCGGTTCAAGAACACTGCTATAGAGCACAAGAATTTGCCTTTGCTGTTTTATTCCATTTCCCTGGTGTGAGAAGGCATTTTATCCTGTGTTTGCAACTTTTATATTAATACAACATATTATAGTACAGGTTAATGGAGTGCCTCTGCATGCATTTCCAGTGAGTGACTGTCATTGATAACAATTTGGCAGCCATGTAACATAATTTGAAATACAGTAACTACAAACAGGATTCAGGTGTAATTTTTTAAATCCTGGATTAGTTTTTCAGCGGCAGCAATGGCTAGGTCAGTGTTTAAATTATTATGTACTAGTCTTTAAGCCCGTTACATTAACGGGTGCTAGAGATTCCTCGGCTTCATCCCCCTCCCTTTCCCCTTCCCGTCCCGTCAACCCCCTTGTTTCCCTTTGCACAGTCTCCCTGCTTCATCCGCTCCTTCTCCTGCGCGGGCCACCGGAGCAGAGAGGACTGGGCAGAGGGGGCTGCCAGCCGGGGCCGGCGGAGAGGAGCTAGGCGGCTGGAGGAGTAGCAGCACCCGCTGCCGATTTCAGCCTCTGTCCCGCCTTCGCCTCCCTGGATTTGCTAGAGAGGCCTGCAAGGTTCGCTACAGTGGCTGGCGAACCTCAGCAGGCCACTTTGAAGAGGACCGGCAGTGGGAGGGAGGAGTCACTGGCACACACGCTAGCGCAGGCGCCGTGAGCACTGGCACAAAAGCACAGCTCACGCCACCAGGACTCACGGATTTTCGACAGCGCATGCATGCTTAGCCTTTTATTATTATGGATATTCAACACCCATTAGATTGGCCTGAAAAAGATGTGTAGTTCTATTTGCTGCAGAAAATACTTCCTCATGGATATTCGTAGCAGAAATCCTAAAGGAGAAACTGGTTGTGAAGTCACTAGAACTTGAATGGGATCCCAAGATTTCTACTAAATACTTTTTCCAACTTTACATTAATGATTATTAGATGTGCAAGTGTGAACAAGAAACTGTGACCATTCATTTGTCAAAGGCTTATTAATCGCACATTTGACACATTATCAAAGCAGCTGTGATTTTATGAGAAAATCACTGAACTTGCACAAACTTCAGTAGGCCTATTTGTCACACACAGGAATGGCTTTGAATCACAGAAATGTATTTTATACTGGTTGATATTCAGTGAAATTCACAGGAAGATGGATCTTCTCACATCCGTAGTGATGCCAAGAGTGAACTATCGCAAAGAGTGCGATTTGCCATGCCAAGGAGTTTGAAGGCTAAAGAGTATAAAACTAGAATGATTTAAGGATATAATTACTTTACAAGTGAATCATGGCAGCATTAAATGATATTGGCTTTTCTTTTGAGTCACTGGAAGAATACAGACAAAATGGGGAGCAACTGGGCAAATTATTTGAGCTAAAAATTGTCTTCCACACAGTAGTTAAAAGAATGTACCTCAGTTTCAGAGCACATGCATTTGAAGTAAAAGGGAATAGGGCAGGGCAAGAGAAAACAGTAAGAAGGAAGGTGTCCTTAGATTTCTTCCTACTGGTTGGTCCACTTATGCATATAATTTGCACGCTATTATGCTGAGAATCACCCGTAAAATAAAAGTCACTTCCACTACGGGCTCTACATCGACTCACCAGATTTTACCGGTGAGTTTTGAGAATCTTCCTCATAGGGCTCCTTTTACTAAGGAGCACCTTAGTTTTCTTCTCTAAGAGCGATCAAGATCAGTGCACTGGTACTGAAGCACTGATGAGTGAGAACTAGTGACACATTCCTAATGAGTGAAACTTGGTATCTCTGCCTCTGTACTGCTATCCAACCCAACACTTTCTTTCCCCCTCCTCTTCAGCATGCCAGCACATTTCCTCCATAGCTCTATCCAACCGACCACTTATTCACCAGATTGATGATGACCTCATTGCTGTGGTTGTGTCCCTCCTTGGGCCACAGAAACCAATGGAGTTATCACATGACTTATTTTGTCCAATAGCTTGCATGGTGATAGAAGCAGCTGCTGCGACCGATGGATTTTGTAGAGGTGTGTAAGCGTGATGGCCGCCTCCACTTTCTGGATCCTAATCATATTGTATATTGAGATTGTATTTATTGATTGGAATCACCTACAAGCATTAGTCAGTGTTTGCTACACTGATATGAGTATTGTTAAGATTATAATCAGCCTCATCTGTTCTCTAGTTTTCTTTTGAGGTCTCTCTCTCTAGAGTTGCTGAAATATCTTGTTTCCAAGTTTTTGCCTACTAAGATACATAAGAACTAGTCACATATATTTCATATCTTCTTATCAGTAAAAACAAGAAGTAAGGAGCTAATCCAATCACTTCCTCTGCATCTGTCAAAAGCCTAAAACCAGCTGCGTTCACACTGCACATAGATCCGGTATTCAGCACTGTACAAGGGGCCGTTGAAAAATTCTCAGCACAGCCAAGAAGAGAATCACGTGGATCCATGAAATTTACAAGTTATTCCACACTTTTCTTGTCAAGAAAAGTGTGGAATAACTTGTAAGTTTCATGGAGCCACGTCATTTTCTTCTTGGTTGGGGTGAGAACTTTGCAACTGCCCCTCGTATTTCATCATAGCTGCCGTAAAATTTAGTAGACATCAATATACTTGAAGTAAAGTCATACAGTATATCAGAATGATCAAGAATCAAAAATTTGTGTTAATGTAGCTAACAGGAGGATAAAATATTAGGCTGCAGATTGAAAGAAAGTGACAGCCACCAGATGGCAGTGTAAGATAAAAGAAGGGATGCTGCACAGCCACAAATACTGTACAAAGCAATTGATATACAAAAATGTAAAGTAAGAAAAATCAGTTTTTAGTAGCAGAAATCGAACTGGTTAAAGCTCTGCCCATCCCCTGAGTGTCCAGCTGCATAAATGGCTGTTTTAATCCCACAGCTGTGGGGTCAGATTTAATTGAATATTCATCTGCAACTTTTCGGGTGAGCTGTGGCTAACAATCCAGACCTAGTTAAGGAGGTAAAATTAACTGGTTAACTGTAGGGATGCCATTCTACCATTCTGAAACAGGGTAAAATTGGCACACTGATTTCACACTGCCCCTGTGAAAGAATTATGAATTATCCCCATTCCCTTTCCCTTCTTGCCATGCAGCCATTCTAAGTAAAAGAAAATGCTAGACACAAGACCTGTCACATATTAACCTGACACAGGTTTATCCTTATCCCTTATATGGGCAGCAATCAGACTCTGCCCTGAGCTTAAGACTATTTAAGATAGCTTAAGGAGTATGCATTATAACCTTTGGACTGTTACATGCTCATCTTATTTGAGCAGTTCTTATTAGGAAAGGACATCAGCTGACAGGCCTTGAGGATGTGCAAAGACTCAGGCCCTGTCCACGTGTTAATCAGGCCCTGCATGTATGCGTTTCCTTTGTGGGGCATCCCTACAGTTAACTTCACTATTCAACAAATCTTTGACAATATTTTCCAAAGAAATGATTTACAAATGTTTAGCTTGTCAATCTCCAGAATTAGGTGATTACATAGAACATTGAAATCAGGCGTCCAGGTCAAGATGTGAAGAATTGTTTATTCTAAGAACATAAGAATAGCCTTACTGGATAAGACCAATGGTCCATCAAGCCCATTAGCCCGTTCTCATGGTGGCCAATCCAAGTCACAAGTACCCGGCAAAAACCTACTGGCCTGCGCTAAAATCCGCTTCCACGGTTTTGTAAAACGGAGGGGGGGGGGGGAGTAAATTAGATTATTAAACTACTGTCAGAATGACAAAGTTATCTACTATATTTAAGCACATCAATCAACTAGGATAAAACAAAAATGAGACCACAGAAGTGGTCTTTACTCAAATGGAACAATCAGGGGTCTTTTGGGACATTGAAGGCCACCCATACAACCACAATCTGAAAAAGAAAAAAAAACACAGAAAAAAGTGAAGAAAAAGCCTCAGTTAAGCTTCATATGGCTAAAAAAAAACCTTCCACTTTTGTGTCTCAAGTGTATCAAAGAAACAGTGGCAAAAAAATGAGGCACAGTAGCAGCCCCTCAAAAAAAAAAAAAAAAAACACCTCACAACTAGCATGCCAAAAATTTTCACACAAACATTGTGTGGAAAAAGTTTGCAAGCAGGCTCAAGTGTCTTCAGAAATGGAAAGGAGGCTCTATTTTTGAACAGTCCTCACCAAGGCAATCCAGCATGTTGTGCAGAAAGAGAAGCAAAGCAGGATCCCCTGTAAAAAGACTGTGGTGTTGAAACTGATGGTGCAATGCATAGAAAAGAAAGAGAGATTTTGGCCTGCAGTTGCACAGTGGAGAAGTACTGAGATTCAGCGCAGGGCTGATGGTAAATCCTGACGAGAGCTAGGCCATGAACCTGTGGAGTGGTGTTGCCCCTGTGCAAAGTCACTGTATCAAGAGTGCACAAGACACAGGGAAGTAGATTGTGCGGAAGGAACCATCTGTTTGAGCCCCAAGCCAGCTTGAACAAGTGAAGCTTCAAATGAGATGGGAACTTCCAAATAAGAATCATCTGAATCTCATGGGCTTCTAAAGTAGCATTTCATACCAAGTGAGCCCCTCGTGACTTCCGTGGTCTGGTACACAGACAAAAAAGAGGCAATAACCAACTGCAAAAATGAATGCAGAGAACAAAAGGAGTAACGTGGCAGCTCAATAAGGCAGTTCCAAATATGTATGTACTGTATATACAGTATATACGAGGGTTGATTCATAAGTCATGGCAACTATTTTTTTTTTTTCTTTCGAAAATGCGTCAACACACGGAAATCTAATATATGTTTGAAAGGGCGTGACATGTACTTCTTAATGTTGCCACCAGATGAGGAGTATGAGTGCAGCAGTCTCTGGTAGGGGAGAAGAAAAAAAAAAAAACAAAAAAAAGACCTTTGAATCATTGTTTTATTAACAAACAAGTAATAATGATAGCAGTTTCACTAAACCAAGCACACAATTAGCTTGAGAGTGAGTATGTTTAAATGTTCACATCCTTCAAAGCGATGTCATGTAGGATTATGGCATTGTGCAACCGTTCTGAACATTTCTCCTGTAATGCGTGCCGGGTCCTGAATGATGGTAATACAGAAACGACTCATAATACTGTGTTTTCACAATGTGGGCCTCACAAACTGGATGACACACAAAACAACCTGGGAGACTACTTTGAAGGATGTTAACAGTTAGCTTGTACTTTGTTGGTCATGTTGCACACTGTATGCCCTAATAAAACGCTTTCAAATGTCATGGTTTTTGCTTCTCCCTACCAGAGACTACCGCACTCATCTCTCATCTCATATGAACATATACAATATCAGTGGAGTCAACGTGGTAACATACATATCTATGTGCCAGCACATATCCTGTACAGTACATTCCTGTATGTAGCAGCACATATCCGAAAAAGTTTATCTAAAAAAACGTACTGTCAATTGAGTTTAACAGCAGGACTTCATTCATTCGCATCAAAAGATACAACAGACAAAAAATAATAATATAACAAAACGGAGAAAAACAAACCTCATACACAGGCAGCCGGGACTACACAAGTACCCTAAGCCACCTGTATCATCACTGGTTTGAAAAAAAAAACCTCCGTACATAAATATAGAAATATCTTTTCATTCACTTCAGAGAATTATATTTCAAAATTCATTTTGTCATGTCAAATATATCAAAATATATTGAGAGAGAGAAATCCAGTCCAATATGTTTAAAACTAATTATAATGGCAACAGCCTAGTATAAGTATAAATGTAGCACTTCTTAGTAGTAACGTGAAAGCAGTGAAAAATAGAACTTGGAAAAACTTATCTCAAATTGCAGCAGCAAACATATTTTCATCCAAATTGCCACTTCCCGACAGAAAACACATCTGTTTCGCCCTAAAAGGCTACTTCAGGGGGAAAAATGTAATCATATAAATTGATGTTTTCTCCAAGCACTTTCCCGTACCAAACTCATAGGGCTGTCTCCTCTCAAAATGGCTGACTCCTCTCAACATGTATGTCTTCCATTTTAGAAACCTACACATCTCTGATTCCCCAAGCTTTTGCAATTGTTATATGTGCCAATATCGCTTTCAAGGGTGGGGGAAAACAAACACTGGAGGAAAAAGGGGTTCATCTCCCTTAATCCCTCCAATAGAGCACTACACAGAACAAGCATCTTTCTATAATCTAGATGTCCCCCAGGAGCAGCTCTAAATCCTGACTTTGATCTCAGGAGATATTCACGTGTATTCTCCTTTTGGAATGGGGAAAGTTTAGCCCCATCTTTAATCCTACCCCCAAAAAAAGCCTAGACCATATATCAGTGGTATGCATGTATTTGCACTTGGAATGTGTATATCATGGCTTTCTAAAACTGGGGTTCAGATGTGTATGTCAACACTGGAAACAACACAATGGATCAAGTCCTCAATGTGATAAGGCAAACGTAATAGGCAGGACTTTTTATATAATTGTAATCAAACAAAACCCCTTAGGAAACTCCTTTGCTCTCAGATGCCTACTCTGATGTAAACCAGTGTAAGCTAGGGGATGGTATCTTTCATCGAGCTTAGGAATTGGGTTATTTAAGTGTTCTATGCATCCCAAAACTTCTTAACGTGTTAAATAAATATATTGTGCAACAGTATAGCTAGAAAACCAGCACTTATCTTTTGTTTGTTTTTAGTATTATGCTGGTACTATTCTGCTGTATAAATGTAGCTGTATTAGCTCATAGCCCTACGGGACCCCGTTTCGCCGTAAAGAATGGCTTCTTCAGGGGTCAAGGGATTCAAGTGTGCAGCTCTGCTTGAATTACAAAGCAAAATGGCGCTGGCACACTTGAATCCCTTGACCCCTGAAGAAGCCGTTCTTTACGGCGAAACGGGTCCCGTAGGGCTATGAGCTAATACAGCTACGTTTATACAGCAGAAGTACTGGCATAATACTAAAACAAACAAAAAGATAAGTGCTGGTTTTCTAGATATACTGTTGCACAATATATTTATTTAACACGTTAAGAAGTTTTGGGATGCATAGAACACTTAAATAACCCCACTCCTATGCTCGATGAAAGATACCATCCCCTAGCTTACACTGGTTTACATCAGAGTAGGCATCTGAGAGCAAAGGAGTTTCCTGAGGGGTTTTGTTTGATTACAATTATATAAAAAGTCCTGCCTATACGTTTGTCAGATGTGTATGTGACATACTTGTCTAAATGCCAGATGTATATGTGATATAGAAGGGCTGATTGAAAAGTAATGAGACCATCTCTGTTTTTCTTTCCAAGAACTAGAGGTGGCAACCAGTGTCGTAGCGAGTGTGGTGGCACCCCTCTCCTGCCCCCTCCCTGCGCATGAGCCTACGGCCATTCCCCATACCTTTTGAACTTTGGCACGAGCAGCGACGAACTTGCTGGTGCATCGGCTTCGGCACTCTCTCTCCCGGAAGTAACGTCAGAGAACGCGCCAAAGCTGACGCGGGTAGCATGTTCATCGCTGCTCGCACTGAAGTTAAAAAGGTATGGGGAAGGGGTGCAGGCTTACTGGCAAAGCAAGGGGGGGGGAGTGGGAAGGGGGGGAAGAAAGATGCTTGCACCCCGATGAAGACCGCACCTGGAGTGGATGCCCCCCTCGCACTCCTCTTACTACGCAACTGGTGGTAACACTGTGCTGGTTCGTGTGAAGCTCATATATCGATGTTTCTGAGCCTGGTCTTCATTGTTGGGTCACAGCGAGAGGAAAAATTTCATGTGTTTTGTCATGGCAGATGAGGAAGGCTGGTGTCTGTGAGAGTACACCAGCGGTGTGTGATTGAATTTTGGGTTAAACTTGGAAAGAGTGGTAATGAAACTCTTGAAATGATATGGCAAGCAAAAGGTGATGAAACAATTAGCCATGCGGCGTACTATCACAAACACGACTTCCTCAAATTTCAAGTTTTCAAGTTTATTAAAATTTCTTATACCACTCAATCAGACTTCTGAGCGGTGTACAATAATAAAAATATTAAACATTATACATTTACAAAAACAGGGTTAAGGACTAAATAACATATGACAAAAAGGGGAAGTTGGTAGCCAAAAGACTTCAATTTATAAGAAACAGGGACGAAAGGGTAAAAAAGGGGGAGAACTACAATATTTGATGAAATGAAAGAAGTTTCTGGTGGGGATCCTTATGCCAGATTTATAAAGTTTGAAAACATTAATTCTTTACAGAAGGGACTTCATAGCAAATTAAGGAAATTGGGGCCCGTTAACAAAATATTGTAAGATATGAATTGAATTATTAACATTATTTCCATTTGATTCATGAAATATTGTTATACACATCCAGGAGGGGTGGAGGGGAGGGTTAGGATGGGAGGGGGGTGTTAAATAGCTATTACTTGATTGTTCATCTGTTTGCGCTATGTATTTGATTTTTTAAATGAATAAAGAATAATTTTTTTTTTAAAAAAGAAATGGACGAAGTTCTTCCTCTCGCTGTGACCCAACAATGAAGACTACAGCAGTCCAACTGAGGTTCATAAAGATCGATGTATGAGCTTCAAAAAAAACAGGGAGTTTTTAGCCAGTAAACAAATAACAGTATTGGAAAACCCTCCCCTCACTGATCTGGCCCCCAATGACTTTTCTTCTTTACCCAAAGATAAAGGAAATATTAAAAGGATGTCAAGGGTAATAAGACTTGTAAGTCTTGTGGCAAAAGTTTATCCCAACAATTTAGTTAAATCCAGTGAGATTAGCTGACATCCTTAATGTTAACTGGATTGCATTCAATTTTCATTAATGCTGTATATTGTAGTAACAAAATGATGCCTCAGCCCCACCACTCCACCACTTGTTGGAAAGTTCGAAAAGCGGGAAGTTAATAGCGGTACTTCATCATTGGCATTCAATTTATGTGGTATTTTTCATTGTTTTATATTCATTTTAAGTTTATATCAAAAATCCTAACTTTATTAACTATATTTAATAGTAAATGATACTTATCTCAGCAAAAAACCCAGGGAGCCAGACCCGACATGTTTCACACCATAAGTGTTTTTTCAAGGGTCTCCCACGGATGCCGCTGTCATCTGACTCCAAGTTTGTAATGAGAAAAGAACTTTTCTCATTACAAACTTGGAGTCGAATGACAGCGGCACCCGTGGGAGACCCTTGAAAAAACACTTATGGTGTGAAACATGTCGGGTCTGGCTCCCTGGGTTTTTTGCTGAGATAAGTATCATTTACTATTAAATATAGTTAATAAAGTTAGGATTTTTGATATAAACTTAAAATGAATATAAAACAATGAAAAATACCACATAAATTGAATGCCAATGATGAAGCACCGCCATTAACTTCCCGCTTTTCGAACTTTCCAACAAGTGGTGGAGTGGTGGGGCTGAGGCACCATTTTGTTACTACAATATACAGCATTAATGAAAATTGAATGCAATCCAGTTAACATTAAGGATGAAGGGTAATAAGACAACAGCTCTGATGGCCATTCTAGAAAAACAGTTCCAACATTGCTGTGAAGGGTGGACTAGGTGCTGACATTGGAGCATAGCTTCCCAAGGGGAGTACTTCAAAGGTGACCATAGTGATATTCAGCAATGAGGTATGTCTCACTTTTTCATGAACTTAATTGTCAGATCTCGTATATTCTAAAGTGAACAGTTTGAAAATTGCCTCTTGTTTTTGCAGGCAGACATGGTAGCTTGGTTGGTATCGGTATCTCCTATATCAAGTCTGTCCAACCTTTTTCTATCAGGGGCCACATTTTATATTTTGTAACATTTGGAGGGTCAAAATATGCACTGTTGTATTTTGCCACATGCTTTATCAAATGGTGGTGAAATATGAAGGTGCATCATCCCTTCTCCAGATTTCATCAGTCTTGCTCCTGCTCATGTAACGTCTGCCCTCCAGCCTTCACCCAGTTTCTCTCACTCATGTAGACCCCCCCTACCCTCATCCTTCACTCGGCTTTGGCTGCAGAAGAAAATGGCACAATTCCTGCTTCCCCACCACAACGTGGCTCTCTGCAAGCTTGAGCCACAGAGAGCCAAGTCATGATGGTGAAGTAGAAATCCTGGTATAAGCACCACAAGAATTGCCAAGCTTCTGAGGGACAGAAATAAAAAAGCACTTGGTGTACCGGATTCTGGTCCATGGACTGTAGTAAGTTGGACAACCTATCCTTTATCCTCACTCTTTTCCTTGGACAGCCTAATTTAAATTCTTCTCCGCACCCGAGAGCTTTCTCTTTGGTCGATGGCACCTGATTTTCCAAAAGAATTCATACAATGTGCATCACAGCAGTGGCTGCTTGCATGTTTGCAAAGTGTCAGGATTACTAAGTGTGTGGGAAGTTCTTGGCTAAAATATGTATCATACATATGAATTATGAAAATCAATATTTCTTTAGTTTACTTATTTATTTAAACATACATAAATCTTGGGGCATATATTTTTGGAAGTTGGATGACTTAGGATAAACACATACAGCATTGACCTTAAAGTTTTCAGGGGGAAAGACAAATATCCTAAATTACCATCTATGTCATTTTTTTCCCTGCTTGATCCTCAGGGATTGCAACTTACTTAACCACCTTGCAGAAGCTCTTGTATTATATATGGTATATACCGAAACACAGAGGGCTCCTTTCACTAAGCCACGTTACGGCTTTAACGTGCGGAACAGTGCATGCTACATTGCCGTACGCGTTAGACCTTAACACCAGCATTCAGCTGGCATTAGTACTAGAAGCATAGCACGCTGTAATTTCCTGCATACGCTAAAAACGCTAGCGCACCTTAGTAAAAGGAGCCCAGAGTCTTAAAATCCATTAAAATATCATATATTCTGTCAGTCTGCAAAAATAGAGGAAATTTTGACCATTACTTTTTTTTTTTCTGCTGGCCTGAAAGTTATGTTTCAAAAGCTATTGATCTATTTTGATGACAGAGTAATATATATTGTCGCTACTTTGGCAGAGGTAATAAATGAAATAGAAAACAACCATATACCAAGATACAGTGAAATCTGGGCGTAGCGTGTTCTAGAAACATAGAAACATGACAGCAGATAAAGGGCAAATGGCCCATCCAGTCTGCCCATCCACAGCATCCACTATCTCCTCCTATCCCTAAAAGATCCCACATGCCTATCCCACGCTTTCTTGAATTCAGACACAGTCTTTGTCTCCACCACCTCTACTGGAAGACTGTTCCATACATCTACCACACTTTCTATACAAACATATTTCTTTAGATTAGTCCTGAGCCTATCACCTCTTAACTTTATCCTATGCCCTCTCTGGAGTTTCCTTTCAATTGAAAGAGACTTGCCTCATGCGTATTTATGCCACATAGATATTTAAACATCTCTATCATAACTCTCCTCTCCAGCCTTTCCTCCAAAGTATACATATTTAGATCTTTGAGTTTGTTCCCATTCGCCTTATGATGTAGACCACCAACCATTTTAGTAGCCTTCCTCTGGACCGACTCCATCCTGTTTATATCTTTTTGAAGGTGTGCTATCCAGAATTGTACACAATATTAATCTAAATGAGATCTCACCAGAGACATCGATACCTCCTTTTTTTTCTACTGGCCATTTTTCTCCCTGTGCACCCAACCATCCTTCTAGCTTTTGTCTTCGCCTTTTTAACCTGTTTGGCCACCTTAAGATCATCACATACTATCACATTCAAGTCCTGCTCCTCTTTCATGCACAAAAGTTTTTCACCCTCTAAACTGTACTTTCCCCTCAGGTTTTTGCAGCCCAAATGCATTTCTTAACATTAAATCTTAGCTACCAAATTTCAGACCATTCCTCAAATTTCACTAGATCCTACCTCACATTATCTACACCATCAGGGATGTCTACTGTATTGCTGATTTTGGCATCATCTGCAAAAAGGCAAATCTTACTTGACAGCCCTTCAGCAATATCTCTTACAAAAATGTGAAAAAGAACAGGCCCAAGAACTGAACCTGGAGGTACACCACTGGTAACACCCCTTTGCTCAGAGCGATCTCCATTGACTACTACTCTCTGTCACCTTCCAATCAACCAGTTCCTGACCCAGACGATATTCAGTAAGGGGCCCACATAGCTGGCCGGCTAAATTTATGAAAGCTTGTGAGCTATGTGGATGCCAGCAATATTCACTGCAATATTCATAAAGCTGCTGGCTCCTTCCCTACGCCACACACTCTACTGCCCCTGACTTACGCAATTTTTGGTTGACTAGTCAGAGCTGATATTTAGCGACACTGCCTGGTTAATGCTGCCTAGTATTGGCTGGATGTCCTGAGCAATTTAAGCTGATAGGAACCTCTGTTTCATGCTTAAATCACTTTGAATATAGGGCCATATGTGTGTAACTGGGAGACATGCCCATTGTCTGACCATATCCCCCTCCAGTTAGGCACTATTGCACTTAGGAGAGAATTCATCAAGCAGAGTTGGAGGGCCATTTTCTATAGTGCGTCTAAGTTCAATTTGGACGTCCTGAGAAGTGCATCCAAAATTTGGATGCTGAAAACGTCCATTTTCAAAACCACTAGATGTCCATTCCCCCCCCCCCTCCAAATTACCCCTTTAAATGTTTTGCAGTCTTCAAACCTTAGGATGTCTAACTTTTTTGACCATTTTCAACCATAAAAACGTCCAAGTTGAAAACATCCAATCCAGATCGTTTGGATGTGGGAAGGGCCAGCATTGTAATGGACTAGCCACACAGATATATCAACAGAGCAGCGGGACACCTTAGAGGGCATTGCTTTGAACTTCATATCAAGGGTACCAGATGTACATCTTACCATAACACCCTTATAATTAATGGTAAGCCCTCCAAAACACCCCCCAAACCGACCATAGCCACCTTTCTACCACCCCAATAGCCCTTATGGCTGCAGGTGGCACCTATATGGCAGTATAGGAAATGTAATGGTAGTGGCTTCTGGGCCTGGGTCTCTCCTCTCTGTGGTTCATTAGCCCACCCACCAGGCTACTTGACACCTGTGTGCCGCTTTACTAGGCTTTCCCATACCAGGTACTGTTTCACTCAGATCTTTGTGGGGTGGGAGGGTTCAATGACCACTGGGGGGGGGAGTTATTACTTAATTCCTACAGTGGTGATCTGGTCAGTTTGAGTTCCTTTTTTGCATTTAGACACTTTTAAAACAGGTCTACGTCTGGACATCCAAACATTAGGAAATGTTCGATTAACGCCGCGATACATCCAAGTGCTAAGCATGCCTTTAACACACCTCCAACCTGCCCCCCTCAAACTTCGGACGCACAGGGGCTAAGAAGCCTAGCAAGACGTATAGAAAGTCTGTTTTGAAAATTGGCACTTGGAAGTTTTGGTGAGAAAAACGTCCCAAGTGTTGATTTTTGCCATTTTTTGGATGTCTTAGGGCTCCTTTTACGAAGGCGCGTTAGCGGTTTAACGCGCGTAATAGCACGCGCTACACTCCCGGCCGCGCTAGCCGCTACCGCCTCATTCTTGGAACAGGCAGTAGTTTTTCGGCTAGCGCGGGGGTTAGCGCGTGATGAAAAGTCACGCGCGATAAAGCTGCTAACGCGCCTTCGTAAAAGGAGCCCTTAGTGTTTTGAAAATGAACTCCTTAGGGTTTACTTTAACACATCTTAACACATATTACGGGAATTAGTGCACCTTAAAAACTGTACTAACTCCAAGTTAATCAATTAGCACACTGCAA
The DNA here is from genome assembly GCF_902459505.1 of Geotrypetes seraphini. Lineage (NCBI taxonomy): Eukaryota > Metazoa > Chordata > Amphibia > Gymnophiona > Dermophiidae > Geotrypetes > Geotrypetes seraphini. Next base: position 4,978,881 of record NC_047095.1, read on the forward strand.
TGCCTCATGTACTAACTGATTAACGCTGTCACAACTGACCTCCACCACCCAGCATGCCCTTTTTTTTTTTTTTTTTTAGCACACAATGTGTGCATGCAAATTGGCCAATATACCTTGGAATGCCAGCGCATATTCCATGTATGCCTTTTTTTAAGTGCAATAAACACACACTAGCTTTTATCCCTGTTTAATAAAACAACCCCTGGGTTAGGTATAGAGTCGGCACGTGTACGCCTAAGTATCGGAGATATAAGCAGGACTTACAGTGTGTATTTGAGAGAGAGAGATTCCTGCCCATGCTCTGCCCAAACTCTGCCAATGTTTTTGCCTACCTGTAAAATATGAGCAGTGTAAGAAATGTACATATTTACATAATAGAGCATAAGAGGAATTTGCGCATACACGCATGAGCATGTAAGTGCCACAATTCTAATGCAATATGCATTTAATCAGTGCATGCTAGAGAGAATTGACCTGGTCACAAAGCTAGGTGAAAAGTTGGGTGCAAATGCTTGACTGCACTGTGCATATGTGAGCGAAGAAAAAAAAAAGCCTCTGGTGTGCTAGAAGAAACGAACTCCACCTTCTGCCGGGACTTGCTCTGCAGTCTGGCTGCTCTTTGGTTTTCTTTGGCTCCAGGTTTCTTGCATCCAATCAGCTAGCCTCACAATACACTTTTGTCGGTAGCTTTATGGAGCCATAACATATGCATCTTTGAATCCAGAGTGTGCCTGAAATTCTTTTGGAATGTCATGTGTGGCTCATCAACCATCATATGAATTAATTTATCCAGAAATATGCCTTACTTAATGTTTGCAATTGGCCAGATGATTTTGAATAGAACAGACATAATCTCATAATATTTATTGTAGGCCTACCAAAGATGCAGAAAATCAGCCATGGCATTTTAGGGGGGAGGGAGGGGAGTGTTACTATTTATTCTCCTATTCCTTGTTTGTAGATTTCCTTTCTACACAGCTTGCTGACAGATTTTTCTCAGATCTTATTGGAATAGTAATAATTCTCTCAGGAACAGTATCTTCAAATAGGTTTGTTTTGCTCATACCATGACAGTAATGAGCCTCACTGAGTCAACGTATGTGGAGTATGATCCCAGCCTTTCAAATTTACAGCTAAGCTTGCTATGCTGTGGTATTATTGTCATACTAGAGAGCTTTCTTCTGCAGTTCATAAGATGTTACATATACTGTATAGGCAACCTGTCTAGGTGTACTATAAATACCTGTGGCTGTCAATACAGTGAGAAATCCCTATCTTTCTGACCCATTTTCTTGGTCTCTGACTGCATTTCTTGGTACTTCAAGACCTCTCCCTTCCCACCTCATTCACAGTATAATTGCTTTAGTCAATGCATTCTGGTCTTCTCCTTTATCACAATGTCTGTTTTTCTTTTTATTGGGTAGAATTGGAATGTTTCAGGTGATCATAATATCTTCATTTTATATAATTCTCTTAGGGTTGTGATTCCAGTGACTTTCTGGCACAGCAATGTTTACAAAGAGATGCAACACCTTATTGTGCATTTTTGTGTCGAGATTTTCTGTCATCGGAACTTCTCAACCAGCTCTGAGATGAGTGTTTCCAGTTCCTTCTTACAGAATCTACATATGTCTGTTTTTCCAGTTTTCTCTATGCTTGCTGTGAACCATCTCATCCATAATTCACCGTCCCAGGCTGCAACTATCAGTCTGTAATCCTTTGGTGTCAGTTCACCTCTTCGTTGTTTGATGTATGGCTCTTGAAGCAACACTTTGAATTTCCCACTGCATCTGTACAGTTGCCACTTATTTTTCCTTGTTTGGTGATCTAATTCTGTAAAGAGGTTTTTCCCTCTTTGTTGCAAATTCAGCTGTTCTTTCCCTGCATGTGCTGTTGGATTTATTTATTATTTCTGCTCATCAGAATGCTTGTACGGGTTTGGGTAGGGCTACCAGATGTCCGGATTTCCCCAGACATGTTCCTCCTTTTCGAGGATATGTCTGTGGGTCTGGGCAGCTTTTCTAAACCAGGCACTCTGTCTGGGTTTTGAAAAGCTTCCTGTCAAAATTGCATCAGGAGGGGGCATCTGCACGTGCGCAGATGCAATGCGATGATGTCACATGCAAGTGCATGATGTCATTGCGTTGCATCCATGCATGTGTGGATGCTGTCTGGGGGCAGGGGCGTGACACAGAAGGAACATGACGGAACTGGATGAGCCTGTAGGCATGGGCATGGTCATGGGTCCAGATTTTCCTTCAGGAAAATATGGAAACCCTAGGTTTAAGGCCCAATTCTATAAATGCACTAATATCGGTAGGTGCCTAGAGAAATGTAGAATCATGCCTGTTGGTGCCTAAATCAAGTTAGGCGCTGGTAAGTGTCTACAACTTAGGTGTCAGTATATTAAGCCAGAATTTTCCTGGGGAAGCCTGCAGAAGGAAGTGGGCATCCCTATCGTGGTTAGGAGGGTGAGTATCCCTATTGTGGTTGGGGGGGGTGCTTCGGGGGATCCAGCAGGAGGGAATGGGCATCTCTCCAGGCAATGTCAGGGGTCCCTTGCTGCAGCCACTCAGCTGATTGTGGCAGGGGTGTGTCCCCCCTCCCCCCCAATTAACTGAGTCGTGGCTTCGGGGATCACTGCCAGCTCAGATGATCAGGGCTAACTTCCCCTGACATGATCAGCTTATGGTTGCTGCGGCCTGACTTTAGGATCCCGCGGCAACATAGACAGGCAGCTGATATGTAAACCAGAGTTTTCCGGGCCTACGTTTCAGCCACCTATCTTGGCTGAAATTAGGCACGATTTTGTAACCGGTGCTCTCGAGTGATTGACACATGATCGACGGACACAGACATAGGTATGTATGTTTTATTCTGATTTTTATGGAGTGGAGGGTGGTCAGTGATCACTGGGGGAATGTGTGGGGGGTCTGTACTTTGTGTCTGCAGTAGTTATCTGGTCACTTTGGATACCTTTTGGCCACTTAGACCTGTTTTTAGATCACCTAAGTCACAACGTATAAGTTCCGTCTAAGCAATCTCGTCAAACTTTCGATTATCCCTGCAGTACGACTAAGTCTAGGTCAGCCCACATCCTGCCAACATCTCACCCTAACCACTCCTCCAAAAACGCCCCTTTCTGCTCTGGACACACAGTGGGATTCAGAGGCCTAAAAAGTCTCTGTATATGTCTAAAACCTTGTTTTGATTATCGACACTTGATTGACCTGTCTTTTTAACTTGGGCAGGCTTTTAGACATATTTCGGTTTCGATTATGAGCCCCATAAAATATAGGTCTGATTTAGCCACCTATATGAGAAGCCTGAACAGTTGCCTATTTTAAGCCTGTTTTTTAAAGACAATATAGATGTGTGCATGCCCAGATCCAGCTCCAGTAGTGTGTAAATACCAATACATTTTTACCTGCTCAAGGTGCAAGTACTTTACAAATATACTTATGTGTTTTATTTAAAAAAATATATACCTACATTGCAATTCAGCTCCCAGAAATGCTTAATGCAGTATGTCTCATCTTTTTGGCATGTGTACTTATATGCACACATACCACTATTTATAAAAGACCTTTATCACATATAAAACAGGCTTTACATACTGGAAAGCCTTTATAAACGTACCCCTCCTCTAACTGGCTATGGTTAGCCACTAAATAGTAGGCATAAGCTGAAACGTCTGATAGGATTTCCAAGTTATATATGTATCTTCAGCTGCACTGGCTAAACAGAGAGCACAGCTAAATATATTTATAATGTCAGTCATTTCAAATTATATGTTGGCCATATGGCTGAATACTGACTTCATCTTCCTTTAAAATGTTTCCATCAACATATTTTCATAATCTAGAGAGGGTGCTGCATTTCTCAATTCCCACTGGAAAAATATTGACATTTGACATGTTGCATATGATTTTTTAAAGAAAGCTTTATGCTTTAAAATGATACATGTAGTCTGCATGAATATACAGAATAGAGTTTAATTACAATGTCTCTGTGATAATGTGCATGGCCAACTGGCAGCTCTAGGTCTGCAGTGAAGCCCTTAAGAAAACAGGGCAGCTGAGTCCTGATTCAAAACACAAAAGCCTTTAGTCAGCAGTAAGAGACACAAAGCAGTGCCTGGCTTCCCCTTATAGGCTTCCAAAAAGCATACCCCTAATTCTCGAAACTTGGATATCAAACCTTATGGTAGTACGTAAATTTGGGCACACAATTAATAGACTTGGGAGTTCTGATCGACAAGTCAATGAAGCTGTCCATGCAATGTGTGGCGGTGGCGAAAAGGGCGAACAGAATGCTAGGAATGATAAAGAAGGGGATCACGAACAGATCGGAGAAGGTTATCATGCCACTGTACCGGGCCATGGTGCGCCCTCATCTGGAGTACTTCGTACAGCACTGGTCGCCATACATGAAGAAGGACACGGTACTACTCGAAAGGGTCCAGAGAAGAGCGACTAAGATGGTTAAGGGGTTGGAGGAGTTGCAGTACAGCGAAAGATTAGAGAAACTGGGCCTCTTCTCCCTCGAACAGAGGAGATTGAAAGGGGACATGATCGAAACATTCAAGATACTGAAGATACTTAATAGATAAGGACAGATTGTTCACCCTCTCCAAGGTAGGGAGAATGAGAGGGCACTCTCTAAAGTTGAAAGGGGATAAGATTCCGTACGAACGTAAGAAAGTTCTTCTTTACCCAGAGAGTGGTAGAAAACTGGAATGCTCTTCTGGAGTCTGTTATAGGGGGAAACACCCTCCAGGGATTCAAGACAAAGTTAGACAAGTTCCTGGTGAACAAGAGCGTACGCTGGTAGGGCTAGTCTTAGTTAGGGCGCTGGTCTTTGACCGGAGGGCCGCCGCGTGAGCGGACTGCTGGGTATGATGGACCACTGGTCTGACCCAGCAGCGGCAATTCTTATGTTCTTTTATTCTTATGTACTCAGGTCAGTCATGAGCGCAACTTAATTCAATAATTGGCTGTTATTTGAAAATAACAGCAGGTTATTGTTGTAAGTCCTAGCGACTTAATGAATTGTGAATCTAAAAAGAAAACGGTTTTGTCAGGTATGGTCCTCCAACGTCATCCCCATGGTTGTTTTGAATGTATCCAGCTATCTGATTGGAGGTTGCCCTCTTCACTTGGTTCCTTCGATCTTCCCAAACATGATGTCCTTCTCCAGTGATCTCTCTATTCTGATGGTTTGACCAAAATAAGACAGTCATAACTTTATCATTTGGGCTTCGAGTGATATAGCCGGTTTGATCTCCTTCTCCAGCACCAAAGCTCAAATAAGTCAATCTTCTTTCTGTCTTGTTTCCATAGTGTCCTACCTTGGTCTTAATTGGTAATAATTGATACCAATTAGCACTTATGGGGCTCATAATCGAAAGAGAAATATGTCCAAAAACCGGCTAAGTCGGCACTTGGACGAACATTGCCCAAAAACGTCCAAGTGCCGATAATAAAAAAGGGTTTTGGACATATTTCTAAACGACCTAGGCCTTCATAGTGCCGCACAACGACACTAAACAGGGCATTTCAAGAGGCGTGTCGAGGGCAGGAGTTGGGCAGGACGTGGGCCGGCTTAGACTTAGTTGTACAGCATGTATAACCGAAAGTTTAACAACAGAGCCTAGACGGAACTTGGACATTGTGACTTAGACCATGTAAAACATGGTCTAAGTCACAAAAACCCACCTAAAGTCACCAGATAAGCACTGCAAATACATAACACAGACCCCCACACACTACCCCAGTGATCACCGACCCCCCTACCCCCATAAAAATATTAATCACACCTTTAAAATTCAGCCTCCAGACCATCATCACCTGGCAGCCTGGCATAGGAAAACCTAGTCGTCCAGCACAGAGGCGGCTTAAGCCATTTTGAGGGTGAGTTAGGGACTTATGGAGAGGAGGATCCATGCCCATAAGCCCCTGTAATCACCGCATTGATACTTAAACATGTGCACTCCCCTATACACCCCCAAAACCCTTTTGTAATGGCATACAAGTGGCTCCTGCAGCCATAAGGGCTATTAGGGTGGTAGATAAGTGGGTCTAAGGGATTCTGGAGGTGGTTTGGGGGGCTCACCATGACCTACAAGGGAGCTGTAGTGAGGAAAAGATATGGCACCCTTTTTGTGAAGTACCCCACTATTTAGGTGCCATGTCTGGGTATTCAGTCCATCATTTTGCAGACCCCTCCCACATCCAGAAGTCCGCTTGATGTTCAGGAAGTTGGTTTCGAAAATTGGCACTTGGACATTTTGGGTGGACAAAACATCCAAGTGCAGACTTATGCTGGTTTTTGGACGTCCAAGAGTTTTGATTATGCCCCTGATTGTCTATTGATATTGCTTGAGTTTATCTGAGGGGGGATTTAAAGTATATTTTATAACTCCAAGTGCTCTGGTAAATCAATAGGAAGAATATCTGTGCTGTGGGAAAGGTTAGATTTATTAGACACATTTGGACATTTGTTTAATTACAAAAAACAAACACCTCTTTTTATCAAGCATTTTATCAAGCAGCGGTAGAGCCTCGGAGCATTTACCTTGCATTTCATTTCATTTTGTGTCATTGAAATGAAAAGTATCAAGAAAAGTGTGGAATAACTTGAAAGTTTCATGGCTCCACATCATTCTCTTCTTGCTTGGGCTGAAAACTTTTCAGCGGCCCTTCATAGTGTCCATTGGGTATTATTTAATGCTGCAAGCTAGAAATCTTAAGAAGCCTCTTTACCCGTCTGCCATCTTTCACTGTACTCATTAATAAGGGAAATAGGAAATGCAGCCATTTTGCAGTCACACTAAAAGTGGCCTCAGCACACAGGAAAGCCCTGCACATGTAGTACCACAGGCCACTTTTTAGCATAGTTTAATGAAAGAGCCCCTAAATTCATGCAAAATGATGCTTTATTGCACTTGGATTTATTTAATTTAAAATTCTAAAAACAACTGTCAACCCTAAATTTAAAAATATTTGTTAAATTTTTTTTTTAAACCCTTTGCAAACAGCTAAAAATTGGATCCAGTGTGATTCAAAATTTCTATTCTTACAATAGGAACAATTCACCAGTTTCTTTAATTAAATCACCTTTGAACATCTTTTACAAAGCTGTGGTAGCGATTCTCCCATGGCAAATGCACCGAAGCCCATAGGAATTGAATGGGTGTATTTGTCGTGAGGGAATTGCTATCACGATTTTGTAAAAGGAGCCCTGTGTTTGCAACAATGTGTTACCAGCTTAGTTTAATTCTTTGTTCTCAATACTGTAATTCTTTTATAAACTGTGCCAAGAATATGACACGTTTTTCTAAATAGAATTTTTCTCTTTGGCAGGTACAGGTCTCCTTCCATATTCGCAGGTTCGGCAATCATGACTTTGGCTATTCCATCAATAATTACAGTAAATGTGGATACCTGTATAAGGACAGTCGGGAAAACCAGGAAAAAACGCCACAGTCCGGACAGAAACAAACCACAGTGGAGAGATGGCTCGCACAGGCTGTCGTGATTGAAGAATAAAGTTGCCCACCGACATCTCTAAATCTCTCCACTGCGGTTTGTTTGTTTCTACCTATATAAGGAGTCATAACATAAGCTTAGCTCCAGAACATTTCCTGTGCTTCCTTCTCTCTTTATGGCTGCCGCTCAGCCACCCTGTCTGCTACTTCACCGTAGCGATCTGCTCACTCCTGAAGCGGCATGGGCGCTTTATTTCCAGCCAGGCCCTGCTGCAGCTGTGAGGACTCTGTCAGTGTTTGGGGATTGTGCGCGCATGCGGTAAACTTTCTGCCTTCAGCATTCGAGCTGCTTCTTAGCGGTTTAAGGGCTTCAGGAAGTTTGGTGTGCAAAGGTAGCGAGCACCCTCTATGAACTTTCAGCTTAACCTTTCCCCCCCCATGACTTTCTAATTACCTAAATGGCACATTATTGGAGTTTCCCCCATGGATATGTAGGGAAAAAGTTATTTGTGAATTTATGGTATTCACAAGGGGGCTCTGCTCCTAACCAGTGGCATAGCGAGGTTGAGAGGCGCCCGGGGCGGAGGCACTCCTCCCCAGCCCTCCTTCCTCTATCCACCCTGCCACGTGTGCTCCCCCCCTCTTCCCTTCCCCCATACCTCTGAGTAACAACTTCAACCTGCTCCTCAGAACCCCAGTGGCTCTCCCTCTGACGTCACTTCCTTTGCACGGCACCCAGAAGTGACGTCAGCGGGAGAGCTGAAGTGGGCCTTGAGGAACACGTTGAAATTGTTGCTCACAGCGATGAACAGCAAGAGTTAGGGGAGAAGGGGGTGGCGCGTGCATGGCAATTGTAATGCAATTTTTTCCAATCATTTTTCATATACACACAATATACACAGCAGATATAAATTCTCAAAACTGACACATTTCAATCACTGTATTGAAAATAAAATCATTTTACCTACCGGCGATCCTCTACAGGCTGCTGTAATTAGTTTATAGGTGAGACCAGGAGGCCAGGGGGGGAAGCCAGAGGATGCTAGAGAGAAGGGGAAACATGCAGGCCTTCAGCGAATCAGGCAGCACTAGCGCTGTACCGCGTAGTGAAGTCAGCTGACAGGCGCCTCTTTTCCTCCTCAGTGTGCCGTAGCACACTTGGAATCTCAGGAAGCACACAGTTTGAGATACACTGGTCTATTCGGCAAGTGTTCTTTTTATCACTTTATCTGCAGAATTTTTCCCGCTCTCTTGAATAAATCTTCACCTGTTTTGGCTGATGAATCTTGAAGATATTTCCAGATGCCATGAGTTGTACAGCCTATTCTTATCTTAGAAAATGAAAATGGCAAAAGAAAACCTAACCAGGACTCCCAATTACTGTACTGTACTACAGACTGGAAAGAAAATATAATTCTTAATCTTACATTACATTACATTACCTTGCGGTTCAAGGTGGATTAGAAAAGAGTTAAAAAAGGTGGTTACAATGGAAGATCGTTTGTCATTTCTAAAGAGGTAAAGAGTAGGTCATGTAGTTTCTGTGTGGCGGGAAGAGGGAGGGAGGAAGGACGGTAAGTATGATGTTAGGACTGTTTCAGGAATTTCTTGAAGAGTATAGTTTTTATTTCTTTTCTGAACATCTTGTAGTCTGGGGTCATTATCAGTAGATTGGAGATTTGGTTATCTAGTTTAGCTGCTTGGGTGGCTAGGAGGCCCCAGACTATAGGACGTTCAGAAAAGAAATAAAAACCACACTTTTCAAGAAATTCCTGAAGCAGCAATAACATCACGACCTCTTAGTAACTCTAAAACCGACATCTGATCTACCCATTACTGCACTAACAACAACAAAAGAACCTCCACTATGACCAACTATTAATTCTCTTACAAACCACCTCACCCTCAACAACCCGTTAATGTTTATAAAATCTACAACTTACCTCTCTAGCTAATCATTGTAACTCTGTATTTTTTAAATTAACCTTTTGTAATCCGCCTTGAACCGCAAGGTAATGGCGGAATAGAAATCCCTAATGTAATGTAATGTAATGTATAGTTTTTTCCGTTTTACTTCTTCGATCGAGGGGTGTGTGAATGAGGTGTCTGACTGAGGTAGTTTGGATGAGGCGGTTGTTCAGGTAGGTTGGGCTGTCTCCGTTTAAGGTTTTAAATAACATACAGTAGAATTTAAATAGTACCGTATTTTCACGCATATAACGCGCGCGTTATACGCGTTTTTACCTACCGCGCATACCCCTCGCGCGTTATATGCGTGAGCGCGGTATACAAAAGTTTTAAAACATAGTTCCCACCCCGCCCGACGCCCGATTCACCCCCCCAGCAGGACCGCTCACACCCCCACCCCGAACGACCGCTCGCACGCGCTCCCACCCGCACCCGCATCCACGATCGGAGCAAGAGGGAGCCCAAGCCCTCTTGCCCGGCCGACTCCCCGACGTCCGATACACCCCCCCCCCCGGCAGGACCACTCGCACCCCCACCCCGAAGGACCGCCGACTTCCCGACAATATCGGGCCAGAAGGGAGCCCAAACCCTCCTGGCCAGACCGCTCGCACCCCCACCCCGAACGACCGCTCGCACGCGCTCCCACCCGCACCCGCATCCACGATCGGAGCAAGAGGGAGCCCAAGCCCTCTTGCCCGGCCGACTCCCCGACGTCCGATACATCCCCCCCCCCGGCAGGACCACTCGCACCCCCACCCCGAAGGACCGCCGACTTCCCGACAATATCGGGCCAGAAGGGAGCCCAAACCCTCCTGGCCACGGCGACCCCCTAACCCCACCCCGCACTACATTACGGGCAGGAGGGATCCCAGGCCTTCCTGCCCTCGACGCAAACCCCCCTCCCTCGAACGACCGCCCCCCCCCAAGAACCTCCGACCGCCCCCCCAGCCGACCCGCGACCCCCCTGGCGACCCCCACGACCCCCCCACCCCCCTTCCTTGTACCTTTGGTAGTTGGGCCAGAAGGGAGCCCAAACCCTCCTGGCCACGGCGACCCCCTAACCCCACCCCGCACTACATTACGGGCAGGAGGGATCCCAGGCCCTCCTGCCCTCGACGCAAACCCCCCTCCCCCCCAACGACCGCCCCCCCCAAGAACCTCCGACCGCCCCCCAGCCGACCCGCGATCCCCCTGGCGACCCCCACGACCCCCCCACCCCCCTTCCCCGTACCTTTGGTAGTTGGCCGGACAGACGGGAGCCAAACCCGCCTGTCCGGCAGGCAGCCAACGAAGGAATGAGGCCGGATTGGCCCATCCGTCCTAAAGCTCCGCCTACTGGTGGGGCCTAAGGCGCGTGGGCCAATCAGAATAGGCCCTGGAGCCTTAGGTCCCACCTGGGGGCGCGGCCTGAGGCACATGGGCCCAACCCGACCATGTGCCTCAGGCCGCGCCCCCAGGTGGGACCTAAGGCTCCAGGGCCTATTCTGATTGGCCCACGCGCCTTAGGCCCCACCAGTAGGCAGAGCTTTAGGATGGATGGGCCAATCCGGTCTCATTCCTTCGTTGGCTGCCTGCCGGACAGGCGGGTCTGGCTCCCGTCTGTCCGGCCAACTACCAAAGGTACGGGGAAGGGGGGTGGGGGGGTCGTGGGGGTCGCCAGGGGGGTCGCGGGTCGGCTGGGGGGGCGGTCGGAGGTTCTTGGGGGGGGCGGTCGTTGGGGGGGAGGGGGGTTTGCGTCGAGGGCAGGAGGGCCTGGGATCCCTCCTGCCCGTAATGTAGTGCGGGGTGGGGTTAGGGGATCGCCGTGGCCAGGAGGGTTTGGGCTCCCTTCTGGCCCAACTACCAAAGGTACGGGGAAGGGGGGTGGGGGGGTCGTGGGGGTCACGGGTCGGCTGGGGGGCGGTCGGAGGTTCTTGGGGGGGGCGGTCGTTGGGGGGAGGGGGGGTTGCGTCGAGGGCAGGAGGGCCTGGGATCCCTCCTGCCCGTAATGTAGTGCGGGGTGGGGTTAGGGGGTCGCCGTGGCCAGGAGGATTTGGGCTCCCTCCTGGCCCGATATTGTTGGGGAGTCGGCGGTCCTTCGGGGGGGGGAGGGATGTATCGGACGTCGGGGGGGGCATCAGGCTTTCAGGATGGGGACAGACCTTCAAGGGGGGACAGTGCACGGAAGTCAGGGGGGGTGAACGGAGAGTCGGGACAGCGCACGGAAAGTCAGGGCGGGCGAAAGGAGCGTCGGGCAGCATGCGCGGTATACCCGTGAGCGCGGTATACCAAAGTTTTTGTACATATCATCGTGATTTCTGCGCGCTATACCCGTGTGCGCGTTTTATACGGGTGCGCGTTATTTGCGTGAAAATACGGTATTCTTTCTTGGATTGGTAGCCAATGTGAGTTGATGTATGCTTCTGTAATATGGTCGTGTTTCCTCAATGAGTAGATGAGTCTTAGAGCTGTGCTGCGTGGTTTTATTAATGGCAACCAAAACCCCTTACCAATCTTGAATCCTTCAGAGGGCGATGCCAGAAACAGGAACACTCTTTCCCCCTCTTTTACAAAGCTGCGCTAGTGTTTTTAGCGCCAGCCGCAGCGGTAACAGCTCAGATGCTCATAGGAATTCTATGATAATCGGAGCTGTTACTGCGGCAACCGGAGCTAAAAACGCTAGCGCGGCTTTGTAAAGGACAGGGTTTATTTGGTTCTATTTTCTTCATATAATAATCTTGTACCTGAGAACATTCAATAATAAATATTTAGGCTAAGATATTAATTTTTTTCCTCAGAAAATCTTTATGTTAAATAGCAAAGCTGCAAATAATTGTTCCTTTAATGATAAAATATTCAAGTACATCAGCTGTTTAAGATTATTTAACCCCCTATTTTACTAAGACGCACTAACCAATTAGCACGTGCTAATTGAATTAGCATGCGCTAAATGTTAACGCATTAGCGTTTTACGCACGATAATTGGTCAGTGCACCTTAGTAAAAGAGGGCCTAAGTGTTCTCTTTAAAACAGTGCTCTTGAGTTTATCACTGCTTTCTCGTAAACATTTTTCTTTATAGTCCTTTTTTAATCTCAGCTGTTAGGTTTTAAGAAAATAAACCTCTGACATTACTAAAAGATTTTTTTTTTTTTTCTTTTCCAAACTTATCCTTCAGCTCAAGTATCTGAATGAAATAATCAGCAGTTCGGGTTTTCTTCCTATGACAAGTTCTTAAAGCAGCATAAGAATTTATTTGAACTGCATCTTTTATTAGTTACTTCAGGCTTTTTGAATTAAAATCAGAAACCTTTTTACAGAAACTTTTATTATAAGAATTTTAACCCCCTCCCCCCTTTTTTCAAAACCATGATAGCAGATTTTAGTGCAGGCCGGTGCGCTGAATGCTCTGCGCTGCTCCCGAAACATGAGCGTCATGAGCAGCACAGAACATTCAACACGCCGGCATGCACTAATAACTTTTATTGCGGTTTTGTAAAAATGGGGGAGGGGTAATTCTCAATATCAGCTTTTATTATTTAAATCAAACTTCAAGCTTATTTTCCCCCCAAAAAATTAAACCGTTAAGATTAATTCCAATCAGAAGCTTTGCTGTTTCTGTTCGTCTACTTGTTGAAATGAATCTACCATTATACAAAATTTTAAATAATTTTTAGTAGTTTCTTTCTATTTTCAATTAAATAAATATTCCCTCACACAGAGTATGGCCAAATTTCAATTTGTCTTTAAAAAAATATATTTTTCTTCACAAACCAGTATTTTAATTTTACCACATAATTCTAATCATTCCTAGAGTCAAATTTACCCCACTCTCCCCAAATCTATTTTAACTTTCCTGTAAACAATCACACAGAGAGCACACTTCCTTTTCACCTCACACTTTTAGTCCCAACTAACAGTTACTCTGGCAAAGCAGTTTATCTGTGTCAGCAAAAGGTTCCCCTGCTGATTTATGAAATCAATCAGGAGCCTTCTTACAAACAGCTTAAGTATTACTTCACACCATGTCTTTAAAATGCAATAAAAAATCAATTTTAAAAACTTCATTTTTGATTAAAATATTATAAATTCATTTTAGCTGCAGTGAAACTTTACGTTTAACCATGTTTCAACTTTATTTGACTTTTTAAAAAAATTTATTATTGTACTATTTTCACAGATTGCATGCATTAAAGCATTTTTGCCACTTTACAACTAGATAACCCACTAGGAAAGGAATGAGGAAGGAAAGAGTAGCATAGGCACAAAGAGCTAGAAGAAATGAGTTGTGAAAGGAGGAAAGGCTGGGGAGGAAGATATGGATTGTGAAAGGAAGAGCAGAGCTGAAGAGAATGTTAGCTGAGGGGGAGGGGCATAGGCTGTGATACAAAAATAAGTGGTTGAGGAATGGGTTGAAGAAAGAGAAACAGATGAGGTCAGGGAGAGGAACTGTGTGGGATTCAAAGAGGAGGGGGCTCCATATTGTGGAAAGAGGCTGGTAAAACAGTTCTGAAATGAGAGAGGATCAGGATGGAGGGATGAAGAGAGGGATGGAAGTGGCATGAGAGGTGAGACTATGAAGAAAAAATCAAGAACAGGCAAATAAAAGATAATATAAACAAAAAAGTTTTCATTGCCCCCCGGGTGGGGGGTTACAGACATCAGGGAGGGGACCCATGGAGCACAGAGGAGGCCAATAGCACTGTCCCTGTGAACCCGGAAGTGCCGACGCAGGCAAGGAGAGAGTCAACAGTGAAGAACAGAACAATCAGCTGTTCCCCATTACTCCAAAAGTGCCACGAGTCGAGACTGCACTCCAGGCAACGGGGGAAGGAAAGGAGAAATAAGCTGCCGGCTTGAGAGAAAGTCAGCAGTGAAGAGAAGAGCCATAGAACTCTTTCAGTGCTGCAGCAAAAGGTAAAAATGCAGTAAGGTGGCTCAGGGAAGTATAGAGAGCCACATCACATTTCTGGTGCCATAGTGAAACAGAAGGACAGCTGTAGCACACTTCTGGTGCTGTGGTGAAGAAGAGCTGGGAACCAATCAGGAGGAACAGCAGGAAGCCCAGCGTGAAAGTAGCAGCAATCAGCAGAGGAGTCCTTGACTGGTAAGAAATCTCCGCCAGTTTGGACTGAAGAAAGGCAAAGTCTCCCAAAAACTGACTGAGTCCTGAGGGGCTCTGGGAAAGAGAGAGATGGACCAAGAGGCCGTGTGAGGACACCGAAGGGATCTGGAGAAAAGCAGGCAAGCCCAGGCAGGAGAGGATCTGCAGGCTGGAAGAGAGAAGAGGCAGACAAGAAGATGCAGCAGTAAGAAGAAAAAGGACCCATGTTGCAGCCCTAGAGAAAAGCAGGCAAGCCCAGGTTACGCTGCGGAGAAAAGCAGGTTAAGATCAGGCAGGAAGAGTACTGCAGACTGATAGAGCAGAGGCAAGCCAGAACAGAGGAGGGAGCAGCCCAGATGTCCCAGGAGCAGAGCCAGGCAAACCCATGTAGGAGCTAGATGGCAGAGGAGTAGGTGAGCCCCAAGAAGAAGGCAGGAGCTGAAGAGGCTAGGGCAGAGAGAGAGAGAGAGAGAGTCTGGTTGCTGAAGAGTCACCCTGCAGTAGAGAAGAGAGAGCCTGGCTAGAAGCAGGAAAGAAAGTAAAAGCGGCAGATGAGCCCTGAAGCTCAGAAGCAGAGAAGGAAGCAGGAGAAGTCAAGCCCAGGCTGTGGGAGAGGAAGAAACACAGGAAGAGGCTCCAGGCTGAAGAGACTGCAGAAAGAGAGAGAAAGAGAGAGAATCTGGATGGAATCATAGGGAAGAACAGAAGCTGTAGACAAGCTCTGAAGAAAGAGGGTAAGAGTGCTGCGGGCTCGGTCCTTTGGAGTGGGACAGAGAAAAGGAGACCATGCGAGTCCAGATGAGCCCAAGTAGCCACCATCCAATCCAAGCTTAAGTACTCTGGGTGAACCAGAAGAGGCCCTCTAGTGTGAGCACCCAAAGAGAAGGGCCTACAAATCCTAGCAGCCTTCCTCTGAGTACCCGCCCTCCCCCCCCCCACACACATTTAAATTAAAAGCCTGCCTCTGAGGAGTTTTAGTAAATAGTCAATCAGTAAAAGTAGTCTCAGTTAGGGCACTGGTCTTTGACCTAAGCGCCACCATGGAAGTGGACTGCTGGGCACTATGGACCACTGGTCTGACCCAGCAGCGGCAATTCTTATGTTCTTATGTAAGTGAGCGTAGGCAAGGTGGGAGAAGGAAGAAGAGAAGAGAAAAAGGGAATGTGTTGAGAAGGCTAGGTAGGAATTCCACTGCTTATTTTTTATTTGCATTTAGCTCGTTTACACGACTTTGTTGCCCAAACATCTACAGACTGAGATGAAGACTCTCTCACAGCAAATATGGAGTCAGGGGTTTCCTTTTTTTGCATTTGTTGAGCTAATGTAGTAGATTCCTGCACCCAGGAGCTGACCACCCTACAGAGGAGAAGAGACGAGTGAGAAGCCACCAACAGTATTTAACGCAAGACAGCTGCAACTCTAACACAGATTCTCATAACATAAGAATAGTCTTACCAATGGTTTATCTAGCTCAATAGTCCGTCCTCATGGTGGCCAATCCAGATCACCAGTACCTGGCAAAAACCCAAAGAATAGCAACATTCTATGCTACTAATCCAGGGCAAGAAGGCTTCCCCTATGTCTGTCTCAATAACAGACTATGGACTTTTCCTCCAGGAACTTGTCCAAACCTTTCTTAAAACCAGTTACGCTATCTGCTCTTACCACATCCTCTGGCAACGGGTTCCAGAGCTTAACTATTCTCTGAGTGAAAAAAAAATTTCCTCTTATTGGTTTTAAAAGTATTTCCATGTAACTTCGAGTATCCCTAGTCTTTGTAATTTTTGACAGAGTGAAAAAATCGATCCACTTGTACCCGTTCCACTCCACTCAAGATTTTGTAGACTTTAATCAATCATATCTCCCCTCAGCTGTCTCTTTTCCAAGCTGAAGAGCCCTAACCATTTTAGTATTTCCTCATATGAGAGGAGTTCCATCCCCTTTACCATCTTGGTTGCTCTTCTTTGAACCGTTTCTAGCGCCACTATCTTTCTTGAGATAAGGAGACCAGAATTGAATGCAATACTCCAGATGAGGTCGCACCATGGAGCAATACAGGGGTATTATAGCATTCTTAGTCTTGTTAACCGTCCCTTTTTTAATAATTCCTAGCATGCTGTTTGCTTTTTTGGTCGCCGCCACACATTGGGTGAAAGGTTTCATCGTATTGTCTACGATGATACTCAGATCCTTTTCTTGGGTGCTAATCCCCAAGGTGGACCCTAGCATCCGGTAACTATGATTTAGGTTATTCTTCCCAATGTGCCTCACTTTGCATTTGGCCACATAAAATTTCATCAGCCAATTTATTCACAGTTTTTGCTGTTTTTATTTGAGAGTGCCAGAATAAACAAGTTGAACTGTGGTGAGTGGTGCTTTCATAGCAATAACTTGGTTGGAATAAAAAAAAAAAAATCACTGGAAATCATTATTCCTTTTATTCTGTTTCAGTCACCCTTCAGTTTTCAGCTGTGAAGTAACTCTAAGCCTTCTTTCACAGGCTACCAGTAGGATGTTTCCCCTGTTTTAGCCCCCTCAGTCTTGCCATCACTGCTATGATTTGTCAGCTAAGAGGCAAGGATGCTGGGTCCATCTGAAGGTACACACAAAAAAGAGGCATTCCTTGTACAACTCCCACAGTGCAAGCAAAGAAAGCAGGGAAAAGAAGCTGCACCACCACACAGACCAGTAGAATATTAACAGTTAAATACAAGGAAAAATATGTAAAACATTTAGAATTATTAACATGTATAACCTGCCTTTATCCAAGGTAGAGAACAAAATTATGGGTTCCTTTTACAAAGGTGCGCTAGTGTTTTTAGCGCACGCATCAGATTAGCGCGTGCTAGCCGAATAACTACCGCCTGCACAAGAGGAGGCAGTAGCGGCTAGCACGTGCTATTCCACGCGTTAAGGCCCTAATGCACCTTTGTAAAAGGAGCTCTATATGCATAAATAAAAAACAATTATACCACAACGCACAGAAAATATTCACAAAAAAAGTTTAACAACAAATACCTCAGAATACATCATAAGCTAAACGTAGTTCATAAGCTCTCAGTTGGCATCTAACAAGTCTCAAATCTCCCTGTTTTCGAAGGTCCAATGGCAACTTGTTCCACTCAAGTGGTCCAGCAGTGAAAGGATCCTTTTTCTCTTATAATCCAAGTGCACTTGACAATGAGAAGGAACAAGTTCACAAGTTTTCACACAGCACAAATTTTAGGTGGGAACATAAGGCTGAATTTGAACAAACATATAAGCTAATGAAGGTTGGTAGAAAGACATGTAAATTAATACAGGCAACTTGTACTTAATATAGGCAACTATTGTAGCTCTCAAAAACAAGAAAACACGTGATCATATCTACCGAACCCACAAAAGAAGGGTACAGTTCAATTCTGTAGCACATGTAGTGAACATATACTAGAGCAGCGATGGCGAACCTATGGCACGCGTGCCAGCTGTGGCACGCGAAGGCCTTGCAGCTGGCACGCAGGAAGGTCCGCAATAGAGAGCTGCACGGGTCGCGGGGATCCTGTGGGGACGCCTCCGAGGGTCGCGGGGTTCCTGCGGGGCTGGATGTACTAAGTCGCGCGGCTTTTCTCCCTACCTGCTCTGCTTGCAGCACAGAGCTGAACGGAAGTCTTCCCGACGTCAGCGCTGACGTCGGTAAACAAAGCCCTCCCTCCCTCCGACGTCTGCGCTGACGTTGGGAAGACTTCCGTTCGGCTCTGTACTGCAGGCAGGGTAGGTAAGGAGGAGTAGCCTCGCGGCTCGAGTGGCTTCAAAGGGAGGGGGCGGTCCGCCCCGCCCCGTGTGCAGCACAGCCGGCCAGGTCCCCTTACGTTTGTGGCGCTAACCCGACCGACTGACAACAGCCCTGGTCCGACAAATCTCCCTGCCCTTAACCGCGAATCTAAATTACCTTCTTACAGCAGCTATAAGAAGGAAATTTAGATTCGCGGTTAAGGGCAGGGAGGTTTGTCAGACCGGGGCTGTTGTCGGTCGCGAAAGCGCCACAAAAGTAAGGGGACATGGCCGGCTGTGCTGCAGCCGGGGCGGGAGAGAAGGAGGGGGGAGAAGGACGCTGAAAGCACTGGGGAAGACAAAGGGGTGAAGAAGGACGCTGAAAGGCCATGGGGAAGACGGGGTGGGGGGGAAGGACACTGAAAGCATTTGTGGAAGACAGAAGGGGGAGAAGGACGCTGACAGGACATGGGGAAGACGGGGGGGGGGTGGAGAAGGATGCTGAAAGCACATGGGGAAGACAAAGGGGTGAAGAAGGACGCTGAAAGGCCATGGGGAAGACGGGGTTGGGGGGAAGGACACTGAAAGCATTTGTGGAAGACAGAAGGGGGAGAAGGACGCTGACAGGACATGGGGAAGACGGGGGGAGAGAAGGACGCTGAAAGCACATGGGGAAGACAAAGGGGTGGAGAAGGACGCTGAAAGGACATGGGGAAGATGGGGGGTGGGGTGGAGAAGGACGCTGAAAGGCCATGGGGAAGACAGAGGGGGGAGAAGGACGCTGACAGGACATGGGGAAGATGGGGGGGAGGGGGAGAAGGACGCTGAAAGGAAATGGGGAAGAGAGAGTGGGGAGAAGACGCTGGCAGGGATGAAGACAGAGATGCCAGACTATGGGGGGAGCGGAGGGAAGAAGATGGGTGCCAGACCAATTTGGAAGGGGGGAGAAAGGGAGATGCACAGTAACAGAGCAAATGGAAGACGCAGAAGGAAGAGAGACAGTGGATGGAAGGAACTGAATGAGAACATGAGGAAAGCAGAAACCATGCAACAAAGATAGGAAAAGAATTCTATTTCTTTTTTTTCTTTTTTTTTTGCTTCAGGATAAAGTAGTATATTAGTTGTGTTGATAAAAATTTATAAACAAAAGAGGCTCTGGTAGAAACCCGTTTACAAAGTGTGTATTCTTCCCAATTAATATTTCCAAATTAATAAAGTCTTTTTGCTTATTTGTAAATGGGTTTCTACCAGAGCCTTTAATTCAGTAGCATAATTAAATGAAATAACTATTTCTGAAGTTTATAGGGACGGGCGGGGACGGAGGGGATTCCTCACGGGGACGGGCGGGGACGGAGGACATTCCTCGCGGGGACGGGTGGGGACGGAGGGATTCCTCACGGGGACGGGTGGGATTCCTCACGGGGACGGGTGAGACTTTGGTGGGGACGGGTGGGGACCGGTGGGATTTCTGTCCCCGCGTAACTCTCTAGTCCGCAATTAAGATATGCGGCGGGAGGCGAGTGTGCCGGTGTCTGCTTTGCAGCTCACCTGGCAACAAGGCCGGACTGGCCATTGGGAGGACCGGGCATTGTCCCGGTGGGCCACGGCCCATCCTCCTGTGCTGGCTGCAGTCCTGTGAGTGGATGTTTAGCCTGCCTGTCTTCCCCTTAGTATCCTATGAGCCAGGCAGTGTGTGAGGGGGAAGTGGGGGGAGGAAGAGAAGCTTCACACTGAGTCTGTCACAGGAACTCAGTGAGGCTGTAGTGTGACTCCACATGTGACATCTGTAATCAGGAACAGTTCCTAGTGCTCCCATGCTAGAGAGGTGAGGATATGGGGGGAAGTTAATGTGTCTAATAATGTGCTCCTCTGTAAAAACCTCTGTATCTTCCATGGGGGACATGCTAAATTTGAGGAAATAAAAAAGCTGCTTATGATGATTGCATAGAGAAGTTCAGTAAGCTGAGAGGAGGGCTGGGCTCTCTGTGAACAACCAACACACTAATCCTCTGCGCTGTACCTTATGGAAAACTCAATATAGCAAAAAACAGTAAAGTGTATATGTGGCCCTTCACAGTGCTTTTGTAAACATCATAATAAAATAACAAAGGCTCCAATAATGAAAAATAAAAGTCCTTTTCCCATATACTCAGGTTGCACAAGTCCGGTTTTCACCCGGACAGTATATTTTTTGACCAAAACGGATGTCTACAATTAGTAAAATTCCCCAATCACATATTTTTTATGGGGACGGATTTGTATACAGCACTTCATTAGATTTTTTTTATTATACAAATTTTATCTTTTTGAACAAAGAAAATGAGTACAGCAAAAAAAGCAAAAACAGATAGTGGAAGACCATTCCAAGAGGCCTGGACAGAGTACATATGGAGTGATTGAACGCAGTGGGAAAGCATTGTGTATTATGTGTAATGAAAGTGTTGTGTCTCGCACATCAAGTGTCAAACGTCACTTTGAGACCAACCATAACAGTGTTGCTGAACTTGGTTTAGCTCAAAGAAAAGAGTTCTTTGTAGGAAAATTAAAGAAATATCACTCCCAGTCTCTTAGTTTTAGCAACTATCTTTCAAAAACTAATCATCTTACAGTTGCCAGCTTTCAAATTTCACTGTGCATGGCAAAACATGGTAAGCCCCTCTCTGATGGAGATTTTATCAAAAAGGCAATTTTGGCTGGGAGTAATTCACTCTTCCATGATTTCCAAAACAAGGATAAAATTGTGCAGCGCATCTCTGAGATGCCGCTAAGCAGAAATACTGCAAAAGATAGGGTTCTGCGAATGGCTGCTGATGTTAGTCAACAGCTTACTTGCGACTTACAAAAAGCACCCTTCTCCATGTGCTTGGATGAAAGTACAGATATTACTAACCATGCAAGACTAGCGCTCATTTTGCGTTATGCTACTGGTGACATCATGAGAGAAGAGCTGGTAAAACTGCTGTCTTTGCCTGGAAGAACACAAGGGATATATATCCACAATGCTGTGATGGAGGCTTTTTCATCACTAGACATAAGTCCAGAAAAAGTAGTTTCAGTTACTAGCGATGGAGCACCTAGCATGGTGGGGACAACATCAGGATTCATTCATTTCTTTGCTAAGGAAGCAAAACATCTACTGATTCAATTTCACTGCATAATACATCAAGAGGCTCTCTGCGCCAAAGAAAGCAGCAAAAAACTTGACGATGTCCTCAAAGATATAACAAAAATGGTGAACTTCATCATGGCGCATGCTCTTAATTTTCGACAATTTCAAGCCCTTCTTGATGAGGTTCAGGCACAATATAACACTTTACTGATGTACAATAATGTCCGGTGGCTGAGCAGAGGATGAGTGTTAGAGAGATTTGTGGCCTGCTTGGAAGAAGTTAGGCTATTTATGAACGAAAAGGGGGAAGACTATCCTCAACTCACCAACATGGTCTGGCTTACCAACCTCATGTTCTTTACAGATTTTACTAACCACTTTAATGTACTAAACAAAAAATTACAAGGCATGGGAAAAACAGCAGAAAGCATGTTTAGTGACATCAAAGCTTTTGAGAGAAAATTGCATGTTTTTGAAAAAGACCTTGAGAGTGGACAGCTAAAATATTTTCCCAACCTAAAAATACATTTGGATAATTCTACAACATTTGTGGACAGTCATAAAAAACACCAGGAAATCCACAAAGCATATTCCACCATTGTAGCCGAAGCAAAGGAGAATTTTAGTAAAAGATTTTCTCAGTTCCGTAAGATGGAGACAACCCTTTCATTTATAACTTCCCCAGAAAAATCCACATTTGAAGATCTTGATCTTTCCTGCTTACAGTGGTTGGATATTCAAAATTTGGAAATGGAGCTACTGGAATTTCAAGAAAGCTCTATCTGGAAAAGTAAATTCAATGACCTGCATGGGGCTCTTGAATGTATTGAGTGTGAAAGGGTGACAAATGAAATCACTGCTAGCAGTTCTGAAAATGAAATCCTAAAAGCGTGGAATTCTCTGCCAGACAATTTTAAGTCCATGAAAGCACTTGGGATTGCTCTTCTTACTTTGTTTGGGTCATCCTATGCTTGTGAGCAGCTGTTTTCAGCTTTGAATCATATAAAATCTGATGCTAGAAACAGATTAACGGATGACATGAGTGCTGCATGTGTTGCTCTGAAATTAATGCACTCTGAGCCAAGGATTGACAAGTTATCAGCATGCATGCAACAACAAAAATCACATTAATTTTTTTCAGAGCATGCCCAATGCATATGTTTACATGAAACAGTGTTTTCAGTTTGCAGTTAAGACACTTTCTAAGTTATTTAAATATTATTTAAAGATGTTATTTAAAAGAGGGACTTTACATGGCCCTGTTGTATTCCAATTTGGAATTTCCAATAAAAACGGTTGGTTTAATTGAAAGCTCTTTTGTTTTCTTTACATCATATTATTAGAAATGTAATGATTTAACTATTTTCTAATTTGATTGTAAATTTTACAAAAAAACATGTATAGACTCTTTGGGAATGCACACCGAGTCTTGACACAGTTAACAGTTTTAAGAAGTTTATCTTTTTTTTTACTCAGGATACATTTGACATGTTATGTGAATAATACATTTAAAATATATTGTGTAACTGAATCAAATTCTTCCTAAATTCATTAAATTGAATGAAATCATTAAAACATTATAAATTGCCAATAAATTGAAATGAAAACCAAAGGATTGTGAATCAAATTGATTCTCTGACAATACAACGATTCCAACCTTTAAAAATGATGTTACATAGTTCAGGCAACTTTATAAAGAGTTTTTAGATACTAAAATCTTGTTATTAAGGTTTAATTGACGTGCTGGCACTTTGAGGAAATTCTTTGGTTTTGTGCGGCACTTTGGGCACTCGGGCTCAAAAAGGTTAGCCATCACTGTACTAGAGGCTATAGATTAACAAAAAAACAAAGGAAAAGGGTGCAATATTTAATTTAATTTAATTCTTATATACCGCTAATAACCGTGAGGTTTCTAAGCGGTTTACAAAAATGAATTCACTAAAAAATACAATGAATAAAAATAAATAAGATAGGTACTTGGAAAATCCCTAACTGTCCCAAAGGTTCACAATCTAACTAAAGTACCTGAAGAGACAATTTATGAAAAATAAAGATAAAATATAAAGACAGAGATAGAGATAGAAATGAGTATTCCACCAAGTAATGAATAAATAAATTTAAAGATAGAATTAAAAATAAATAAGTAAAATAAATAAAAAATAGAGATAAAAAATAAGTATAAAGAGAAATAAAAATATATATTTAAAGTATTCTCCCCTGCTGGATCGGGGGAGCGGTGTAACTGTGATCAAAACAAATGTGATCTCAAAAAATCTTTTTCAAAAAATTATTTCACACGTCTACAATTGCATCAAAGCAAATTGTACTCTAATAAATTACAATAACTTCACAAAAAAAAGGTGGGGGGAGTGTTGACCGAGAAAACTAAGAAAAGGAAAGGAAACCTTTCTTGGTCAATACACTCCCTCCCCCCCTTTTTGTGATATTACCCCCTTTTCCACTGTTTTTGTTTTCATATACTAGAGGCTGGCAGACCCAAGTACACAGTATTACAATAATCCAACCATCCTAATGTCATAGTCTGCAAAGTCTTCTGAAAATCAAATTTGGACAAAGGCTTCAATTTACTCAAGAAAGGCAATTTAAAATGAGAGAATTCCTTATAGCAAATTGCAAGTGCAACGGAAAAGTCAAACACAAATCAAAGTGCATTCCCAAATACTTAACCTCATGAGATACCGTCACTATAGTCCTGGACAATAAAATACCATCAGCATATTGTAACCAGCAACAATTTAATCCTGGCAACGTGCAACAGCGACTGATTTTCAGCGAGCCAAGACAATATATAGGGCACACTGAGGGCTCTTTCACAAAGCCGCGCTAGCAGGTTTAACGCACGCGACTTTTCATCATGCGCTAACCCCCACGCTGGCCGAAAAACTGCCGCCTGCTCAAGAGGAGGCGGTAGCGGCTAGCGCAGCCGGCGGTTTAGCGCGCGCTATTACGTGCGTTAAACCGCTAGCACGACTTTGTAAAAGGAGCCCTAAGGGCTTCTTTTACTAAGGTGCGCTAACCACGCGCTAAATAAAAAATACTAACGCAAGCTCTGTAGAGGCGTTAGCATTTAGCACAGGGGTAGGGAACTCCGGTCCTCGAGAGCCGTATTCCAGTCGGGTTTTCAGGATTTCCCCAATGAATATGCATGGGATCTATTTGCATGCACTGCTTTCAATGCATATTCATTGAGGAAATCCTGAAAACCCAACTGGAATACGGCTCTCGAGGACCAGAGTTCCCAACCCCTGGTTTAGCATGTGTGTGATATTGTAGCGCAGAATCAGTATTTATCTGTATATTTGATAGGATGAATACTGTAGTAATATCTGTGACCATCAGCACTCAAAGGAAGCATAGAGCACATAAAGCAGGGTAACTAGACTCTTCTATACTAGACTCAGAAGTATTTACTCTCTGTCATTGTAGTAGCGTGAGCAAAGGTAGGTTACAGAGAGGTTTAAAACTGAAATAAGCCAATTTATTTAAGAACAGAAAAATAGGCGATTTGTTTCTCTTATAGGTCAGGAGAAAATAAACAAAAAGGTTTTTTTTCACGCGACTGTCTCCTGCAGGGATAGAGCTGGCGCTAATCTGTCTCTCAAAGACACCACAAACAGCTTGCCTCTAGTCTGGAGTCCTCAAATTAAAGTTTTGTCTTTCAAAATGCAGCACTATAGGCCAGGCTTGGCTCTCAGTTTAAACATGATCATTTCATCAGGGTTATATCTTTATGGTGGAGGGCTTCTCTTCTCTGGGCCTCCTTGGCTGATCCATGCGGAAGGTTTTATTCTGCCTTGACCAGGCACTCCCTGTTCTGTGCCTGCTGAGTCATTTCTTCCCTGCTCCATGGTCTGCCTTTTCAGGTGGCTCTGTAACTGTGAGGAAGTGCTGTTAAAAGGAAGCAGTAAGATCCAAGATGGCTGCCGCTGTCTGATGCTGGAAGGACGCCTGAGAGTGTTTTCCTTACCTCTTTGGAAATGCCGAAAAGAAGGGGCAAGAGTGTTGGTGGTGCCTCCCAGCGCTCAGGACCCACGGTTCCTACAATTGAAGACATCTTCAGACGCCTTCAAAACGAGCAAGTCGGTTCGGGGAATCGCCCGATGGAAGCATCGGCAGAGAGGAGTGCTTCGACGACATCCCATGGGCTAGACGTGACTCTGAGCCCCGACGTTAGGACGCCTCCCCTCCAGCCGTTGCCGCTGGGAGCTAGCTCACCGCGAGAGGAGAGCACGTCAGACGAGAGTGTGTTCTCCCCTCGAGAGGCCAGCACGTCGGAGGGCTTGCAGCAGGAGACAACTCAGAGGGACTCGCTCCCTTTGGAGAAACCAGCGACTGGGACAACTCGTGCTATGGAGGAACAGGGCACTGAAGAGGTAGACCAGACATCTGAACTATCTTTGCCTACACTAACAATTCCTTTTGTTCCAGTTAAACCCCCAGAAGTCACTTTAGACTCGCTCTGGGAGTTAGTTGTGGCTTTGGGTAATTCTCTGACTCCTCAAATTAAAAACTTAGATAAAGAACTTAAAGACCAGAAAGAAGTTATTAAGAATTTGAAAGAAGACATAGAAATATTGAAATCTGATACCCAAGAAGATAAGAAGGACATAAAAATGATAAAAAGTAATCATGACTTATTGGTAAAAGATAACTTGATAATGAGGAGAAAATTGGAAGCACTTGAAAACAATTCCCGGATTAATAATTTG
Organism: Geotrypetes seraphini; assembly: GCF_902459505.1. NCBI lineage: Eukaryota > Metazoa > Chordata > Amphibia > Gymnophiona > Dermophiidae > Geotrypetes > Geotrypetes seraphini. The sequence goes on from NC_047095.1 coordinate 5,005,008, forward strand.
CGTTTAATTAATTTTCCAAAGGTCTCTTCAATTTCCCCAAGAGACATGATAAAGCGTTACTTTCTGGAAATATTAAAAATTCCTGAGAATTCATTACCTCCATTGATAAGAGTATATTATTTACCTATAAAGACTCAGGATGCTCAGAAGAAAGACGTAATTGGAAAATCCCAGGAAAGTTCTATGGATGTATCTGCTTTATTAGAGCAGTCGGACAGAGAAGTGGCTATTCCAGCCACTCTCCTACTGACTGTAGTTCTGGCTCCAGATAAAGACTGGATCCTTAAACTTTTCTTTAAAAATAGAACCACAGACTTCCTGGGTTTTCATATTCAAATTTTTCCGGATGTCTCTAAGGAGACTCAAAAGAGAAGAAGGGAATTTCTAATGTTGAAACCTGGTGTGACCCAGATTGGGGGTTTATTTTTCCTTAGATATCCTTGTAAATGTGTAGTAAGGTATCATACTTTGAAATATGTGTTCTTTGAACCAGCTCATTTGACAGCCTTCCTCTCCACGAAGCGCCTTGGGAATGAAGGAAAATCAGCGTCCAAGGAATAATTAGCTCCTTTTCAGTATCAGATAATGTGATTTCCTTTAGTTGTTATTTTGTATCCTTAAATCACTCCGTTTCTTAAGTCTTGGATCCTAATTTTGAGGACTAGTGTGCGATTAAGTTGAGAGTTATTTCTTCTTTTTTGGATAGAAAGTATTTTTAATGTTGTGTTTAATATTATGTTTTCTTAATTGCACTTTCTGTACAAGATGATATGCTTGTTAAATAATGCAAAAATTTCTAAAATAAATAATAATAAAAAAGGAAGCAGTAATTTCCTATAGACTCCCTGTGACAGAGTGTATATCTCATCACAGGAAACCAGGGGCCTGGGTTCACACAGGAGGACACAGCATCAGAAAACCGCTTGGGTTTGAGGGAAGGGGTTGGAAGGGGTTGGCAGGGCGCTATGGAATTGCGTGTTGGAAAGAGAGAAAAGGGCAAATTCAGATTCCTAGGATTGCCTTGACTGAACTAATTTACATTTAAATTTGCATACAAAATGAACTATGAAAGACTGCAGTTTTGAAAAGACTTCCTAATTGTTTTGATTTCTGATTGGCCACCTATAAATCAGAACTTTGCTGACCAAAAAGGGCTGCCCGGGAACTGTTTAATATTTGGGAAGATTTACTAATTCTTTAGGGGGATGGAAAATAGGATTTCCACCTGTTCTTTGCCTTACTTTTTTGAGACTTGTCTCTGAGTTTTTTTTCTAACACTGAGCCTCCCACAGGCAACAGTTAAGGGGATGAATGCTAGCCACGGCCTAACTCTTGGTAAGCCTAGAGTGGATTGATATGACCAGAGCAGACCAACAGCCCATATTACATTCCCTCAGTCATCATGCATGACCTAAACATTTTTAAACGAATACCTCTCTTTAATCTAGTTAAAATTTCACATGTGGAGATCCACATGAATTTTTAGTCTGGCTTAGATGAGCATATCAGATGGGTCAATTTACCCAGATAAATTGCTATTTATATTAGAAAACATTGAAAATTGTGACTTTCCAATCCTAGATGACACCAGATCCTTCCTTCTGTTACATCTCTCTTGTGTACACAGGAAGTTATGTCAGAGGGGTGGGACATAATAGAAAGAAAGATCCAACGCCAGCTTAGGCAGGGAAGGGAAGCAGAAGAGAAAGCTGTGCTGGACTTGGGGAGAGGTAGGTTGAGGAAAGAAAAGGGAGCAATGCTAGCTCCTTTGAGGAGGGGAGAAAGTCAGTTGTGCTGCAAAGTTAAACTTTTTTAAAAACCTGCTGCTGTGTGCTGACCCCACAACACAGCTCCCGGGTGACATAGTGGTTGAGAACCACTGGGGGGAGGGACTGACTCAGGGGGAGGAGGAGATGCATGTGAGAGCTGGAGAAGAAACTAGGAAATATATTACTTGTTACTGGGTAAGTAACAATTAGTTACTTCATTACTTCGAAGAAATGTAATCATTACAGTTACTCATTTCTGTTTAAGTCTAAGTGCAGAAGCAAACTGTGCAATTTACAATCTTCTTTAAGGGTCCAGAGAAGAGCGACTAAAATGGTTAAGGGGCTGGAGGAAGTGCCGTACAGTGACAGATTAGAGAAACTGGGTCTCTTCTCCCTCAAACAGAAGAGACTGTGAGGGGACATGATCGAAACATTCAAGATATTGAAGGGAATTGACTTAGTAGAGAAAGAGAGATTGTTCACCCTCTCCAAGTTAAAAGGGGATAGATTCCGTACATAAGGAAGCTTTTCTTTACCCAGAGAGTGGTAGTAAACTGGAACGCTCTTCCGGAGTCTGTCATAGGGGAGAACACCCTCAAGGGATTCAAGACAAAGTTAGACGAGTTCCTGCTGAACTGGAGCATACGCAGGTAGGGCTGGTCTCGGTTGGGGCACTGGTCTGTGACCTAGGGGCCGCTGCGGGAGAGGACTGCTGGGCACGATGGACCACTGATCTAACCCAGCAGCGGCAATTCTTATATTCTTCTGATGGAAGCCCCACCTATGTAAAGGTGCATCTTTTTATCATCTACATGTACTTGCAATTGCAAACCCTGCCATGCTCTCCCAAACTCCTTCCCTGGACACACCTACTGGTAAAGAACGCACCATTATGACATGGCATGTACTTTTACACCAGTTGGTATGATATAAGATCTCATTTAGGGATCCTTTTATTAAGGCACCTATTATATTCTATGGGCACCTTACCATTTAGCGCGTGCTAAAATTGATTAGCACACGCTAAATCGGTTAGCGCACCTTAGTAAAAGAACTCCCTTAGGCATGTAAATTAACATTTCACATGCGAAAATGGTTTACAAACCATTTGGTGGGTGTGGGTCCTGCTGTGCTTGATAGTTGGTGGCGGTCTCTTCCCCCTCCTGCAATGGATTCTTCCTCTTGAATAAGAACCGTTGAAACATGATCTGTGCCGAGGAAGTTAAGGGGAGCTTTCAGAAGCATTTGGATTTTACTGTTTTGGATGTGGAGAGTGTATGGACTATTTTTGGGTTGCAGATTTGTTTTTGATTTTGGTTAGATTTTCACTGGGAAACACAAGATTTTGTTTGCCAGACAAGACAGAACGCCATGGCACATTAACTTACCTTCCTGATCAGGAGAGGACATCAGAGAAAACAGCTAGGATAAGTATTTTTTTTTATTTCTGCTGGTATAATACACACACACCCAGGGGGAGGGAGGGCAGGAGGGGGGTATTTTTTTGTATGATTCTATTCCCTTATGAAAATGTTGGTTGGGTGTTTTTTTTTTAATGTTGTATGGATTTTGATTGATTATAAGTGCATATATGATTACTATGGTTTGTATAGATATTGTATTAAGAACATAAGAATTTCCCTCTCCGGATCAGACCCTGGGTCCATCAAGTCCGGTGATCCACACACTCGGAGGCCCCGCCAGGTGTACCCTGGCATAGTTTTTAGTCCCCATATCACTGTATGCTTCTCAAGGGAGATGTGCATCTAATTTACCCCTACCCATATCACTCTATGCCACTCTTAAGGAGATTGCATCTAGTTTACCTTTAAATCCTAGAATGGTGGATTCTGCAATTACTTCCTCTGGGAGAGCATTCCAGGTGTTCACCACTCGCTGCGTGAAACAGAACTTCCTGATATTCGTCCTGGACCTGTCCCCCCTCAGCTTCAGTCTATGTCCTCTTGTCCGTGTCACATTGGACATTGTAAATAACTGCTTTCCCTGCTCCATTTTGTCGAATCCTTTCAGTATTTTGAAAGTTTCAATCACATCCCCTCGCAGTCTCCTCTTCTCAAGGGAGAACAACCCCAGTCTCTTAAGTTGTTCCTCGTAGTCCAGGTTCTCCATACCTTTCACTAGCTTCGTTGCTCATCTCTGCACCCTCTCTAGCAGTTTTATATCTTTCTTTAGGTATGGAGACCAATGCTGGACACAGTATTCCAGGTGCGGTCTGACCATGGCTCTGTAGAGCAGTATTATAACTTTCTCTGATCTACTCGTAATTCTCTTCTTTATCATGCCTAGCATTCTATTTGCCTTCTTCGCTGCTGCAACACATTGCGCCGACGGTTTCAGGGTCCTATCAGTACACCCAGGTCCTTTTCCTGTTCGGTCTTTCCCAGAGTTACATCTGACATACTATACTTGTGATCTTTATTTTTTCTGCCTAAATGCATCACTTTACATTTTTCCATATTAAAATTCATCTGCCATTTATCTGCCCACTTCTCCAATTGATTCAAGTCACTCTGAAGTTCCTTGTTGTCCTTCTGCGATCTGATTGCCTGGCATAGCTTTGTGTCGTCTGCAAACTTGATGATTTCACTGGTTGTTCCTTCTTCCAGGTCATTTATGAAAATGTTAAATAAGATGGGTCCAAGTACTGAGCCCTGGGGTACACCGCTAGTCACTTTTTCCCATTCTGAGAACTTCCCATTTATGCCCACTCTTTGTTTTCTGTTCTCTAGCCATTTGCCTATCCATCTTAGTATATCTCCCTCTATTCCATGGCCTTGTAATTTCCTGAGAAGTCTTACATGTGGAACCTTGTCGAACGCTTTCTGAAAGTCCAAGTATACAGTATCCACCGGTTCTCCACTATCAATTTGTCTATTCACTGTCTCAAAAAATTGAAGTAGGTTCGTCAAACATGATTTCCCTTTCCTGAAGCCACGTTGACTGGCTCTCATCAGGTCGTGTGTATCTAGGTGCCGGACTATGCTATCTTTGATCAGCGCCTCAACCATCTTTCCAGGGAAAGACGTGAGACTTACAGGTCTGTAGTTGCCTGGCACTCCTCTCGATCCTTTTTTAATTATCGGCGTAATGTTCACTATCTTCCAGTCGTCCGGTATCTGTCCTGTGTTGATTTTTTTTTTTTTAGAGTATTTTTCTTGTCTTTTTACTCAGTTTATTCACAATTTGAGGTTGGGAGGGTGTGTGCTTTGATGTACATGTTTAACTTCTTTTTAGCCTGTCTATGGCATTTCTGATGTTGATTCCACTGAACATGCATTTATATTTATCTTTTTTGTCATTTTGCTGTACGTTTTTGAATCTACTTGAATTCTCTTGTTTTGTGATTATATTGTTTTGAGAATTAAGTTATATATTTAGTTTAAAACATTTTTTTCTCTCCATTGTATTTATATTTGGATTTATAAAATTACCCTCCACAAGGGAGTGGACAAAGGGGGGATGTTTTCTTGAATATATGGGTTATTGTGGATTTTTATTTGTAAGTCACTTAAGGGTTTTTTGGTTAATGGCGAGTGAAATCAGAAAATAATAAATAACAAAGCAATCAGATGTCTTGGATGAGTAAAAGAAGCAAAATTAGAAGGAGGAAGAAGATAAAGTAGAAAATGGTAAAAGAAATGGAGGAGGTTTTGCAGAGGTTTGTTTGTACATGATCATACCATGAGATCTTGCGCTTAACGGAGCTAGAGAACAACAAGATTCTGGAGCTATTACTAGAAATCTCAGCTGTTTTATTTGGCAAAGACTCCAATAGAAAGGGCCCGGCAGGCAAGCAGCAATTTTGGAAAGAATTGCAACATATGTTCCCAGCCTCAAAGTCACCCACAGGTCCATCAAACATAGATATGAAAAGAGGTATTCACATACAGCCCACTAAAAGGTCTTTCTCGGGAAGACAGTAGGTAGCCCCAGCTGACATGTTCAATTCATAGCAGTGGAGCCACACCTTGCAGAAAAATTTGCTCTGATCATTATCGCTGACTGCTGGATTCAGAGGGAGAGTTTCAATAACACAGTGGGAGCGAGAGGGCGAGTTACCTGTATTACATAACCGATACACTCAAAAGACATATGTTGAGAAAAGGAAAGTTATGAAAGATGTGAAAAAAATTGCCAAGGTTTACTGACATAAAAACAGGCTAATGAAAGGTCCAACAGAGGTCAAATGTTTAAAAAGGCTGCTTGATGTGTCAGTTACAAGAAAACTGGGTTCACTTTTTTGGAGTAATAATTTGTTTGCTTGAAGCCGTGCTCAAAACCTTCAGATGTTTGTAACTCCCGACACAAGCAATTACGCCAAAATGTGGCGCTATGTTGCGTCCTTTTCTTTCAGCATTGCTTATTAGCCTTATTTTTACACATATTTGATGACTCTCCTTTGTTTTCATAGACCTTTTGATCCTTCCCTCCTTTTTTGGATTATAAAACTGCCAATCAGAAGCACACAGCAAGAACCCACCGATGTTCCTATCTGTAGTCTTATACACACCAACTTCTTTCTTAGCTGCAGGTTCATTTATTTAATTTTCTATACTGTTCTCCCAAGGGAGCTCAGAATGGTTTACATTCATTTATTCAGGTACTTAAGCATTTTTCCCTGTCTTTCCTGGTGGGCTCATAATCTATCTAATGTACCTGGGACAATGGAAGGATTAACCCCCCCCCTTTTTTTTTTTTTTTTTACTAAACAGCGATAGTGGTTATTAGCACAGGGAGCCGCACTGAATGCTCCGTGCTGCTCCCGACGCTCAGAGGAACTCTCTTCATGCATTGCAAGGAATAATCATTATAATACTAATGAGCTCTTCGAAATGCATTTGAATAGGGTTCTTGATGGCTGTTATGACAATCGGTAGCAGCCACAGAGAACCCTTTTGTGCATCAGGAGAGCTTTCCATGCCAGTAAGACTTGCCGTACAATGAGAGGCTAGAGAAACTGGGCCTCTTCTCCCTTGAAAAGAGGAGACTGAGAGGGGGGACATGATCGAAACATTCAAGATATTGAAGGGAATTGACTTGTAGAGAAAGAGAGATTGTTCACCCTCTCCAAGGTGGAGAGAACGAGAGGGCACTCTCTAAAGTTAAAAGGGAATAGATTCCGTACAAACGTAAGGAAGTTCTTCTTCACCCAGAGAGTGGTAGAAATCCGGAATGCTTTTCCAGAGGCTGTTATAGGGAAAAGCACCCTCCAGGGATTCAAGAAAAGGTTAGATAAGTTCCTGCTGAACCAGGCTAGACTCAAATAGGACATTGGTCTTTGACCTAAGGGCCGCCACGCGAGCGGACTGCTGGGCATGATGGACCACTGGTCTGACCCAGCAGTGGCAATTCTTATATTCTTTTATTGAGTCTTATTGACACAGAAAGCTTTTGAGCATCAAGGTTTTAGTCAATAGACCTTAGCTTTTCTTTTCCTATTGTATATTATTCTTTTGGACCCCTTTGCGCTTCTTTACGTACCCCCCCCAAAAAAAAAAAAATACCCACAACTCTTACAAATCTATGAGTCAAAATAACTACTATTTATGCTAGTATAGTGTGATAAGATCTCTAGCCCTCAGCATGTCAGGGCAGTATATACCCCCCCACCTCCTTTACAGAAAAGCAAGTAAATAACCTTTTCATACAACAATAAGACCGGGTTTTAAAGAAAAGAGCCCAGAAACACAAACACTGTTACTTCATCCAGTAGTAGTCCCAATTCCCAGTAGCCTTAATGGTCTGGGTAAGTACCCAAGATCCCTCATCTCCAGGCACAGTCCCTGAACAATGTATCACCTGTTTGTCTTAATTCAGACAGTCAATTCTGAAGCCTTCTGGCTCCTCCAGTTTAAACAAATACTCTTGGTTAGAGTTCAGGGCATATGCAAATTAGGCTTCTGGCAGTCACACTCTAGGCAAACTAGCTGTTCTTTCAGCCCCTTTAACCAGTTCTGTGGGAACAACTTCCTCCTCAACTTTTCTTTAGGATGCTAGAACTTTACCAACAAGTTCCTCAAATGAGTGCCAGAACTCAGTGGAACAACCACCATACTCTAGACAGGACACCACTAAACATGACCTTGTGGTCATATCCTCCTCCCCCCAACTATTAGTCACAGTTCAAAAACAAAATCAAAGTCTTCCTTTTCAAACAAAAGTACCCATTTTTTCCCCCTCTTTGCTTAGGGGACCACACCCCACAATTTTTAGCCAGCCACTAGTTACAAGCACCGTTCTTCAATTTCCACATCTACCTGCTGTTGGGGGAAAACTCTTTAATATGAGTTTGAACCTCATAACCACTCCCCTCTTCCAATGTCTGCACCTATCTGGAAGGCTATTTTCTCTCTACCTGTCTAGGTTCTTCCCTCCAGCTCTCTTCTTTTTTTAAAAAAAATATCTTTATTCATTTTAAAGCCAAAAATAAGTGCAACATATTATACAGACATTTTACACCTTAACCGCACTTAAATTCAATCAAAATTATATTCTATGACAAATACATATATCATCCCCCCTTCTACCTATCCAAAAATTTGCACTCAAAATTAAAAAATATCTTCCCACTCACCCTGGACGAGTATTATCAAAGGGGAAAGTCAACAATCACTCCTTACAGAATTTTGTCAATGGCTCCCAAATATCCATAAACTTCCTATAATGTCTCTGTTGTATGGCCATCATACGTTCCATTTTAAAAGTGTGACATAGAGATTCCCACCAAAAAGTATAATTTAACTGATCCCAGTTTTTCCAGTTCCTCAAAATAAGTTGTATGGCAACCCCTGTCATTATAAAGAGAAGTTTGTTATTCTGAGCAGATGTTTGGCTTTTAGCCCTCATTAAAGTACCAAATAGGATGGTATCGTACGTCAATGCCACTGGATTTTCCAATATTTTGTTCACTTGATCCCAAATGGATCTCAAAATTTAAGTATCAATGGACAATAGAACAGTAAATGATCCAATGTCCCTACCTCGAGATGACAATGCAAGCATTGCAAATGACTTAATACCACTAGATCCTTCCCACTTCCCAATACCTTCCTGATTCCCCAAAGCAACCTCATCTACTCTTTATCTCCTCTAGAAATTACCAGATATCTTGCTGTTGTAATACGTTCTTGGTAATTCTTTTGTAATCTGCCTTGAACCCCAAGGCAATGGCGGAATAGAAATCTCTATATTTAATGTAAGAGCTAGAATTTTCTCAGCTGGGCTTCCTTCTTAAGAGGACAATGCTTTGTCCTTCTAGTTGTCAACCCTTAAAAGGGCAGGACCATTTTTTTAGATTTTAGACCTAAAGTGTACCTAGGAGATCAACGCTTCCTCTGGTGGCCTCCAACTGGAAACGCTGCCATATCCTTAGCCCACAATCATTGCCCTAGGGCTCCACCCTGTGGCTTCTCCTGGTAATGGCATCCCCTTTCACCACTTAACAATACCTTGTCCTGTCACATACAGTGGCATAGTAAGGGAGGGGTGGAGGGTGTGGACCATCCCGGGCACCATTTTTGTGGGGATGTCAGTGCCAGCACTTCTCCTCCTCTCTGCCCCCCTCCCTCCCTCATACCTCATGAAGGGAGCGCATGATGCAGTGGGGAAGAGTAGGGGGTGCATGGCGGTGTGATGCCAGGCACCACCCTCCCTAACTTCACCACTGGTCACATACTCTCACTGTTAAGATTCTCATTGCCTGTGGTGAGAACTCCTTAGGTCAATTTATCTGATCCCCACTTCCCATGATCCTAACGCTATTTACATTTTTTCTTTGGCTTCCTAGGACCATATTTCCCTGTTTCTCAACCCTCTATCCCCTATTTGCTGCTTCACCTCCTTTAATTACATAGCTAGCTCCTTGCATCCAAATGGGTCACTATCTAGTTATGTAGGAGTTTCAGGTCTCTATACTGAGAGTCCTGCTGACCCATTCTCTCCATTATACGAGCTTTTAATTGAGTCTTCTCTAGCCACAGCCTGTTCACCCAAGCTGTTTTAAAAGGGTTTCTAACATAACATAGCATTTGTATACCACATTACCCTTGAGATCTATTCAGTTTAACAAAAGTAAAATACTGCTAACAACATAGAATGAAATACATTTTTAGTCTTTCAAAAATTTCCTAAATAATTAAGTCTTTAATTATTTTAAGTCTTTAATTTAAGTCCTAAAATGTTGATATGATGTAAATGTAAAGAATAATTGATGAAAATCAGTATCCCAAGTAGCTGCTTGAAATGACAGTAGTCAATTATGATATCTTTTATAGCGGCATCCGTGGGGCAATGGAAAATCAGAAAGGAACGTTATCTGAGTAGAACGTCTATGATGGGAAAAAATAAATTGATCAGCTAAATAGGCTGGACTTAAACTGCACCACACCTCCTGCCCTTTTGTACATTATAGGCCTTTTCTGCTTCAAGCTGAGCCCTTAGTTCCTCCATAGCCTGAATATTTCTACCATCATCTGTTGGACCTGGGACTTGTGTACTCTCTGTATTTTGCACAGGGCCCCTTCATACTGAGCTAGTTCAGTTTCCAACTCTCCTGGAACTAATTTCTGGTTTATCTCATTCCCCTCCTAGTAAGTTTCCACTCAGCCTCTTTTTGGGATAGCACCCCTACTCTATGGGATAGTTCCCTGAGACTCCAGCCGCTGTCTTTCTTTACTCGTGGCTTGATGCAGCTGAGACCATTCGACTTCCTTCTCTGTTATTTGTTTTTCCTTCTCAGCCAAACTCTTCTTTATGGTGTTTATTAATCCATCACTCACTTATTTACTTTTGTGTGCTTTACCCTGTTCAACCTCTAGCTCCATGGCTAAATTATCAACTACTTATTGCTGTTTTTTTGATGCGGCAACTTCATGCTCCTGGGACTTTTGGAATACTGCTCCCATCAACTGTGCAGTGGTCCTGGACAGTGCCAGTTGCTCCACAACATCTGCTAACATTTGAACACAATCTGCGTTTGCCTTTAGATCAGGGATGCCCAACTGTGGGCCCTCACCAGGTTGGGTTTTCAGGATTTCCCAAATTAATATGCATGAGATCTATTTGCATACAATGGAAACAGTGCATGCAAATAGATCTCATGCAAATTCATTGAGGAAATCCTGAAAACCCAACTGGATTGCAGCCCTTGAAGACCAACCTTGGACAACCCTGCTCTAGAACCTGTAGCAATCTACGCCTTAGTTTTCCCTCTTTAAGGATAAGCTCCCTTAAAGCCTCTACCTCAGACTCTAGTTGGAGGACTCTCTCTTTTATCATCTCTTTCATATCCCACCCAGCCTGGTTCACTAAAGTCTTTCTTGGGGGATCCTACCCTTCCCTTTTCTCTTCAACTTCACCACTTGATAGGAGCTTTATCTGTCACAGTAGTGAGCTGAACATGATACACACAGAAGGGAGTGTTGGAAAGGTACAGTATGTTGTGCTGGACTCCATGCCACGGGTTATATTGGCTTTAATGTAATAAAGAACATATGTCGCTAAAGTGCCTGAGTGGTTATAGTGTTTGGGAAAAAATGCACAGTTCTTGATGATAACATTTACAGAAGTTCGGAGACTGGCAGCATTAACTTTTGTTTTAGAAACAGGATCTTGTGCTTGTTCTCTAGCTAGTTCAGTGCTCCAATTCATTCTTCTCAGTCAAATAAGAACTCTTATTATGCTTCTTGCTAGAGCAATAATATGCTGAAGAGTTTATTTATCATAGTCTGTCAGTGCAGATATCGAAGTATACGTGGAAAGGAATTCTACTTTTCTTTACAGAATAGTGTAAATGCCAAGAACATGCCCATATGCTCAATGGATTATACCTGGATTGCTACTCATAGGATTCATAGGATTCTGTGCCTCTAAAAATGAACCAACCTGTGCTCTGCAAAAACTCCACCTACATAAATGCCCATCCGCAAAGTTTAATTTAGGTACCATTCTATCGACTAGCACATAGCTGGAATAATTGGCATTGATGCTTATATATAAGCACATATCCTGAAAAGGAAAATAGGCACCTACTTTCCTTTATAGACTACTAGCATATCTGGGTACAGTAGCATCTCGATTATCCAACTGAATCAGGACCAACAGGTTGTCAGACAACTAAAAAGTCAGATACTACAGAGGCTCACACTGCATCCCTCCTCCCTCCATCCAGGTCTGCCTCCCAGCTTCACTCAGCGCAACCTCGCTCACCCACCTGAACTGCAGCTGCTTCCCGATCCCCCTCCAAGTGCCTCCCTACCTACCTAAAGTTTAAGTTTTTATTAAAAACAAATTTCTTTTCTACAGCCTTTGGTCTTCAGCCATTTGACCTGGTTGACTTGTTCACTGTGTTATGATTTGAGTGACTGGTTCTGGTTCAAGAGTTGCCTTTCCTATCAATTTTAATGCAGTTCCATTTTCGTATACTTCTTTTATTTTATCTTATGATTTTATTGATATTGAACACTGCCTTGACCTGGGGTTTGTTTTTTTTTCTTCTTCTTGTTCCAGAAAAGGCAGTATTGTAAGTCTGAATAAACATAACCATACCCAAACAAGTTAGGTTCCCCTCAATCTAGCTTTGAAGTCCTGGTGGTTCAGTTGTGAGGTCAGGGCAGGAGCAACCCAATCACTCCTACTCATGCCGGATCTACTTTCAAAATGTCTGCTGTGAACTTATGGCCATAAATTCCATGAGTTTCCCTGTCTATCTTCTTGACCATCTATACTTGAAGTTTTTATTATTAGTTTTTGACTCAGTTTCTTCTCAGATCCATTTTATGTCTGCATTGTTAATGTTTTGTATAGCTCCTTCCTGTTTTCCTCATTTGAAACTGCCTTCCATTATTTAAAAGAAGTCTTTTTATCTTTAATAGCCACTATCTTGAAAATATAAGATTTGCCATGCTGAGTCAGGCCAAAAGTCCATGAAGCTCAGCATTCTGACTCCAACAGTGATTACTCCAGATCACAAATGTCTGGCAGGATTTCAGATACAGTGGTGCCTCGCATAACGGACGCCTCGCACAGCGAACGCTGCGCACAATGAACTTCAGGTCTTGCTTCCCACAACGAACTTCGTTTCACACAACGAAGTCGCCCGAGCTGCATCCTTAACTGCCCTCTCTCCGCCTGGCTCCCTGTGCAGTGGCGCTACATATTTTAAACCCCCCTGCCGCCGCTGCTGCATATTTTTAAGCCTCTGCCGCCACCGCATATTTTTAAACCTCCCCCCGCCGCCACATATTTTTTTAAAAAAGCCACCACTGCTGCAACTTTAATCTCACCCGCTCACTCGAACTGGTGGTCTAGCAAATTTCCCAGCCAGAAGCGCAGACAGAGATCAAGAGCAAGCCTTCTGTGCTACTGCCTGGGCCTGCGCTGATCTCTGAATGGCTGCAGTCAGCTCTCGCGGGACTCACAAGAACTAACTGCAGCCATTCGGAGATCGGCATGGGCCCACACAGGCGTGCAGAGGAATTGCTCCTGATCTCTGCGCTTCTGGCCTGTACGCCACTGGCTGGGAAAGATGGGAGGAATTAAAAAAGGTACCGAGGGGGGATGATTAAAAAGGTACTGGGGAGTATGTGGGGGGTGATTATAATACACAGCAAGGATCAACAAAACCCCTGTCTCCCCTCCCCTTCACATATATCCCCTCTACTATCAAGAAAATTGAATAAGCCAAATTATTATAGAATGCTACACAGAAATATCATGCTAACAGAATACCACAGTCACACATAGCAGGAATAGGGTTAGGGTAGTGCAACTAGGGCAACTGTCCCCCCTGGTCAAAGAGAGCCGTAAGCCTCTGCCTGGACTTTGCAGTCCCCAGTTGTGTCTAACACCAGCTCTAACAAGATAAATTTATCTTTTTTTATGTCATCTTAGCATATTTTATGCTACAGAACGAATTATTTTTTTAACATGTATTGTTATGGGAAAACGCGTTTCACATAACGAACTTTTCGCATAACAAACTTGCTCCTGGAACCAATTAAGTTCGTTGTGTGAGGCACCACTGTATAATCAAAGACTACTAAATTCATCATTGCTTATGTAGTTTTCCTCCAGGAACTCTTCTAAACCCCGCTGTGCTAACTCCCTTAACCATATCTTCTGGCAACAAAGTCCATGATTTTAGTTGTATTTGTAATGAAAATATACTTTCTCTGATTTGTTTTAAATATTCTACGGCAGTCATTTTAAAAGGGTAATTTGGGAATGAGTTGTATTTAAATCAATGCTCAAAAGTTTATCTTGCACAAACATTTAACTTCTCATTCTGCAGAGCTGGGATGTGTGCATCTCAAACCCAAGTGCATGCACATGGTAAGGGGGCGTGATCTGGACTAGAGAATGACACGGTGGCGGTTTACCCGCGGCCACCGCATTTTAGCTGCGGGTCACCGCCGAAAACGGGGAAGAAAACTAGCAGTCGCTGCGGCGACGGGGACAAGGCCATTCACCGCCCGCGGGGCGGTGAATGGGTCTTGTCCCCGCAGTGAGGCATGAAGGATCGCGCGGTCCCCGCAGCTCACACCCGCCTGCCCAATCGATTCTAGTGTTTAGCCAGCTCTCTCCCTTCTCCTCACCTTAGTTTGTAGATTTTCTTTTTCGGCAACCCGCACGCTATCAAAGAGCCGCTGCTGCTCAGTTTCGATCTTCTGCTCTGACGCAACCGGAAACAGGAAGTTGCAGCAGAGCAGAAGATTGAACACTGAGCAGCTGCGCGTGTGCGGCTCTTTGGGAAAGCGTGCAGGTCGCTGAAAAAGAAAGCCTGCAAATTAAGGTGAGGAGAAGGGAGAGAGCTGGCTAAATACTAGGATCGATTGGGCAGGCGGGTGGGGGATGCGAGGACCGTGCGATCACCCGTGTTCCCAGCTCAGACTGTAAGGAGGGAGTGAAAGGGAAAAGGATTCTGGGCCAAGGGGATGAAAACGGAAAGAAAAACCCACAGCAGGAAAGAAAGGGAAGGACAGGCAGGTGAGCCAGATGCTAGAAGCAGGGGGGGGGGGGGAAGAAAGAAGGAAAAAAGCTAGATGGGGTTGAAAAGAAGAGACACACTGGTATGGAAGAGGAAGATAGGGGAAATATGGACACAGGAAGGTAACAGAAAGAGGGGAAATTATGTGCATGGGGCATAGGGACAGAGACAAAAAGGGGACATGCCATGGGGATGGTATATGGACACAGGGGGGGGCAATGGCAGATACATAGGGGAGATATTAGAAATGGGGAAAATAGGAGCACAGAAGCGAGATGGTTTGTGGGGATGGGACAGGGATCGATCTCGCAGGCTCCAGTGGCTTGCACAAATTACATTGTAACGTGCCATGAAAATAAGAGGGAGGAAGGTAGATAGATAGGCCACGCGAGAGGAGCTGAAGGGTAGTAGAAAGGAACAGATGGTAAAGGAGGGAGGGAAGGAATTCAATGAGAAGATGTGGAAAGCAGAAACCAGACAACAAAGGTAATATTTAACTAAGTTTTAAAGTTTTAAAGAATGTTTCCTTTATACGTAAATAAAGAAAAGTATATAAAATCGTACCCGTTTGAGGCTTTTATGTATGCAGCGGTGACGGTGACGGGGCGGTGAATGGGGTTGCAGTGGCGGTGACGGGGCGGTGAATGGGGTGGCAGTGGCGGTGACGGGGCGGTGAAGGGAATGGCGGTGACGGGGCGGTGCAGAGGATGGTGAGACGGGGACGGGGCGGTGACGGGGACCAATTTTTTCACCGTGTCATTCTCTAATCTGGACGTGTCTTGGGTGGGACAAGGTATGGCAACTTAATAGGCATTTATTCCTAAAAGACCAATGGTGGGATTTACACGTGGTATCAAACATATTTAAGTTTTGGCAAACTGCTCCTATTGGGCAGTGCTCCACCGGAAGGATTAGAAGGGTTTTCCCCTTAATCCCTGATTCTAGTAGTGGCACCGCAAGCTAGGTGACAGTAGGCGCCCTACCGCTGCCTAACTTAACTGTTTTAATTGGTGCAGTAATTGACTGTGCTGATTAAAAACCAATTAAAATGATGCAAAAAACGGAGGCACCCAAAGGCACCTCCAAGAACAGCACCGTTGTCCTATATATGGAGGTGTCTTGTGGCACTTAAAGCCTGTGTAATGCCGGTTAATGCCGGAAGTGAGTCTGTGTTTCTCCCTCTGGTAAACAATGCATCTTCGTATTTAAATTTTAGGCCCATGTTAAAAATTGTTTTATTTGCTAAATTCCTGGGGCATCAGTGACTGTATATTGATGTCGTACTGTACTTAATGATGTCAGATTTATAGTAGAGAATGATATGGTGACAAAATTCATCACCGTTCCCGTCCCCGTGGATAACCGCGGGAAACCATCTTCATGTCATTCTTTAAGGAGAGAGGGAAGAATAAGAGTATGAATGGCTATAACCACTGCCCCGCAAGCTTTGCTTTGAAGAATGCTAGTGTAGAAGGACTGAGGCTGAGATAGACACTACAGAATGGCAGTCTCTGGTATCCAGAGCAAATATTGTGATGTCATAATACCTCATTCCACCAGTGCCTAAGAGCCAGTCACATCAGTGATGTCACAATGGCTTCATTATCCTTGGCTCACATAAGAATCAGAGTATGAATGGCCACAACCACTGACCCGCAAGCTTTGCTTTGAAGAATGTTGGTGTAGAAGGACTGAGGTTGAAATAGACACTAGAAAATGACATGGGATTATTTCCCGCGGTTATCCGCGGGGACAGGAACGGTGATGAATTTTATCACCATGTCATTCTCTAATTTCTAGTTTCACTGATTTTGTACAGCTTGACTCTTTTGAAAGCCGCTGTGAACTGTAAGGCTCAGCGGGCTTTAAATAAAGTTTTATGTTATGTCACGTTATGTTTATGCTAGATGCCTCTGTAGACACGATTCTCATCAAATGTAAGCAGCGTAAATGTAGGCCTTTAAAGCCTTGGCCTATATCAGTGTTTCTCAACTAGGTCCTGGAGTACCCCCTTGCCAGTCAGCTTTTCAGGATCTCCATAATGAATTTGCATAAACTTGATTTGCATACACTGCCTTCATTAAATGCAAATTTCTTTCATGCATATTCATTGTGGAAATCCTGAAAACCTGACTGGCAAGGGGGTACTCCAGGACCGAGTTGAGAAACACTGGCCTATATTTCCGGTGCCTACTTTTCACACAGCTGTGATTCTCCAAACAGCGCCGTTGCATGATTGATAGGCGATTGGAGCCAGTCTTGCAAGTGGCCACTGCTTATGGCACTGTTTGGAAGTTCTGGCCCTCAGTGGTTTTTGTCTCCCCCCCACAACTAAAAGGCAAACAGCAAGGGGTACCGGTCTTTGTGACAGCAATGGGAAAATAAATGTTTATATCTCTAAAAGGGCACTAGCCATAGGGCTCCTTTTACTAAGCTGCGTTAGCGTTTTTAGTGCACGCAGCATTTTAGCGCGCACTAAACCCACGCTACGTGGCTAGAACTAATGCCAGCTCAATGTTGGCGTTAGCGTCTAGTGCGCGCCATTCCACGCGTTAATGCCCTAACAGGGCTTAGTAAAAGGAGCCCTTAATGTGCTGGTTTTCAACCCATGGATATTTTCAAGGGTATATTTATGCCATCTGCACTTGGCACATAAACATCCATTTCTCTTGTACTTTAGAAAATAGAAATATAGAAACAAGAAGGCAGATAAAGGCCAAATGGCCCATCCAGCCTGCCCATCCACAGAATCTACTACCTCCCCCTCTCCCTAAGAGATCCCCCGTCCTCGTCCCACGCTTTCTTGAATTCAGACACAGTCTGTCTCCACCACCTCCACTGGGAGACTGTTCCATGCATCTACCACCCTTTCTATAAAAAAGTATTTCCTTAGATTACTTCTGAGCCTATCACCTCTTAACTTCATCCTATGCCCTATCATTCTGGAGCTTCCTTTTAAACGAGATTCACCTCATGTATATTTATGCCACATAGATATTTAAACGTCTCTATCATATCTCCACTTTTCCGCCTTTCCTCCAAAGTATACCTGTAAATATTGAGATCTTTAACTCTGTCCCCATACATGTTATGATGAAGACCACCGACCTTTAGTAGCCTTCCTCTGGTCTGACTCAATTTGTGCATGCAATTTAATTAACAAGCCAATTAGTTCAAATAATTGGGTGCTAATAATCAATTATCAGCACTAATTGGCATTAATTAAAATTTGCTTGCATGTATTTAGGTGCCGGGATCCACCTGGATCTGAAAAAGGTGCACAGCCATGGGAGGGACTGGGTGGACCAGGGGTGCTCCTGGAATTTACGTGGAGATCAACGCCTATCGGCGGCACGAGAATATGCACCAGATTTTGCTTGGTATAAATTTCATGCCCAACATTGAGCACAGAACACAACTCTGCGCCCTTTATATAGCATAACGCGTAGCACTAATTTTTATTGGTGCCCAAATTAGATCATCATTTATAGAACTGAGGGGGTAGATTCTCTAATGTTCTCAGTAGAATCCAACGGGCCGCTATCATGGCTGTTATTGTAACGATTTAAAAAAGATAACTCTTTCTCAAAAAAAAACAACGCATGCAAATGAGATTCATGGAGTTTTGCGAAGGGTCGCTAAATTTACATGCGATGAGTCGCTAGTGATAGCAGTCGCTACATGCACAGAATATACCACGAAAAGTGGCTTAAATGTGCGCATTTTGGTGGGAGACTATTGTGTACTGTGTTGATTTCAGATTTTCTATGAGCCTTTTATATGCTCTTAGTATTTTTAAAGAATTTTTAAAGTTTGTTTTCCCAGCACTGGAGTGACACCTATTGAACATACAGACACATCCCTGAGGCAGGCCTCCACCCGGGGACCGAAATACAGACAGGGTCATTGGCTGGATCAATAGGACTTCTTATACATACGCTCTTATTTATGTGCTCTTGTATTTATTTTGAATTTATAGAAATAAAAATAAAAGTTTGTTTGTCCCAAGGTTGACGTGTTCTATCCCACTCTCCATTTGCTCTCTTTTTATTTCCAGGACAAGCAATGCCATCATCATCATCTTTGGGTCTCATTACATATCTTCTCATCAGTACAACATTGGAAGTGCGAGGATAAGAACCACCTTCCATAATGTCCGCTATTGTAGCACAAAACACGTGGGACTTAAAACTGCCTATAATTCTCGGGCTTATGAATTTTGTAATTTTTTTTTTAATGTCAAATTTTATCATGACAACAAAAAGGGAGCCACAGCCAGAAGCACACGAGACACACCTATAATACACACACTCAAGAAGCGTGTTTTGTTATCCCCCCCCAAAAAAAAACCCCTATCATAATTCATGTGAATTTTGTAATATTTTTGTTTTAATGTCAAATTTTATCATGAGACACAGCCAGAAACACATGCCTGAGATGCAATTTTCACAGAACCAGTACCTCTGAAGCAGTCAGTTATTTTGGGTCACAAAAAGCCAGCACCACTCTTGGGGAATCATATGAAATGATAGAGAATTACTCAGAGTGCTCCTGCGTACAAAATGTCACTGATATGGGGGTAACTCTATAAAGAGGATGCATACCTTAAGTGGTAAAGTATGCATCCAACCTTGGTGTATTTTAATAATTTACAGGATAATGGCCAGGTAAAAAGTATGTGGTGATGATGATGTGATAGAAACTCGGATATGTGAAATACAATAATATTCTAATCTGTTACACTTTCACAAAAGTATATGAATGTCATGAATCAATGTAAGCAGTGCTGCTTCAGTTTCAGGAGATGTGTGTTTCTCAAAACACGGAGGAAAAAGCCTCAGGCAAATGCCCTCCCACCACCACAATGGTGGAAAAAGGTGGTAGGGTGGTAATCTTCATTGGCAGAAAACCTCCATTACACTCCCTGTTAAGTAAACTGTAAGCAGGGCTGTCTATGCAATCGACAGATGAAAATTATTCAACTTATCTCTGATCGGTACACCGACGATGGCCAGCGTTTCACCAACTTGCTGCCTCAGGGTGCAAAAATCCGATCACTTTAAACCGGGACGTACTCGCCGTCTCCTCTGATCAAAAAGTAAGTGCCTGCTGTTGTAAGGTGCCATCCACTCATGTTTGTGTCCTAGTGACTTGATATTGATATCAAGTTTTCGTGGCAAAATACAGAAGTAGATTGATGGGCCTTTCTTCTGCGCAGATATAAAAAGGATGGAGTAGGTCCAGAGGAAGGCTTTGTGATAAGGCGTATGGGGACAGACTAAAAGATCTCAATCAGTATACTTTGGAGGAAAGGTGGAATGGGGGAGATATGATAAGAGTCATTTAAATACCTATGTAATATAAATGGCACGAGTCGAGTCTCTTTCATTTGAAAGGAAACTCTGCAATGAGAGGGCATCGGATGAAGTTAAGAAGTGATCTGAGGAAATGCTTTTTTACAGAAAGGGTGGTAGATGCGTAGAACATCTGAGGAAATACTTTTTTACGGAAAGGATGATAAATGCATGGAACAGTCTCCTGGAATTCAAAGAGGGTCTGGGATAGGAACATGGGATCTCTCAGAGCGAGAAAGAGATAATGGTTACTGTGGATGGGCAGGCTAGATGGGCCATTTGTCCTTTATCTGCCGTCATGTTTCTATGTTTTAGTATAAATTTGATGATGTCATATCAAACGCGATCCTCCACCTCCAACACTGCTGCTGCCCAGATGGGTGGTGCATCGTTAGTCTGACATCTCCGCTGAAATCTGTCCGCCTTGGGAGGCCCAGCTTTCAGCTCCAAAGATGTATGCAAACCCTAGTGGCACAACAAGCCTAAGTATAAATCTCCACTTCTCAACCTCTTGTCCTTGGTGTCCTCTTACTGTGTAAAATTACCCTCTACACATGCAGAGCAAGCGGCAGTGATCACTTTTCATATATATTCAACACCACTGCCTATTTGCATAGGAACACTGAATATACATATTTTATAAAAGTCACAGCCAGCGTTTAAAAAAACTGCAATCACCGCTGCCACCGAACATATTAACCCGATGAAATCCAAACTTTTGCTGCACACGTAAGAAAAAAAATAATTCTTTACTTTTTGAAAGATATGAAGGTATGTTCTGGATAAGGATAGAATAATTCCTTTGACCACTGTGAATTCAAACAATAACTTGGATGTGAAATCTGTGGTGGAATGTAACTCAGCTCAGGCTTAGATTAAACAGTGCTCGGTGTAGAGTTATCTAGCCAAGCCAAACAGAAGAACCGGGCACTGCACCATCGCTACTGCTGTTTCATTAAACAGACCCAGCATTTTACTGGCTGCAACATAAAAGCAGTTAAGAGTATAATAACAAAATCTCTTATGATGTTAAAATGTATTTCTGCATCTCTTACCCTTTCTAGCCTTTGAGTATGCAACACAGTATTTTTATGAAATTGTTCAAAAATGTTATTTTTTTAAAGCAAGGAGCAGTAGCAATGATACTAATTAGTTTTTGAATCTGTTTTTCTAGATGTATGAAAAACCATTGTGTTGAGTCTCTGTGACTAACCCCTCCAGGGGGAAAGAAGGTGCTAGGGACTCCTCACCTCATAGAAACATAGAAATAGACGGCAGATAAGGGCCACAGCCCATCTAGTCTGCCCACCCCAATGACCCTCCCCTACCTTTCTCTGTGAATAGATCCCACGTGTCTATCCCATTTGGCCTTAAAATCAGGCACACTGCTGGCCTCAATAACCTGAAGTGGAAGTGGAAGACTATTCCAGCGATCAACCACCCTTTCAGTGAAAAAGAATTTCCTGGTGTCCCCGTGCAGTTTCCCGCCCATGATTTTCCACGGATGCCCCCTTGTTGCCGCGGGACCCTTGAAAAAGAAGATATCTTCTTCCACCTCGATGCGGCCCATGAGATACTTGAATGTCTCGATCATGTCACCCCTCTCTCTGCGTTCCTCGAGTGAGTACAGCTGCAACTTATCCAGCCGTTCCTCGTACGGGAGATCCTTGAGTCCCGAGACCATCCGGGTGGCCATTCTCTGGACCGACTCCAGTCTCAGCACATCCTTACGGTAATGCGGCCTCCAGAATTGCACACAGTATTCCAGGTGGGGCCTCACCATGAATCTATACAATGGCATAATGACTTCAGGCTTACGGCTGACGAAACTCCTGCGTATGCAACCTATGATTTGCCTTGCCTTGGATGAAGCTTGCTTCACTTGATTGGCAGTCTTCATGTTCTCACCTCAATCAGCCTCAGTCACCAGCTCTTCTAAATAAAAAAATCAAGGGCTCATTCAAACACAAACCAGAAAAGGTACCTTTGATCACCACCATCTAGGTGCCCCGTCTGTCTCCTTCCTTCCAAGAAGGCACCTTTAACCTTCTATAGCAACTCGATTTCTGTATGTAGGTCATATTTCTTAGTACTATTACACTCAGGTGCAATCCCAAACATCATCCCTTTCCTATAGAAGCTGACCACCGCTTCTTGGAGGCTTTACGTCGATATCCACAACTTCTTTAGTTTTCTAGCTCTCCCTCTCACACAAAGACTGGGTGTGCCCTGAGAACTGGATCTCTCCCTAAGAGATCTCACATGTCTGTCCCACGCTTTCTTCTACTCAGACACAGTCTGTCTCCACCACCTCCACAGGGAGACTATTCCACGCATCTACCACCTTTTCCATAAAAAAGTATTTCCTTAGATTACTCCCAAGCCTCTTAACTTCATCCTATGCCCTCCCACTCCGGAGTTTCTTTTCAAATGAAAGAGATTTGTCACATAGGTATTTAAACATTTATATCATATCTCCCCTCTCCTACCTTTCCTCCAAAGAATACATATTGTGATTTTTAAATCTGTTTCCATACTTCATGTGATGAAGACCACCGACTATTTTATTGGACTGACTCCATCCTGTTTTTATCTTTTTGAAGATGTGGTCTTCAGAATTGCACACAATATTCTAAATGAAGTCCCACCAGAATCATACAGGGGCATCAATATCTTCTTTTTCCTACTGGCCATACCTCTCCCTATGTACCCTAGCATCCTTCTAGCTTTTGCTGTTGCCTTTTCAACCTGTTTTTTCTCCTTTAGGTCATCACATACCATCACACCCAAGTCCCGCTCCTCTTTCATGCACAAAGTTCTTCACCACCTAAACTGTATGTACCGCTCCCTCGGGATTTTGCAGCCCAAATGTAAGACCTTGCAATTCAGCATTAAATCTTAGCTGCCAATCTTCAGACCATTCTTCAAGCTTCACTATGTCCTTCCTCTTATTATGCACACCATCAAGGGTATCTACTCTAGTGCAGATTTTGGTATCATCCACAAAGAGACTAATCTTACCTGATAGCCCTTCAACAATATCGCTTACAAAAATGTTAAAAAGAACAGGCCCAAGAACTGAACCTTGAGGCACACCACTGGCAATAACCTTTTCCTCAGAGATATCTCTGTTGACCACTACCCTCTGTTGCCTTTCACTTAGCCAGGTCCTGACCCATTCCATCACTTTGTGGCCCATTCTGAGGGCACTCAGTTTATTAGATGTCTGTGTGGAATACTGTTGAAGCCTTTGCTTAAATCTAAATATACCACATCTAGCACACTCCTTCTATTCAATTTTCTGGTCACCCAGTCAAAGAAATTGATCAGATTTATCTGACAAGACCTGCATCTATTGAATCCAAGTTACTTCGGGTCTTGTAATCCTTGAGATTTCAGAAACGCCACTATTCTCTTTTTTAGAAACGTTTCCATTAATTTAGCTACTGCAGAAGTCAGACTTATTTGCCTGTAGTTCCCTACCTATTCCTTTCTTCCACATTCACCCTTCTCCGGTCCTCCAGTACCACTCCCGATTCTAGAGAAGCATTAAGAAAGTCAGCCATCAGAGCCACCAGAACTTCCCTAAGTTCCTTCCATACAGAGAACAGAGTACAGCCCTCTCTGGATCCCTCCCCATGAGTCAAAGAAGTTCAATGACCCATAATGGGAATTTATATTCCCATTATGAGGGAAATGGGAATATAAATTCCACAAGAATTACGGTATCTTGCAATAACTGTGTCTTTAGGCACCAGAATTCCTATCTCTGACCCACCACTCTCAGTATGCCCAATAAAAACACTCCTTGATGCTAATGTGCTGACCTCACCTATCATCAGTGTCCTCCTTTTGCCGCCCCCCCCCCCCCCCCCCCAAGTCAAGGTCCTCTCTGATCCAGCTTTAAAATTTACAATTAGAGGCTCCTAGGTTCTAGTTCTTGTGATTTTTCTGTTCCTTATTTTAGAATGTATAATGCTTCATTTTTGTTATTCTCCCCAAAAGTTGCCTACACATGAAATTACTGTCACTGCATTGGTTTCAGCGCAGGGGAAAAATGTATTTATGTACACCATCCATTTTCATCAGTTATTTCTTCCAGTTCAGATTTTTCCTGTTCTCCTGTTCACAGAACTTCCTTTTTTTTCCATCTCCCTTCTCTGCTCTTTCACTATAATCCGTCTTTCCCTATCCAAAAAAGGTGCCTTTGGCTTTTCTCCTTCTGTCCCCCAGCCCCTGCTCCCAGTCTATCTTTTTCTTTGGTTTTACCTCACCCCTGGTCTACAAAAAATAAATGAAAATCTTTGAAATAAATGAAAACTAATTCAAAGCTCACAGAAAATTGTTAGATGAAGTGCTTGTATGCTGCCATTCATATTTCATCCTCTTTGCCTGCCATGTTTTCAAATTTATGTCTTTAATTTCCGAGCTGATACACTTAACACCTCTTCTCTTCTGCTCTTCTAAATTTTTCTCCCTTCCTGCTTGCATCTGATGAGTCTAAATCTTACCAATTGTCTGTCTGACTTCAGGGGGATAGAGAGCTAGGAGCATGGAAACGTATGCTTATTAAGCAAAGGTCATAAGTTTTGAAAAGCAGAAAAAAAAAGTGCAAATGCCTTGAAATTCAGCTGCTTTGTGAGTGTTGATTTCCAATGTTATGAATACACTAGGTGGGGGGGGGGTGAATTCATCAAGGAGATGCTTACTAAATGCTAGGAATATAATGGTTGTCTTAGCATTTAGTGTGCGCTAAATCGGTTAGAGCAGTGTTCTTCAACCTTTTGACACCTATGGACCGGCGGAAATAAAATAATTATTTTGTGGACCGGCACCAGACCATGGACCGGCAGTTGAAGAATACCGGGCTAAGTTGTGGGCCAGACCCCGCCCATCTCCACCCAATCTCCGCCCCAGACAAACACACACACACACACACAATATAATTGTATTAACAACACATAATGGTTAACCACAGAATTAGACTACACAAAGCACACTGTATGCTTTTCAACATTCATTCCTACCAGAATACAGATAACCCCATGCAAATACAGGACCAAGAACTATAAGTACTAATATATACAAACGAAACCTTAAGATGCAAGACTCTGCATGCAGTACAACCCCAGAGGAAAAGAAACAAATGCATTTCTTCTTGAACAGACAGCAGATGTAAACCAATCACTAAATTCAAAAATAAAATCATTCCCCCTACCGTTGTTGTCTCCCTCCCTCCATGATCTGCCTTGCCTTCTGGCCTGCTCCCTCTTTCTGAGTGCTGCAGTGCGGCGTCAGAGAAAAGGTTTCTGGCTCAGGCGCAGGACGCGCGTAGGAGCCTCTTCCTACAACTTTGTGCACTGCAGCACTCAGGAAGAGGGAGCCGGCCCAAAGACAACGCCGCGTTGATCGCACCGTGGACCAGCGGTTGAGGAACACTGTCTTGGGCCCGATGCATGTGCCAACCCTGCGGATCGGCAGGAAATTTCTTCGGACCAGCGGTTGAGTTAGAGCCCCTTGATGAATTCCTTCCCCTTCCCCTCCCACCCCCATGCAACTAAGCAAGAGGGAAGAGAATTTGGATTTATCTCACACCCTTTTATAGTGGTAGTTCAAGATGAGATACATTCAGATACGGTAGATATTTCTTTTCACATGCAGAATTTATATTCTAAGGACACTATCTTAAATATTGGACTTTTCCATGTGCTAAGCCTGGATTTCCATGTGCCAAGCCCGGATTCAATGCAGCACAATTTAAGTCATTTATGATAAAAAGTTAATGCAGGAAGAACTTCTGCCTCCTATTTGGGAGGTGCTATGTGCTCATGCATTAACTCAGTGCTAGCCAGCTAGCACCCACTATAAGGCAAATATGCTAGCTGGTTAACACTTCTGTGCCCATTTTCTACCCAGTGACACACTCCCTCCAAAACATATTTAAAAAAATTAGCTAATGCATGAGTCTGCGCATTCTAATAGGCAAAATACGACAAATCACTAATGCAAATCACTAATGCAGCTCCTGATTGGATAAGGCCCGAATTAATGCAGGAAGAGGCGGTCGGAGCTTACAGCGAGTGATTTCCTGCACTCGCCGGCGCTCCGGCTGCTCTCTCCTGCCCCTCCAGCTGCCCTCTCCTTGTTGGTGGTTCACGGTTGGAAAATACCACAAATGACTGGGACCGCGAACTGCCGACAGTGAATGACCGGGGGAACACTGTACACTTCTCCCTCCATATTCGCTGTGATAGGGGATTAACAGAACCACAAATATAGAAAACCCCGTGAATAACTTTTTCATATATTATTCGCTGTTTTCTATTACAAAACATCGTGAATATGGTGAAACTGCGAATAACATGGTGGGAGACCTGGCCTGTTCCTGAAGGAGAGGCAAAACACGGTGAAGAAAGTGCTGGGAATTGGCGATTTTCTCTGTAAACGCTTTGAATCAGCGATTTCTCTATGCAAGCTAATGCAATTTTGGGGGAGGAGCCAGCAAGCTAAAAACCGTTAATCATCAAAACCGCAAATACAGAGGGAAAAGTGTATCTGATTTTATTAAATCAATTCACTGGGGTCCAGAAAAGCACTTCTTTTAGGTGAATGCTGGACTCCTTCGTGCTAGAGATTGTAGTTACCAAGAGGAGAGTTCTAGGTTGAGTGAAAACACAGTAGACCATGACACTGTGGAATCCTCCTCCTCCCGCAGGGTACCTTTTTTTCTGCTCACAGATTACAGGGCTTAGCTCGGAGCAGCTCTGCAATCATCTCTCCATTTTATCAACAGGCTCTGAGCCAACACATTTGGAGGCTTTGCCATAATTATAGCATTATTTGATTTGAAGAACAAAAAAAAAAAGCATAAATTCATATTGGTTTAGTTAAGATGTCCTATAAGGCAGGATTGCTATATAATTAGCTTTCATTTTTCTTCAGCACTGCAGCATTAGTGTGAACAATTGTTCGCACTAAAGAGGTAATTCTATAAGGCAGCGAGTATGTGCCAGTATTCTAATAATTTACAGCTGTTAAGTGAACACATACGGGTGTCAATGTCAGTATTTTGGCTATACACTATGCCGTATGTGTGTATTTTTGATAGTGTGTACGTTATAGGTGGGTGTTTACATGGGTGGGGTCTGAGCAGTGCATGGGAGGGACACAAGCTTAGACACATGGGGCTCCTTTTATTAAGGTGCACTAGCATTTTTAGCGCACACACGAAATTACCGCAGTACGCTTTTAGAATAACATCAGCTCAATGCTGGCATTAAGGTCTAGCGTGCGGGGCAATTTAGCGTACGCTATTCCGCGCGTTAAGGCCCGAACACGGCTTAGTAAAAGGAGCCTATAATTTACAGGATACTATAGTTTACACAGGCATCTCCTGCATCTAGGTCTGAGCATTTACTTCAGCTCTATGGCTAGCATAGGAGCTTGCACCTAAAAACGTGGGCACTTATATACCTGGTTTTGTTGGTATTCTATAAAGGAAGTAGGTTTCAAATAGGCAGTCTTTAGACATCTCTTTATAGAAGGGCCCTGTAACCTCCTAATTCTATAAGCTTGGGTGACCAATTTTACTACTTCTATAATTATTTCTATAGGGCTACCAGACGTACACTGTACAGAGAAATCTCCGTTGACCACTACCCTGTTGCCTTCCACTTAACCAGTTCCTGACCCAGTCTGTCACTTTGTGGCCCATCTCGAGGGCACTCAGTTTATTAGACGCCTATGTGGAATACTATCAAAAGTCTGAAGATGATCAAGGCAGGGGGAGATCCCCTTGATGATGTGCCTTCAGTGTCTGGTGTAGATCCTAAAGCCATTGGGACTGATGCCTTCAATACTGAAGTCAATGGATCAAATTTTTGCATGCTAAAGTTTTTCATGCAGGGCCTCCTGACTTTTTTAGGTTCTCTTCTGTATTTGAGAACAAACAGAACAGTTATAGGACTTAAGGTAAGGTCCCAGGCAAATTAGGTACCTGTCATCTGGATCAGTCACAGATATGGTTCTACATAGTGTGTGCACCGTTTAAATTATTATTGGAACATCATGGTTAAAAAAAAAAATCCACAGCAAAATCCAACGGTTCAATTGTAAAATGATGTTTTTTGTTCTGGGGAAGCCCCAACTGGGAGCTCAGGCCTTAAGTGGCCATGAACCATGAAAAAATAAAGAAATTGAAAAAGACCAGATAAAAGCTAAGGAAACAATGGGAGAGGAAAAATAACTAAGTAAAAGGGGAGTTACACACTGAAAAATGTGCAACAGCAATTGAAAATACGTCTTTACTGCTCCACGGAGAAAACAAAATTGTGGGTCCTGTGTGAGTCAGACAGACGGGAAGGCACCCACACTTGCCAAAGGCTTCAAAAAAACCTACAGAACACACTGGACAGCATCCATAGCAGTGTACCATAGTTGACCTCATCCTTATGTGAGATTATGCCCTGCTTGTCCTCGAATAGCAGTTGCACACTTAACTCCATTTACCCAAGTCCGAGCTAGCATAAATGCTCACCAGCTATGGGCTTAGGCTAGTATACTATAACGGCAATTGCGTTCACAGTTGCTGTTATAGAATTGGAGATTAGCACCTAAGTGGGACTGTTAATTATCTTAAGGTTCTCCATTAGTGCATGCCTCCATGTGAAACCAAATTACTATTTTCCTCCTAATTAGGTAAATTTTAGTTGTATTTGAAGCACTCCTGAGCATAAAGAATTGAATTCTATATATTGCGCCTAAATAATTCGCACCATAAAAATGTTATTCTATAAACCCTACTTAAAGTTAGGCACAGTTTACAGAATAGCGTTTATGCCTGGGAACCGCAACTAAATTTAGGTGGTTTGCATCAAATAAGATGTGCAAATGGCTATATTTATGGGCAGAGGCCCTAATTCTGTAATTACGTGCATAATTTAAAGAAGTACCTGATCAACCCGTGACCTACCCATTTCTGGGCTCTCATTTTTGACTCATGCCTACATTTATGTTGATAACCTTTAATTGGTTCTATTTAAATCAAGGTTGTTAAAATGCTATTATCAATCCTATAGTAATTTGCTTGTTGCTCAATTAAACATAGAAACATGACTGCAGATAAAGGCCACATGGCCAATCCTGTCTGCCCATCCGCAGCATCCACTATCTCCTCCTCTCCCTAAGAGATCCCACGTGCCTATCCCATGCTTTCTTGAATTCAGTCTTTGTCTCCACCTAGCGTTACCATATTTTGAACGGTAAAAACCCGGACACAGGGCCCGACTCTGTCCCAGCTCCAGTCCCTCCCTGTTCTGCCCCAGCTCTGCCTCCAGCCCCACTCCATTCCTCCCTCAGCCCCACCCCCACCCCACAAAGCCTCCTCTCGCCTTTCCCGATGAGCTCCGGCAGTGTCTGGAGAGCCTGGAGCATGCGTGGGACTTGTGTAATGTCATCCGCGCATGCTCAGAGGCTCTCCAGATGTGGTCAGAGCTCACTGGGGCTTTCCAAAACCTGGACAAACTGCCAGGTTTTGGAAAGTTTGGCTGGGAACCCGGACAGTCCTCTAAAAGAGGACATGTCCGGGTTTTTCTGGATGTCTGGTAACCCTATCTCCACCACCTCTATTGAGAGACTATTCTATGTATCTATTGCAATTGTGTGTACCATTTTTGGTGCTTTTTAAAGAACTAGGGAGACAGTGCTATGCTCTGACTGAGTTTGCATATATGGATCTGGATCTTTTTACAAGTTGAGAGGAGGCCGTATTTCTTAGTGAGATCCTCCTTCTCTGGACTGCAATGAAACAGTTTTTCAGTATGGATAATATTTTTATTTCTCTGTCACAATGAACTGAATAAGAATTTCAAAAGCTTTAAAGACTAATGCTAAAAAGAAAACACAATCCTATGTAAATAAACTCAAATCAGAGAGCTCCTCTTGTGGACTTGCTAGATTCTTGGCAAGCGTTAGGTCCACGTCAAACCTTTAGTGTGGAGCCTTTCTAATCTAACTTAGTGTATATGATTCTCTGTGTTGAGAATGTAGTTATGCCTATTCTTTTTCATGCACTCCCTCTGGATTTTACAAATTTTGCTTCATATTACTAGGATTAAAATTATACCCCATGGTCAGCATTTCTATTGTAATATGAAGTAGAAACATAGGACTTGGCAGCTGTGATTTAAAAACATGCAAATACTTTGCAGAAAAAAATATGCTGACTTGAGAAAACAGCATTGGTCTCAGGGCTTTGTTCCATTCTAAATGCTTCAAACATCTGGCTTATAGTATTTTGTAACTTTTTTTTGTACAAATTTTGCACAGATTGCAACTGAGACATCGGGTCAGGATATTCTCAATTGCAGTGATACTTTGCAAAAGCCTCTTCTGAACTCAGAGCCTTTTGTAAAATACATGCATGGACTTCATGTGTATTTATCAGCATATACAGCGTAATAACCAAGGTAGAAAAATGAGCAGCCTGGATCTGGCAGCTTCCACCTGGAAGTGCTGGCACATTCACATGGATGCAGTGATTTCGTAAGTTTCACATGGAAGTAGTACCACTTCCAAGTGCAGCCATCCCGTTTTACACACTTATACAGATAAGCACTGCCAATAAGTATGAGTTCACACATTTTTTGCATTATGAAGGAAGAAATAAAACAAGGAAAATTACTTTCTTAAATTCCTTATGTAAAGCCCTAGCAAAAATGAGCACTTAAAAAAAGCTGTGTGTGCCTCGGAAAATACAAAAGCCAACACAGAATTTATTCCCCATATATGTCTATTCCCATTGGAAAATGGGAAATGTCCATATAGCTTTCTGATGTGTGTGTGACTAGCTAGTATTAGTGCTAGGCTTTTATCTGCTTCCTGAAATAGATGAAAGCTATACATTCATCACCCACTAGTGAACACAAAACTCGCTCTAAATATGTGCTGCCTTATTTCATGTCGCACTGAAAGTTACCCTGAGGTTCCCTAAAAGGTGAAGTATTTTATACGACGGAATAAATAAATAAATCCATAAATAACAAAATGAACACACGTCAGCTGGACAGGTTAATAAAATCTAATATGACGTTTTTAAAACATGGAAAATGTTTAATTTGTGTGCAGAATTTACCATAGGCAGCTGCAGATTAGTTGCAAGGAGGCATTCTCAGAGGTATTGTTGTTATGTTATTTGTAGTCTTATATCCTGCCAAATCCTCCGAAGCGGAGTTCGAGGAAGGCTACAACAATAATGAGTGTAAGAAGAAAACAATACAATAATGGTTATTACAGTATAAGAAAAAATAATCAGTGCAGTATGAGCAATTCAAAATGCAATTAATTCAATACAAGAAGAAGATAATCAAATGTGGAGACAGGTTTTATTCCTGGTATAATGTGAAATATAAATAAATGTTAATCTGGGGAAGGCACTACCTACTTATATCTCTGTTGTCTATTGTTTCACTTTAGCTTCGGTATTGTTGGTATATCTTAGAGCAGGGGTGTCAAAGTCCCTCCTCGAGGGCCACAATCCAGTCGGGTTTTCAGGATGTCCCCAATGAATATGCATGAAATCTATTAGCATACAATGAAAGCAGTGCATGCAAATAGATCTCATGCATATTCATTGGGGACATCCTGAAAACCCGACTGGATTGCGGCCCTCGAGGAGGGACTTTGACACCCCTGTCTTAGAGGGTAGAATTCTGTTTGACCCTGGTACACTATCCTGCCTTTCTTTTATAATCCATTGAATGGGCATTTTAGTTCGTTTCAAGATTTTCATATTCTGCAGGCAGATGGCCTAGGTTCATTCATAGTCTAGTACGGGGGTCTGCAACCTTTAAGACATAAAGAGCCGCTTGGACCCGTTTTCAAAAAGAAAAAAAACTTGGAGCCGCAAAACCATGGGGTGTGGCCGGAAGCAGGTAGAAGGGAGAAGGAGATAGGAAGGCTGTAGAAGCTCTGGAGCATGACACCGACCCCGGCCAGAATGATTTCTTTTTCAGGCTGCTGCTGCTGCTGCCACACTCCCCCCCCCCCCCCCGAAATGACAAAAACAGCCTAATGCCTGGCGTTGGCGTCTTTTGACGTCGGGGAAAGTAAGGCTGATAGGCCCGGTAGATCGGGACGGCAACACGAGTCTATCACGGAGCCCGGGATGGGCTCTGTGATCGACTCACGATGCCTTCCTGAACTACCGGTTGATCGCAATAGATGTGTTGGGAACCCCTGACTTAGAGCCATAGCGCACGAGAGAGACTCCCACGGGGATGAAAACAGCCTACCTAAATTCTGGCGATGCAGGCATGCAGCTTACAAGTCCAGCGTCGCGGCGGGAAATAGCCATGCTGAGCAGTGAGCTCAGCACGTACACAGATGAAAGCCTTGCTTGCTGATTGGTCCGGCGGCACGGTGGGGCCGCTGGACCAATCAGCAAGCAAGGCTTTCATCTGTGTACGTGCTGAGCTCACTGCTCAGCATGGCTATTTCCCGCCGCGACGCCGGACTTGTAAGCTGCATGCCTGCATCGCCAGAATTTAGGTAGGCTGTTTTCATCCCCGTGGGAGTCCCGTGGGCCAGGGGGCGTCCCCGTGCAGACCTCTATCACACGTCATCCTCTGCGCCTCCCATTCTTCAGGAGCGCGCCGCAGCCACTGAAAGACTCTGGCCCGCGTGACACACTACCGGAGCCGCGGCAAAGGTGAAAAAGAGCCGCATGGAGCCGCGGGTTGCCGACCCCCGGTCTAGTATAAGAAATTATAGTCCTTAGATATAATTCTTAGATTCAGATATCAAGCCATATGTGAGAGAGTAAGGGGTTCTCCCTCGCTAAGGCTGCAATTATATCTCTGGGCAGCAGGGAGCACTAGCCCAAAAGGAGATAAACTATGTGTCTCACAATGAACTGAGCTCTGCATCTCAGAACAGAGCTGAACTAAGGAAAGTAATGCAACCCAGTTGAGTCAGAGGGGCAAGACTCAGGCAGTGAGGAGGATGCCCTAGCCTGGAATGCTTACAGGGAAGTCCCAGAGAGAGCCCTGAGGAAGAGACTTCTTTGAGCAGAGATGTCTCAGAGAAAGAAGAATTCCCTAGCAGTGGGCTGAATCAGAGCCCTGGGAAGGAAGAAAGTAAGAGAGAAACTGTCAAGGTGAGATGGTTACTGATTGGCTTGCTGAGTGGATGGCTAAGGTAAACCACTGTATGCTGAATAAACTGTATGGTATAGTGTTTTGGAGCATGACAAAACCTGAATACTATAATAGTTGGACTTGGTAAAGCACATGATTATAAGAGACTCAATCTGTGGAAATACTGAGGTCCTTATGTTGAACTTAGTTTACTTTGAACTCTGAGTCTGTGAAGGAACAAGGCTCAGAGCTGAACACAAATAAAAGCTTTTTGTTGCACCTTCTAAAGTGGTTATGCTGCGAGTGTTTATGCGAATGTGCACAGGGTCAACAACAGCAAAAGAGTCAGTCAATTCTGCACAAGAAACATCCAATAGAAGAGAGCCTGGCATGTTCTGCTCTCTTCTACCGAGACCAGGCCTGTTCTGCTCTCTTCTATTGAATGTGCACAGGGTTCCAGGAAAACTAAAACTGGACTCTGCCACGTATGGTGCTGAAACCCAGGATCTTAAGCTTCTGTCTCAGAGAAGCTGGGTCAAATACTTCCAAGGGTTGGGAACCTCAATATAGTTGTGTAGGATTTTTCCCCTTTATAACAGAGGCTAAGTAGATTAGCTCTGCCTTAGAAAGAGAGGAAAAATGGAACAGTTAGTAAGTGCTGGGAAAGTAGGGTCTTTTTCTTTATGAGCAGCAGACAAAAGCCTGGCCAGGTGAGAGGAAAAAAAGTGCTTCTGTGCTGCAGTGGGACTGATTGAGCTACTGCTGGCATCTGGCAAGCACAGTATAAAAATTGCAGCTAAAGGAGGCATGCCAGAAGAAGGATAATCGGGATAGCCCTAAAGAGGGGAACTTGGAATCCTTTACAGAATGCTGGAAAGAGTTACTGCAGGCATGCATGCCTGGTGATGGAAAGAGGGGAAGAATGCCACAGTGGAGTTTTCAAGAAGTGGATACCCACTGGGGTTTGCAGTTCAATTCTACCCTGCACCTAGACACTAAGATGCCTTTACATTAGCAACAGAGGGGATGGAATACTAATCTGGATATGCTACCTGGGTAGAGGGAAGTAGACCACACCCTCAGGGGACAAGGTTGGCAACCAAGAAGAGAATATGGGGAAGATATCCGGTGACACCTCCCAAAGAAGCAGTGTGGTCCAAAAGGGGCCTTGAAGTTTACCTTTGGCCACCCAGTCCCAGTAATGTATGTGTCTGGGAACCAGAGGACCCCGCAGTTGAAACTGAATGCTCTAAGGATACACTTCTGATGGCTGATGTAAACCTAAGCCGGAAATGTCTCAGCTTGGTGCAGAAGCAAAAGACTTCAGTATGGAAGACTGATCCAGAAGTGACATGGAGATGGCAGATACTGGTGCCTGGAGGGAAGCTGTTTGGAGATGGCAACTGGTCCCAAAATGAAGGGTACTGGGACCCATTGGTTAGGAAGCATATAATTCAGGCATGCCGGAAGTCAGAGGATGTGACTCCAGAGCAGATGGATGATCAAGCTCCAAGATTTCAAGGCCATTGGTGTGATGGGACCCAATGGCTGCTGTGTTTCCTTTGCCCTTTTTCATTGTGGTGTGGAGGAAAGAGTGTGGCATGAATGGTTGTATGGTGGTGGCCCTGGGACGGTCCCAAGGGATCCCTGGGAGAGTGGGGATCTTAGGGGCCCGTAGGGATTCTTGCCCTCACCCCTTTAGGGGGCTTCCTCTAGCAGACACAGATGCTCACCTTTTTAAGATTGAGCTGAGGGGGAGGAGGTGTGAGGGGGTAAGGGGTTCTCCCTCACTAAGGCTGCAATTATTCCACTGGGCAGCAGGGGGCACTAGCCAAATGGGGCTCTTCAGCTCAGAACTGAGTCAAAGAAGGAAAGTAGTGAGCAATACACTATTTTAAGCAGTTTATACACTGCTATTGTTTTCAGAAATCTTTATTAAAATGTCCAATAAGTGTCCATTCATAAAGCGTGCAATAATTGAGGATTGAGAGATTTTACTTTGGATCTGTTGATCCTTGCTGGTCTCATTACATTTTTCTGAGCAAACTATACTCTTTAATACTAGTTTTAACTCATTGGCTAAGTAAGATATGCTGCATTATCAATTATGCTACAGTTTTTTGCTCAATAAGTAATTCCTATTCTCCAGCTATTATACCTTTTTGCCCTATTTATACAGGATACTTAGATTACTACCTAGCATGGCTTCCCAGACATGGATATCTTCCATTTACAAGACGATTCCCATAAAATTTCCATTTTGAAGGTATCAATGTAGTTGTATTGACTCTGATTCTATAAAGTCTGCCTAAAGTTAGGAACTTACTTTGGCCACTAATGGCATGGACACAAATGGGCACTTATTGGACATGTTGATAAAGTGTGCAATGAATGAGGATTGGGAGATTTGACTTAGGATCCTTTGATCCCTGCTGATCTCTTCACATTTTTCCAAACACATTATACACTTTAATACTAGTTATAACATCATGCTGTATATCGATTATGCTGCAGGATTTTGCTCATTGGATAGTAATCTGAGGCAAAACTTTACCAGTCTTTGTAGAACAAGATCCTGCAGATTATAGCCTTGGCATCCAATGGGAAGCAGGATGGGCAAAGATAGCCACAGCTACCTTATCGCCTGCTGATTGAAACCTGAACTTTTTCTGGTGGATGTGTTTGGAACGACACTGACATAGCATAACTCCTGTCCAGCATCAAGGAAAAAGAAACAGGGAGTCAGTACTGTACTTACTTCAAAGGACAGTATTAGGCAGCCGTCAAGAGCAAGTTTTGGAATTCAAATTTCACCTGAGTAAATGTAACTGAAATAGTTTTTGCTGGTTTTCTGAATGAGGTATACTCTATTTTAGATTGTGGCAATTTGGCTTTGGTGATGTCCTTAGACCTGAGCTCAGCCTTTGATTTAGTAGACCATGAATTGCTGATTAGAGTCTTACAGAAAATTGGTATAAAACAGACAGAATTAAAGTGGTTTATGTCTTTCCTTAGGGACCGTACATTTAAAGTGATAATTGGAGGCACTTCTCGGGAGAAGATGCTAGAGTGTACGGCCCCTCAAGGATTGGCTTAATCGCCAATTTTATTTAATATATTTTTTAATTAATTGACTAGATTAATACAAGAACTGGACTAAGAATTTATATAGTATATTTGCAGATGACATCTTATTAGTCTATAGGCTTTCCCCCACTACTTTAGATCTGAGTCCATTACAGAATTGTTAGATAATATTACTGGATGATTGTAAAATAATCACTTTGTATGGAATACTTCTAAGACAATTGACTATTGTATCACAGGCAATTTCGAGAGATCTCCATTTAAATGGATATTGAACCAACACAGTATCAATTTGGTAGACAGTTTTAAATATTTAGGGTTTCTAATTGATTATCAATTAAACTTTGAGGAACAAATATCAGCAGTAATTACAAAGGGGTTTGGAGTCCTGAGGCAACTTAGGACAATTAAGAGATTTTTGGATGAGGATTCTTTACATACCCATTTACAAGGATTTTGTTATCCAAATTAGATTATAGAAAATTGGTTTATGCAAGAATAATATAAGG
Organism: Geotrypetes seraphini; assembly: GCF_902459505.1. Taxonomy (NCBI): domain Eukaryota; kingdom Metazoa; phylum Chordata; class Amphibia; order Gymnophiona; family Dermophiidae; genus Geotrypetes; species Geotrypetes seraphini. The sequence continues at coordinate 5,041,866 of NC_047095.1, forward strand.
AAAATTAAAACATCTTCAAACCTTACAAAATGATGCTATTCGGTTATTAGGTAGAGCACATTTTGGAGAACATGTGACACCATATTTAAAATTCCATCGGTTGCCTATGAAATATACAGTAGAATAAATTTCAGAATTTTAGTAATGGTGCATAGAGCATTATTTGAGTTGGAGCCTCCATATCTTGCTGCTCTGGCAATGCTTTATGTTCCTAATCAACTATTCAGGTCAATAAATGATAATAGAATGATCATGCCTCATATTTCTAGGGATCATCTTGCATCTAACAGAGATTGTGCATTTTTTTTATTTGGCACCATCATTGTGGAATAGTTTACCAGTAGTATTGAGAAAAGAAAAACCATTGGTAAATTTTAAAAGACAACTTAAAGCACAAAATGCAGCAATAAGACTACTGAACAACCTATAAGCCCATGACCCAGTCTCTCCAGCACTGATATCAGCCCACTGGCTGCCCATAACCAAATGTTACATTTTCAAAGGCCTAGTGTTGGCATATAAATCTCTCTACAATATGACACCCAAATACTTCTCAGACAACCTTCCTCTCTACACCCCAAAGAGAACACTATGCTCCCAAGATGAAATACACCTACATACACCATTAAGACACTCCCTCCAACTCTACGATAGACAGCCTGGAAACAATCCTATTCCCATTTCTTACCAAACCTCTGGAACAGCCTACCTCCTCATATCAGAGCCCTTAAAGGACTTCTTAACTTTAGAAGAGCTGTAAAAACCTACCTTTTTGCCTAGTCACTCCCTCAACCCTTCACTAGCATCAGTAAGTAATCCTATATGAAGATATATTCCAACAAACTGTATGTAAACCCTATATTGTAACACTATAACCCATTCTGAGCTCTTTGGGGAGAAGGGGATATAAAACCAAATAAACAAATAAAAACATTATTTTCAATTAGGTTTTTTAGATTAAAAAGACTTGACTTTCTTTGATACAATCTGCAGCATATGTACATAATATGTTGAATTTTATCTGAATGATTGGATATGCTCTTTACTGTCTTAATGGAATTCCTTTCTATTTTATGTCATTTTTTGGACTATTTAGAAAACCGCTGTGATCTTGTATTGTATCTAAGCAGGATATAAAGAATTTTAATAAACGTAGACATAAAGCTATTGACCCAAGAATAGTAACACAGGCCTCTTCAAAACCACAGTAGAGCAGCCTAGTGAGCTCCAAGAGGAAATCTTTGTGGTCAGTTCTTGTTTTGAAATTACATTGAAAAGCAGTGTGATAGTTGTAGTCCTTGGTTTATGTAATGCATTAGAACAGAGTTATCAGAAATCCAGGACCTTGTCTAAAATCTCCCTTTTGGACCTAAACAACTTGAAAACTCTGAGATTAGAGGTTGAACAGCTGATCTAGATTAAAAGGTAGCAAGAAAAAGTCACATAGGGAATCAAAGTTCAAAATGCCATCTCCTTATTAAGGCAACTCAAGCAGGGAGGGGGGAGCGCAGACCACCACAGGGGGAATGCCCGTATGCTGATGATGGTTGTGTCCAACTGCCACTGTGTCTGGACTGAACCATTTGAGGTGAAAGGAGGAATTAAGGGCTCCTTTTACAAAGCTGCGCTAGGGCCTTAACAGGTGGAATAGCGCGTGTTAAATTGCCGCACACGCTAGCCGCTACCGCCTCCTTTGGAGCAGGCGGTAGATTTCCGGCTAGTGCGCGCTATAGCATGTGCTAATCCGGTGCATGCGTTAAAACCGCTAGCGCGGCTTTGTAAAAGGAGCCCTAAATTTCACTATTGAGGTCCAAATAAAAACAATGATTACAATAAAAACAATAAACTACACCCTAACCCCTATTTGGGTATGCATGAGGCCTACCACACTAGGGTCAAATTAACAATAGGACATGCCTTTCTAAACATTCAGGTCTTGTTGAAGAGGGACTGAAAAAATTAAAGGATTGCTAAGGGGTCAAATAGGAGCTTAATATCTGGAGGAGGGAGACTTGGAGAGGATTTAAAAACAGGAAAATTATGAAGGGAAAGGATTAAAATTAAATAACAATAGGGTAAAAAAAAAGGAAGGATTTGGCAAGGTGAAGAGAGTCAAAATTGAGGTGGTATAGTGTATTTAGGGGCCAAAAGGCACTATGAGTGGTAAGGGAAACTGAATGGGAAAGAGATAGAGAGTAGATTCAGCAGGTTTAGGCAGCCTTTGGTGCATGAGACATGAGCAATCTTTTTTGCAGAAAACATAGGGTAGAGATAAGGGGATGGTAGTGAATTTGGGGGTTCACATTATGGGGGAAATTCTATAAATGATGCTGAAATTTGGGCACTGAAAAAAAAAATTTGCCACCAAGTTCTATTCTATAACTTTTGGGCACTGGCTATACTTGCTGAAACCAGGTGTAAATGTCGATGCCCAAGCTAGGCCCAATTAGACCAAATTTTGTATGCAACTTTTCAGAATGCCCCTAACTCACTCCCTTTTCAAATGCATGCTATGAATTAGGTGTCAAGCCTTATACAATAATGTGCAACTACTTGTAAATGCTATTTCTAATTGATGCCACATAACTGCAATAATTGATTTAGTGCCAATTATTGCTATATAAGGGCTCGTTGGTCAAGTTGCACATGTACGGTAATTTTATTTTTATTATATGAAATTATTTCATGTAATCTAATTTTATTACTTGCACTTTAAATTGGAAGCTGCCCAGAAGGTCTATGACCCTTGGTACGGGATAGCAAGTTTTAAATAAGCTTGAAAACTTGGACACCTGCCCAAATCTCAAAATGAAATTTTGGGTGCCATGTATAAAATTCCCCCGTAAGAGTGTTTTTTCCTCACGAATATTGGTTAGGGCAATGCTTCAAAATCTAAACACACACCCATCAGAAGAGGAAGAATGTTTTGCGGTCATCCTGTCCCATGCTGCTGAAGTGACTTGCAGATTACAGACACATTGGATCAGGACATGTTTATTCTTACCTGAAGCCCTCAGCATTGTCTTTTTCATTATATTTTTTTCCGGAGGAAACACAGGCATGACTTGAATTTTAGGATTAGGTTGTACTATATATTCAAGGCTCCTTTTATCAAGCTGCGGTAGGCGGTTAACGTGCGGAATACCACGCGTTCAACCACCTGCCACGCTAGTCGCTAACGCCTCCATTGATGAGGCGTTAATTTTTTTGGTGTGCCGTGGGGGTTAACGCGTGATGAAATGTCCGACGCGCTAACTCCCATAGCGCACCTTAATAAAAGGAGCCCTTAGTGTTAAAATTAATAAACAGATTCAAACATTAAAAAAAATAACATGCAGAAATAAAAAAGGTATTAAAAAAACACTTTTGAGCTCAGTGCTGGATTGCATGGCAATTACATTCTTGAATATATGGAAGAAAAGAACTCCATTTCTCTTTATCTCTGCCACAACAGAGGATACAATTAGTGCCTGCGCCTTAATCATACTCATGGAGATTTTCAACTTGGGAGGAAGTAATGATTTTTCCTCTTGAACTGGGGTTCTAATTCTTCTGGTGATGATGATATTTCATTACCAGGATTATCAGCTGTCATTCCCTCTTACCATCCTTCCCCCTCCACCTCTTAAGTCACTTGTAATTCCCACCTAAATTTCTTATAAAACTTCACCTAGGCCTGTCATAATTCAATTGTTGGCTTTTTCAAGCAGGTCTCTTGCCATGTTTAATGAACAGCGCTGCATGCTTCTGGTAGCGCTTTAGAAATTATAAATAGTAGTAGTAATAGTAATGAAATGGTGCTAGAGGAATTGCTTGCTGTCTTGCTACATGTACCTAATTTAGGATATTTATTTACTTTATGGCCCGCCTCCCCTGGAACCCAAAACAGGTTACAAGGATACATACACAGAGCTTTCAGGAACAGAAATACGTACGCTACAGAGTCAATAACAAGCTAAAGGACCAAGATACAAAGCTATAGAATCAATAACTTACAATTTATAGAGAATGTGCCTAAGGGCCTCTTCTATCAAACTGTGCTAGCAGTTTTTAGCGCAGAGAGCCGCGCTGAATGGCCCGCGTTGCTCCCAATGCTTATAGGAACTCTATGAGCGTCAGGAGCAGCGTGGGCCATTCAGCACGGCTCACCGCACTACAAACTGCTAGCGCAGTTTGATAGAAGAGGCCCTAAGAAATACATTCTTTGCAGAGCCTAAGGAAATGAAACTGTAATTTTGAAATTGGAATTGTAGACCAGGACATCTAAACAAACAAACAAAAAACCCTGCTTAAAGCACCTATTTATAATTATTTTATAAAGGCAGCATAGGAGCATATGTGCTGTTTTGAAATATCCACTCACAATAAAGCTCCAATAGCGTGGAAATTCTTAAATCTAAATTATCATCTGCTCTGATGCAGACATAAATAAGTGTATGCACTCTGTATGCGTATGGAGGAACTTTATGAAATACATGCTTACGTCCCTGTCCTAACTACACCCACTGGGCAGCAGCTGTGCTGACAAAGCAAGCATGAATACACAGCCTATACATGAAGAAAAGTGTTTCTAAAATGGCTTCCTTATGGCAATAATGTGTTATTTGCTCCTTACAAAAGCTTTAAATGGTATCAATAGTGGCCTGATGCTCTTGGAAAGAAAAATAGTCAGTAAGTTGTGCTATTTGATTTACATAATAATCAGGTGTTTTGCATGCATTTACATGCTTTGCAACTGATTATGTATTCCACGGCATTAACATGCATTATGGTAATGTAATGCAGGTTATTGTCATTTAAGATTTGCTAAGGTGCAAATAATGTACATTACTGTCATAACATGCCTTAATAACTACCCCCAAATAGAAATCTTTTGCTTTTAAATTACTGTGCAAGCTTCCATGCCAAGTGTGCTAAATTAATTAAACTTGTGATATTATTGATTGGTGTTATATACTGTTATACTAATGAAAAGTCTTATTTCTTGCTAGTCATTGGCAGGCCTATGGAAACTGCTAAAAACTTTCCCTATGAGAAGTCACGTGGAACACTGACTAAAACGTGTTTGAGGTTCTGCTTCATTAGAGCTTTTTTTTACAGATAATTTATAAAGGATTTTTCATACATAAAATGTTTCTTACAAAATCATATATCAGCCAATAAAGAGTGTAGGCCAGGGGTGTCAAAGTCCCTCCTTGAGGGCCGCAATCCAGTCGGGCTTTCAGGATTTCCCCAATGAATATGCATGAAATCTATTAGCATATAATGAAAGCAGTGCATGCAGATAGATCTCATGCATATTCATTAGGGAAATCCTGAAAACCCGACTGGATTGCAGCCCTCGAGGAGGGACTTTGACACCCCTAGTGTAGATTCTTGAAGATCTGGGATATATATTTCTTTATTCCGGAGGAAAGAGACCTGGCACTGTCAGTGTTTCGGCTCTTAGCCTGCCTCAGGGGTCTTTTGAACAACTGTATAGTTACTCTTTCTTTTGTCCCCTTCTTTGATTGAACTATTTTTAGAGTTTTATGGTAGCAGACTTTCTCCTTCTCTGTCCAAATTTTCCATATAAAAGTGCAAGGAGTGACAAAATCAAGCATACTTTTGCCCAAATAGGAAATAGACATATCTGAGTGAGGAATTTTGGTGCAGTGTGTGTGGATTCATCATTCACTTGCATCGTTTCTAAAATACACACCTATGTGTATAATCTACATGCAAATTTAGAGCTGTTTCCAAGCAAGCGGAAATGTCCACAAATTCTTTTTAACCATTATTGCTGTGGGTTTTAGTGAGCCTTGATATTACAGCTGCTTTTTCTTAGAACAGCATAGCTTTTGTGTACAAGAAGGTTCTGGTCAGTCATCACTGAGGTGTATCTCATCAGAAGTTTCACAAGGCTTTGCATTGTTGGCTGTGCTTTTTAATATTTATTTAAAAACCTATGTGTGACCTCTGATACTGTCTTAATGTATGCTTCAAACTTTATGCTGATGACATTCAGTTTTTCATCACTGTGGAAAAAAAATCAATTGCTGAATGCTGATGCAACTGAACATCTACATTTGTGCCTATGAATGATTCGGTCTTGGATGCAAGCAAATATATTCAATGTGAGCATGAGGAAAATACTAAAAAATGCTTCTTGCAGTTGTCAAGACAAACCAACAGTCCCATGGGTAAAATAGCCAAAAGAGTCTTTTTCAAAAGGAAAAAAACAACTGCATTCAGTAGTCAGGTAAATAACTGAAGAATTCTCCACTTTCCTTTGTGCTTTAATTAGTGTCCATGTCCTCCACACCATTGCTCATCAGGTCAGAGCCAACATCCACCTCGATAGGTTGACTTGTGTGTCTCTCAAAGGTTGGGGTCTCCGCTTTACCTTCTTCATCCTCCATAAATTCAGGGAGCTCAGTTTCAGGGTCCCTCAACCCTGTGGGGTCCTTGCCCTGATCCCAGTGATTAATCTCTGCCTCTAACCATTTTGCTTTGGCATTTAAGATCTTTGCCAGGCCCCAAACTTCCAGGTGAATGTATGGTCTTTTGTACTCTACATCAGTGTTCTTCAACCTTTTTACACCAATGGACCAGCAGAAATAAAATAATTATTACCTGGACCGGCAAACTACTAAGACTGAAATTTTTTTAAAAACATCTCCGCCCTGTCTCTGCGCGCTCGGTCCCCGCAAACCAACTGATCCCATCCGCACAAGCCTCACAAATAGTTATGATTTTATATTGAACGTATTTTATTAAAGTATAAAAAGAAACAATATTCTGTACAATTGTCATTTTATAAATACAAATAATACAAAGCAAGACTCAACAAAACCCCTCTCTACCCTCCCCTTCACATATATCTACTATCAAGAAAACTGAATAAGTCAAATTATTACAGAATGGTACACAGAAATATCATGCTAACAGAATACTGCAGTCACACATGACAGGAATAGTGTTAGGGGAGTACAACTAGGGCAACTGCCCCCTGGTCAGAGAGAGCCCTAAGCCAGCTGGAAGCTAAAGAAGCACTGCCTGGGCTTTGCAGTCCCCAGTTATATCTAACACCAGCTCTAGCAGGATACATATTTCAAATCTGATATATTCTAATCACAAAATAGAAATAAAATTATTTTTTTCTACCTTATGTCGTCTCTGGTTTCTGCTTTCATCATCTTTTCACTCTCTTCCTTCCAGCGTCTGCCCTCTGTCTCTTCAATCCAGCATCTGCCCCTTCCATCCACTATCTGCCTTCTCCCCCTTCCATCCAGCCTGTGACCCCTCTTTCCTTTTTACATGATTCTTTCTGCTTTCATTTTTATCTCTCCACCAGATCTAGCATCTTTGTCCCTCTCTCCTTATTTTTCTGCTCTCTTCCCAGCATCAATCTCTCTCTACTTTCTCATTCCTGTCTCTCCCCTTTCCCTCATCTGATCTCTTCATTCCATCCTGACCCATTCCCCTCCTCTAATCTCCCTGCCAGCTGTTTCCTTCCTATTTTCCTCCTTCCCTGTGCAGCAGTACCCCTTCTCCCTTTCCTCCTCCCCTTATCCAACAGTAACTCTGTTACCTTCCCCTCCTCCCCCTTATCCAATAGTAACTCTCTTCCCTTCCCTTTCCCTCCTCCCCTGTCCAGGAGTACCCATTCTCCCTTCCCTCTCCAGCAAATTTTTCCTCTCTCTAGCCTAGCAGCAGATCTGTGTACTTTTAACTTCGACCCAGAGCTTCCTCTAGCAGTAGTTTAGATACGGTTTCATCAGGTAGCCTCAGGGCCTTTGCTAGGCTGGCACGCTTCGATGAGGTGAGGCGGACCGACCTAGCAAGGGCCCCCGAGGCTGCCTCATGAAATCACGGATACACTACTGCAAGCGGTAGCTGTGTGCTGAAGTTAAAAGCATACAGAGCTGTCGTTGCTGGTTCAGAAGTGGGGAGACAAAGGCAGGAGGCCTGGCACACTTAGCGAAGACAGGAGACATAAGTAGATGGAATCTCGGTGAAGGCAGAAGGCATACATGGCAGGAGTCCCGGCATATGCGACAGCAACAGGAAGTTGTAAGTCAGCCGACTCCAGCAACGGAGCCTCTCTTCCTGCCCAGAGCAGTTTGTGAAGGGGACCCGATGTGTGTACTCTGTACCCTTCCAAGCGAGTCTGCTCTTACACTCCCTCTAGTGGATCTTGGTGCAATAACTTCTGCCTGAACATAGTGTGCCTTTTTATGTGTGTCTTGGTTTGAATCTGTATCTTCGATCTCTACCAACTCTTAACTTTGGATAGTAGGCATAGGCAGTTGGTCATAAGGTCAATGGCTTCTGGAGCAAATCTGTCTGTGTAGATCAGCAGGATAATAGTGTATTCTGAAGAGGGTATAAATGAGCTTTCACCCAAGGTACTTCAATGGTTGTTACCATTGACTCCGGTACCTGCATGTAGTTCCAAGTCATAGGAGTTGGCATTATTAGAAACTCTAAGATCTGGACTCTTAGCTTCAGCTTGCGTGACTCCGCCTTCTGCCATGTTGAAGAAGATCCCCAAGCACTCCAGGAATTGGGTCAGTTCCAGGTGACTTTTGGATATTGATAATCCATCCCAGGTCTTGCAGGAGTTGAACTATCTGTGTCACTGACTTGGGACCTTCAGCCATGGATGGAGCCCTGATTAACCAATCATCCAAATATGGGTGCACTTATATCCCTGCTTTGCACAGGTTTGTGGTTGCCACCACCATAAGGTGCGAGTTGCTGTTGCCAACCTGAACAGAAGTGCCAAAAATTGAAAATTCTCCTCCATCACATGGAACCTGAGGAACTTCCTGTGTTCTAGGAATATGTAAGTAAGTCTCTGTCAAGTCTAGTGAGGCTAGGAATTCCCCCAGCACCACTGAGGCAATGACAGGGCGAACAGTCTCATTCTGGAACCTGGGCACCTTCAGTACTGCATTGGCAGAGTTTAGATCCAGGATTTGTCTCCAGTTGTCTGAGTCTTTCTTGGGCACAATAAAGTATATGGAGTATCTGCCCAACATTAAACTCACAAAATCAGTCAAATCCCTGAACTGAATCTCCTGAGGATCCAAGCAGCGACATTTGCTGCCTCATGGGTTCCAACGCATCTGCGTTTTGCTGGAGATGTTGAGTCACAATATGAGAGCTCTAGGAGAGATTTGTGACTCCAAGACCTTGGAGGGACTAAAAAGGGCTAAACCCAGCACTGCCCCCTCTCATGCCCCATGGCATCTGGCACATGGATACTCAGCCATCCATTCAGCACAAAACTGGCATGATACAGGGGTAGAAAGGCCTGGGGAATCCATAACAATTGATTATCAAAACTGAGGTGTTTTGAGGCAGATAAAAGCATCCGCTATAGTAAAACCCTTACTGGACATGTGCAGTTCAAATTCTGCATCCGTGATGTGTGTCTCCGTGTCAGACATGCATAGTAGAAGGAGCCAGCGGTGGTTTCCCCATTACCCTCCCTCGGCGACACTGGCTCCTTCTATTGTGCATACGGAGGCACCTTAACCACAGACGCATAGAGGCTGCGACCACGGCAGCGACTCCCCCCCTTCCCCGCCCTCACTCCATCTAACACAGTGGTCTGAAACTTGCAGTCCCCCAGGCACTAATCTGCGGCCCGCGGTCTGGCCGGCTCCCTGACTGAAGTTATTCTTCAGTCCGTTGCCAAAGTTATTTTTGAGTTCAAAGCCACGGCGGCAGCTCCTCTCATGAGCTGCACCTGCGTCGGAAGCCTTTCTGATGTCACGTCAGAGAGGCTTCTGACACAGGTGCGGATCATGAGAGGAGCCGCCGCAGCGACTTTAAATTTAAAAATAACTTCAGCAACAGAGCCGGCCAGAAACGACGAAGAGAAATGCTGCTACCCTACTGCACAGGGAAGGGGGGGATGCTATTGCTGCACAGGGAAGTTGGGGGTAATGCTGCTGCTTAGGGAAGTGGGGGGGAATGCCGATGCTGCACAGGGAAGGGGGGGATGCTGCTGCTGCACAGGGAAGTGGGGGAGAGGGAAAGGGGGACAGGGAGCAATCTTGGTTTGCTTTGGGGGAAGACAGAAGGGGGCCATGGAGAGAGACAGAAAGACAGGCAGGCAGCGCATGAGAACGAAAGACAGACACATAGAAAGACAGTGGGCAGGGAGGGAGATAGAAAGACAGACAGAGAGAGAGAGAGAGAGAGACAGACAAAGGGGGCCAGGGAGAGAGACAGACAGAAAGAAAGACAGCGGGAGGGAGAGACACAGAAAGAAAGAAAGTAAGAAAGACAGACAGACATATATTCTAGCACCCGTTAATGTAATGGGCTTAAACACTAGTTTAAAATAAAATAAATAAATCCAAGATGGCCACCATGGCAGCATTTTGGCACCAGAAAATAGCCCAGAAGAGCTATATAAAACTTTCAAAAATTAAGCAAAGGGATTTTTGGAGGAGGGAGACCATATAGGAAGCCTGAGAGACCCTTAGAAATTCAGTTTTTGGACCACCCCAAAGTCTCCCTTAGACTGTGCCTGCATCATCTCACACTGCAGCTGGACAACAGAGATTTCTGTCTCAAATAAGCACAGATTATCCTCCAGAAGCTTCTCTCTTTGGGCAGCCTTTTAGGCAGGCTCTGAGAGCCTGAAACTCTCGACCTCACTAGCTCTGTATGCATCTTCAGTTAGGGGATGCAGTTGGTACTTACTACTTTCCTCTGGACCAATACTGCGCAAGTCAACCCACACTCAAGTGCCTGATAAGTCAGGAGCAAGATGAGCTTCCAAGGGAATGCACTCCGAACTATAGTAAGTGTTAGTGCAAGCTGGCTAGATGGGTACTCTGTGAAAGTGTTGCGCGCCCCCCATCCCCCGTCCTCTAACTCAGAGACTCTATCTTTTCCCAGGCAGAGCTGTCCCAGAAATCCTGGGAATCTCTGGAGCACTGTGAAGCCTGAAACTGGATTATAAACCCAAAAATAATCAAATGCAGAGCAGAAGAAAAGACACCTCTACTCACTTATAGAAGGAGAAACTGAGGAGACAGGGCACTGCCCACTGACACAAGAAGGTAGAACTGAAATGGTATAGATGATTCCTTCTGCAAAACCTTGCAGGTAGAGGTGAATAAGCCACAGGTCAAGACTCACATGTCTTTTGCACTGGAAGTACCTATGAAGGCTTGAAATGGGCACCTACTTTGTCTTCACACATAAATTAACCTGTTATTTAAAAATTACATTCGTAGGAGTCATTTTATAAGTCATTTTCATGCATATTTGCTAATATATACCTATATAATTCCTCTAATCCAGATTTGTCCTGTTTGAATTGCTGCTTAAATTCTTCTGCCTCTTGGTCTAAGGCACAAAATGGAGCTTAGTTCTGGACAGATTCCATCCTGTTTATATCTTTTTGAAGGTGCAGTCTCCAGCATTGTACACATTATTCTAAATAACGTCTCACCAGAGTCTTATTTAAGGCCATCAATACCTCCTTTTTCCTACTGGCCATACCTCTTCCCTAATCACCCTAGCATCCTTCTAGCTTTCACCATTACCTTTTCAACTTGTTTAGCCACCTTAAGATGATCATATACTATCATACCCAAGTTCTGCTCCTTTTTCGTACACAAAAGTTCTTCATCCTCTAAACTGTACCGTTCCCTTGGGTTTTGCAGCCCAAATGCACGACCTTGCATTTCTTAGCATTAAATCTTAGCTGCCAAATTTCAAACCATTCTTTAAGCTTTACTAGGTCCTTCCTCGTGTTATTCACACATCAAGGGTGTCTCCTCTATTGCATATTTTGGTATCACCCGCATAGAGGCAAATCTTACCTGACAGCCCTTCAGCAATATCACTTGCAAAAATGTTAAAAAGAACAGGTCCAAGAACTGAACTGTGAGGCACACAACTGGTAACATCCCTTGTCTCAGAGCGATCTTCATTGACTACTAACCTCTGTCACCATAGACGTAACCAGTTCCTGACCCAGTCCATCACTCTGTGACATTCATTTCCTTGTGACCCCGGGCAAGTCACTTAATCCTTGAGTGTACACCACTTTGAATTTAAGCTTTGAAATGCCAAAGCCACAAAAAGGTACAAGTCCCCATTCCCTTTTCCTAAGCCAACTACACAATAGCTATAAATAGCCTAAAAGTTTTCACAGCCTATTTCAGAAAATCAAGCCTATCCTGAAGTACCAAACAGAGATCAGAAAAGTGTGATAGACGATACAGAAATTGTTCTAATTAGGAGTACATTAAAAAGAACTTTCAGGTGCACTTTGTTATATTACCTGTAGCATTACATGTTATGAAGGAGGCTCTTGGTGATAAAATGCAAGATTTAAACTTGACCACTAGTAGTAAACTTGAAAGACTGAGATCATACAAAACGTATTCTGGCTTAAGAATGAGGTTCATTGCTATTGCATGTGCAAGACTAATCCCTTTTCAAGACATTACGCATGGAGATTGCTACACATGGACACACATTAAAAGAGGATTGCATACCAGGATTTTGTCTCTTTTACATTGACCTGATTAGATGATATTCCTTGTAAATTTTCTTTGTTCGATATCTACAAACCCTTTTAACTCTAGCATTAACATATTGACTATATGTTGTTCTTGATATCAGATGTCAATTATCCATTCCACTTAGAAAGTGCTAATTTATTTTAATCACAATTATACATGTGTTAAATATGTCTAGCACTAACATGGTGGTATCTGATATTGTTTAGATGAGATTTTCTGAGCAGGAGGGGGTATGTGGAAAGTGACAGAGTCCATTTCATTATAAAGAACAGCAAAGGATATTGTTCCAGTCTCATCTTATATGACAGTCTGGACAGATGAGGATTTCTTTTGCCTCCAATGCTCTTTTCTGAATTGTTTTCTTTTTCAGTTGTGCGATATTATTCTTATCACAATTAAAGATACTAGAGGTAGATGCAATTAAAGAGAAACAATAAGTCCTTAAATCTCCTTGTTTTTTGAATTTTGGAAATTAGGAACCCATAATTGATTAAAAACACCAGAAGCTGGAAATTTCAAATTTTGGATTGGTTTTCCAGTTTGATACTTTATCTGAATTATAAGGATTTGTATGGGACAAAATGTTTTGGCTCATTTTTAGCTCTATTAGCTGTTTTTTTTGCCAGTTTTCAGAGATTTCCGTCAGTTTGTTTCACACACTCATTTTAATAACATTTTAAAACATGCATTAGACATTTTTAACATGTGCAAATTAATTGTTAACCCACAGATTGGGGTTTGTTACATCAATTTTGTATATACAAATTATAAAAGCACATTAATGAACTGGTGAAACGTCCATCAGTGACCCAGTGCATTATCACCCATTACAATAAATGAGAAAGGAGAAGCTAATCAAATTCTTTTATCAAAACACAAAAAGCTTTATTGTTTGCGTCTCCATCACTTTTGACCAAATACTACTCTAAGGGAAATCTTCACTTTTGGAATTTGAATGTCTATGTCTAGCAGCCACAAAATTGGGAGGACTGGAATAGTCACAAAATGTATTTTCAGATAAAGAAAATAAAAACCCCTGTCCCCATTAAACAGTCTCTCTCTCTCTCTCATACAGATCCTTTCTACCTTTCAGCCCTTTACAGCAGAATTATCTCTCCTTTCCAGTAATTCTTTTCAATCCCCTTTATCCATTCCTAGATCTCTCTATTCCCCTCGCCACAGCTTCACTTCCAGCACATGTCCCTTTACATCTCCTTTTAGTCCAGCCTTTCACAGCAGAATTCTCTCTCCTAGGCAGCTGGCAATAAACCCTTTCAATTCACTCACCCCTTCCTGTTTCTTTCTCCCCAGCTGCACTCCCAGTCCATGTTCCTATCACCCAGTTTCCTTCCCCTTACAGCTGCTTTTTGCCACCTCCATCCCTTCACAACTGCATCCATTCTCTCAACCAATAACCCATTTCAAACTCCTTTTACCCCTTCCTAACTTCTCTATTCTACTCTCAATACTTCCGGGTATTTTTTTTTTTTAAATCTTAATTGTCAAACATATTGTGGCAACACAGGTGAAATTGTCATACCAATAAAGTTATGTGACTCACCCTTCTTTCAGTTGCTTTTAACTGTTGCTTCTGCCCTCCCATTGGTGGCTAAATGCAGTAAGGGCTTCTAAGCTTGGTTACAGCAGCACACGAAGAGACAAAACTGAGGATGATGTGAACCTTGCTAAGTATTCTCACCAACAAAATACACAGGGCATAGGCAGTGGAACACTTTTTTGTTTGGGAGGCCCAAAACCTCTGCCCCAGACCCCATAATAGTAGTACTAATTGTAATGCCATTTCTTTTATTAATTTTTCATATACACACAATATAATCTTATTAACAATACATAATGGTAACCACAAAATTAAACTACACAAAGCACACTTTATGCAGAGAAATTTTTAATTAACTATCATTTATATTCTGCTTTTTTCAGAGATCAAGGCAGATGATTTTAAAATATGCACTGTCACCTCAGTAACTGCTACAGAAATATAGATAAATATAGTGCAAAATATAGAAAACAGATATAAATTCTCAAAACGGACATATTTCAATCACTAAATTGAAAATAAAGAAATTTTCCCTGCCTTTGCTGTCTGGTGATTTTATTTTTCTAATCATCTTTTCCTAGTCTCTGGTTGCATTTCCTTCTGTCTGTGCTCTTAACTATGTTTCCAGGGCCTTCTTATCTATTTGTTGTTTTTCTCTTGTTCACTTTCTGCCTTACATCCATCTTTTTTCTGTTTTCTTCTCAAAATCTAGCTATATTTCCATGTTTTCACATCCCATGTGTACAGTGTCCATCCTCTTTCTTCTTCCCTATTCCTATCTATCCATAAATGGCATTTGTTCCATTTCTTTTTCCTTCCCATCCATCTATAGCATAATTTATCATACCGTATAATTCCTTATATCCCATAAACTTTCAGCATGGATTCAGTGTGGTTTACAAAAGTTTATAAGAACATAAAGTTAAAAAATTACAGTCAGTTTCTGGAATCAAGTGGAGAGAGTATCATGAGAGTTAAAAAGTGAAGAGGTAGGGGGGGCGCTAGCGAGCACCAATGAAGATGGCCGCATAGAGACCCTGCTCCGGCGCTGAATCTGCCTCTGCCTCAATTTCAGCATAATCTATCAAGTGCTTTCGCTACCGAAAAACAAGCGCGCCTTGCTGAACACCATGGCAACCGCTAAATCAGGAAAAAAAAGAAGTATGGAGCCGGCTTCCCCTACTAAATCTGCTTCGAAGCTAGATGAAGAAACGGCAACTTCCCTGCTGGCGGAATTTCGCGCCCTGCGCACCCTTATGGGTGATATGAAAAGCGATCTCGAGGAAATCAAGACAGAGTTCCGCACCTTTAAAGCCGAGCTCACAGTCCTTAACAAGCGCATGGACACTGTTGAAAACATTACCAAAGTGCATGCTGTAAACATCAAAGACCTGCAGCGTCAGAACAAGAAAATCGCGTTGCTTGAGGCTGAACTAATTGATAGTAACGATCGGGCATGTCGCAACAACTTTAGGATCCTGGGCCTACCTGAATCGCGGGAGGGCCGCGACCTGATTAAATTTCTGGAATCTAATGTGCCGAAATTGCTGGACCTGGAATTTAGTCACACATTCGAGATCGAACGGGCACACAGGATTCCTTCTCATCAAACATCCGATCAGAACAGGTACCCCAGGCCTGTCATTGTGCGTCTGCTCCGGTATCCTCAGGTCCTCGAAATCATGCAGAAATCACGTGTAAAGGCCCCGATTAAGCTGGAAGGTCACACGCTGCTATTTGTGCCAGACCTCTGCAAGCAAACGGCCAAAGCTCGTAAACAACTTCTGGAGTACCGTCCGAAACTTAAACAGCTTGGAGCAAGATTTGGAATGTTTTATCCGGCGAAGCTCAGGGTTACTTACAATAATTCCACTAAAGATTTCACCTCACCCCATGAGCTGGCAGACTACATTGAAAACATCTCTCCTAGCAGGATTGACAATACCTGATAAGTATATGACTGAGTCTCAAAAATTTAACCACTGCTCTCTGCTTTTTCGGGACAGTTATATGTTACATATGCTGAAAATAAGCCTCTTCTATAGCGCTGTGTGTAGTTGTCTCTACCCTCTTTGTGGGTTCACTGACCCTTGTTCTACTTCCTATCTTGTATAATAGTTCTCTGTTTTTCTTACAACATGTCTGCATTTTGACAGTAATTAGTAGATTGTCTGACTGGTATGTCTACGCAGGTACTTTTGCAATTCTGTATGAAAATACACATGTTTCTCATGCTGTCCAGTGTGATATTGGATACCCTCTGGCATTTGTTCAAGTTTCTTGTTTACTGGTCCCATGCCCTTAAAATGCGTATCACTAAATGTTAAAGGCTTAAACAATCCTATAAAGCAAAAAAAAATCATCAATTACATTACCACATTTCAGGCTGACGTGATATTTTTACAGGAGACTCATCTTGACACTGAGGAAGCAAAGAAAATATCTCTTCCCTGGGCACATCCTGTATTTTGTTCAGCTGCTGTCTCCAAAAAAAATGGTGTAATAACAATTATACGCAAGAGATCAGATCTTATAATTGAAGCACACTCCTCTGACCCTCTGGGTAGGTGGTCACAAGTTCTACTGAAAATTGCAGATAATAAGGTGATGCTGTTGAATGTGTATGGTCCTAATCTAGATGATGTTCAATTCTTTATGGACCTAGCTGATAATATTAGCAACTTACAGTCTTATCATCATATAATTGGTGGAGATTTCAATGTCATACAGGATCCTGTTACAGACAGAAAATCTAGCACTATATATAAAAAATCCAAAAACTGGCATTCACTACAAGATATTATTTCTCAATTCCATCTAATTGATCCATGGCGCATTACTCACACTGACACTTTTGAATATACCTTTTATTCATGCCCTCATAACTCCTACTCCTAATCAGTCAATCACTTGTTAAAAATGTCACCAACTCAGAAATAAAATCTATATCTGTGTCAGACCATGCTTTAATAATTTTGGACCTCTCGGCCCTTGGAGCACAACCTATAAAATCACAATGGAGGTTTAACAATACACTCTTGCAGGAGGAGGAGTTTAAAAAGCACATATCTATAGCTATTGAGGAATACTTCCTCTTTAACTCACCCACATCTACACGCTGGCCCATTGTATGGGATGCCTTTAAAGCCTGTATTCGGGGCTCGATTATTTCCTATGTTGCTTTCAAAAAGAAATCCACTATGCATAGTTTGCAACAAATGGAAATTGAGATCAAAAATTTGGAGCAACAACACTGCAATGATCCTGCTGATTTACTTGTCCTAAATAAATTAAGAGATCTCCGTTACAATTATAATTGCACTCTTAGCACCACTGCTGCTACTCAAATATTTTCTCAACATGCACAATATTTCACTGAATCTAACAAATGTGGTCATACACTGGCCCGTTACTTAAAAGGGAAAACTGTTAAGACTACGATCCCTGCCATCTTCTCAGAGAATGGTACACTTCTCACTGAACCTTCGCTGATTCTTGATCGGTTTCGGTCGTTTTATCAACAGCTTTACACTACGGAGTCTGCATCAGAAGAACACATTCTTGATTTTCTATCTCCACTTCAACACCAAAATGTACCTGATAACTCTCATGAACTTTTGTGTGCCCCTTTGTCGTTGAATGAGATTGACTCTGCTATGGACAATATGGCCAAATCCAAAACTCCTGGACCTGATGGTCTCACCATAGAATTCTATCAGTGCTTTAGATCACAATTGTCATCTCATCTACTTTCTTTCTTCAACTATATGATAACGTCGGGGGATGTTTCAGGAACCTTTACAGAAGCAACTATCATAGTCCTTAATAAACCGGGTAAAGATCCTTTACACATAGCGAACTATAGACCCTTATCTCTAATTAATACTGATGCCAAATAATTTGCAAAAATTACTGCTCTTCGCTTACAGAATGTGTTACCAAAAGTTATCATGCCAGCTCAAACCGGTTTCATGCCTGGTAGAAAATCCAGTGATAACACCCGTATTTTTACAAATATTATTGCACAGGCTGATTCCGTGAAGGACCCCCTGGTGGCCATGGGTTTGGACGCAGAGAAAGCTTTCGATAGAATACAGTGGACCTTTCTGTTTGCTGTTCTTGCATGGTTTGGCTTCCCCAACACTTTCATTAAGATGATTAAAATATTATATACGTCACCTTCTACCAAGATCTCTGTAAATGGTTCTTCCTCTAATTGTTTCCGCCCTACTAGGGGCACTCGACAGGGCTGCCCCCTCTCTCCCTTATTGTTCAATTTGGCACTGGAACCACTATTATTGGCCTTCTCTCAAAATTGTAACATCAAAGGTGTTAAATTTGGAGAGGTGGAGATTAAGGTCTCCGCTTATGCTGATGATGTGCTTCTATATGTTACTGCAGATTCTATTGAACATATCTTACAAACAATATCAGATTACTCCATGGTTTCAGGATACAAACTCAATAAATCCAAAACTGAAATATTATCATTGAATTCCCCTGAATTGTGTGAATCCATTAAGAGCCTGGGACTACAATGGTCAAGCAGAAAACTGAAATATCTTGGAATATACTTTGGCCCTTGCCTCGAAGATTTGATAGATTATAATACTGAACACATTCTTAACATTGTCAACACTCTGACTTCTAGATGGTCTCCACTACGCCTGTCCTGGTGGGGTCGACTTGCCACCATTAAGATGATGATAATGCCCACTGTCAATTATGTACTTAGCATGTTGCCATTGTACCTACATAAATCTACATACAAGAAAATAGAAGCTCTTCTTGTGCGCTTTTTATGGAACAACACTACACCTCGTATCAGTCTACAGAAATTGAAGAGAGATAAAGCTGAGGGTGGTGTAAGATTTCCCAGCTTTTACGACTATCATACCTCATTTATTCTGAGACAAGGCTCTATATGGCTGGTCAACAACAACCCTTCTCCAATACCCTTGTGGGCACAGATAGAAAAACAATTAATAAGACCTGCTGAATTACAAACTTATTTTTTTGCTGATGCGATTAACTCAACTGCAATTCCGGGCCACTTACTTTCAACCAAACAGGCCATTAAAGAATTGAACTCCATTCTACCTATTAACTGGAATTCAACTCTTTTGACCCCCATATGGAATAATCCTAAAATACTTATTCAACAAAAATCCGTTTGCTGGTCTGTTTGGAAATCTGCAGGTATCAAAACACTTGGCCATTTATTCGAAAACAATGCATGGATTGCCTTTGATGTCTTATGCTTACAATATGACTTACCTCGTTCTCATCATTTTCGCTGGCTGCAACTTTGCCATGCTATTAAAGCTGGGTACGATATACCTTCTCTTTCAACTGAAACCCCTACTATATTATCCCTGAGCATGTTTGCCCACAATAAACCGAAGGGTCAGTCAGCATTATGGTATAAAACATTATCGTCGTACAAGGAAACCTCAAATTTGGGGATACAGGAAGTCTGGGATAAACTCACAGAGAAATCTATTGACCCGGATAACTGGAAGAAGGTGTGGCAAGAATCCCTTTCTACACTACACTCTGCTGCTATAACCCAAACTATGTTTTTCTTATTGCATCGCTCATATTGGACCCCACATAAATTGTCTAAACTACCAAACCATGATGATAATACATGTTGGTCCTGCCATAATGATGTAGGTACTCTTGAGCACCTAATTTTTCATTGCTCTGCGATTAAAGTTTTTTGGAACCCTATATGGCGCACTGTATCCAAAATATTTGACATTCAGGAACCTTTTTCTTTAGCTATATTAATATATGGTAATATAGGTCTATCTTCCCCACTTCATGATTTACCAGCGAAACTGTTACGCTGTCTATTGATCATTGCTCTTAAACTGATAGTAACCAACTGGAAAAATGCTGACAACTTGTCTTACAACTTGTGGTGGCATGAAGTATGTTTAATAATGAGATATGAGAGATGTTACGCGTTAAAGTTTGGTCATGTACACAAACATGAGCAACTTTGGGCGCCTTTAACTGAATTTTGCAAATCCTAGTGGATATATGTTATTATTCCCATTGACAGCTGTTACATTTATGATTCCTTATTTCATGATTATTTAACTTACTGTACTTGCGTTTCTAATGCTCACTCTGTGTTATAATATGTACTGCAGACTGTTTACTGTAATTGTTTTATACGCTGACTCTGCTTGTACTGCTATTTTATTGTTTGTTATATAAAACCAATAAACATTTCGAACTTAAAAAAAAAAAAAGTGAAGAGGTATGTCTTTAAGGATTTCCTAAAGTTATAATAAGATGGGAGCCAACATAAATTTGAAGGTATGCTATTTCAGACCTTGGGGCCCTGGAATTCGAAGGTGCACTCAAAAAGTTTTTTTCGTTGGACTTGTTGGGGAGAGGGGAAGGTCAGCTTAAGTTGTTGCACTACTGTTGAGTGTTGAAAAAAGGATGCAACCTTAATATCCGATACAAGTCCATGAGAGTTTTCTCCATAAATTGCCTTTTAGACCATAAATTGCCTTTTAGCACCATTTCCTTCCTTTCTCTCCCCTTTCCCTCCATCCCTGTGCACCATCTCCTCCCTCTCTCTCTTTTCTTCCCCTCCATTCCTGTGCACCATCTCCTCCCCCGCTATCCCTGTGTACCATCTCTCCCTCCCATGGTCTGACATCTCTATCTCCCCCTCCCCCCTCCTATGGTCTGGTATCTTTCTCCTCTCCTTTCCACAGTCTTGCATCTGTCTCTCTTCCTTACATGGTCTCACAACTTTATCTCTCTTTCTTCCTTCTCTCCCCCAGTGGTCTGACATCTCTCTCCTTCCCTTTCCCCCTCCTCTGGTCTATATCTTTCTCCTCTCCTTCCCACAGTTTGGCATCTTTCTTTCCTCCTTCCTCCTCTTTTCTCTCTGTCCTTCCCCCAGTCTGGAATCTCTCTCTCCTCCTTCTTTAGTTTGACATCTCCTTCCTTCCCTCTCTCCCCTCCTCCCCCCTCCCGTGGTTCAACATCTCTCACTTTCCTTTCACCTCTTCCCGTGGTCTGGTATCTCCTCTCTTTTCCGCAGTCTGGCATATGTTTCTCCCATCCCTTCCCTGGTATCCCTTTCTTTAGCTCTCCCTCTTCTCATGGTCTGATATCTCTGTCTCCCTCCTTCCATCATCCTTCTCTGGAATCTGACATCTCTCTCTTCCTTGAGTCATCTCTCCTTCACCCAGTGTAGCATTTTTCTCTCCCTTCTTCTTTTCTTCTCCATATAAGTTTTTTGCTGGACATCTTGTTTGAAAGCATACATTGAACACCCGCTTTAGTTACTTTAGGTGGCAAAAGCAGTTTTTCACTTGTTATTTATATGCCCCTGAAAAAGCTGCACAGATGAAACGCAATGGGAGCTGCTCCAGTGAGCTTGTTCAATAAACATTCATCCTCATTTGTTCTACCTGTTGTTTTGTGCTTTACATTGAATTCCCTACTGGACTATGTGCCTTGCTGTTTTCTCACACCTGCACCTTTAGGCACCATGTCATTCTCTCCATGGAAAGATGTTCTGAATATAACTTGCCTTGAGCTATTACTGAAAAAGGTGTGAGCTAAATCTGAAATCCATTCTCCTGCTGGTGCTTTTATCATGTTCCAACACTGAAGAATATAACAACCTTGCTAGGGAATCTGTTAACAGTAGTTCTCTCGATACTATCATCTCTCACATCTTGCTCTCAAAGAACTCTATTAGATCACTCTGGATGTTTTTCTTACATTGAGATCCTGGACTGAACCACATGGAGTCTGAATTAGGGGTTGATCTTGGAACATACCTTTTAGTGATTAAAGGTACTTTATATATTTTGAATAATCAAAGGCACAATAGTTCTTTCATTTTCTTATTACAATAGTAATAGAGTTTGATACCATATTTCAAACATGTTATCACAATTGTAAGAATGAGATAATAAACATCAAAACAATAATTAGGCTATCTGGATATTTTAAATTATAACTGTTGATTTAACTTTTTGCAGGGCATTACAATTTAATGCTTTGGAAACTAACTACTGAAAGGTCTCCAGGTTCAAAGATATATTCAAGGAATTCCACAAATATTGATCGACAAGTTGGAGAATGAAGAAATGATTGTAGTTCTCAATGGTTCTCCTCTTGGCTGCATTTGTAAAAAGTGGGACCACAGTTGCATTCATCGTTCAGTGAGCTTGTCCACATAGTTAAACCCACCGACAGCAATGAATGTTCATTGTGACCTTTTGGAGGTATAGTTTTGACTGTCTGGAGAAGGAAAGAAATTTTGTGCTTCAGTCTGAAGTTAAGAATCCAGCGATATGAAGGGAGCAGCTGAAAGTAAACTGTAGGGTACAGTCAACGGTCGATGGTTTATACTTTATTCTCAAACTCACCGACAGCGTTGAATGTTCACCACAGCAACCACTAAAACAAAAGAGCAGCACAGTTGGACCATTCCTGAAGCAGCTGAATGAAACCCTGTAATTGACAGAAGAGGATTAATCATACAGTTCATCTACTTGATGCAAGTCTAACAGGTTGGGCCATCAACTATCCTCAGAAAGGGAGCTGGAAGCTCTCCAGACAACACTGCTGTAAAAGAGATTTATTTCAATTCTTGAAAAATTATTTTATCTGGCCTCTGACTTTGAGATTAATCATTTCATTTGCAATACTGAGTCAGGCAATCACACTAGAGATAAATGTTGTGGTGTCAAATCAAAACATGCATATCACACTTATATATTTTACTGTTAATACTGGTTAACAATCCTATGAATGAATAGGACCTAGATGCTGTATTCAGCAAATGAATTCATCTGAAAAGCCTGACAAAACACATTATTTTGATAGCTTTTCAGATTGGATGGCTTTGTTCTTTGAAACGATAAAATTATTCTACTACTGTTATTACTCACAAGGCAAAAACAAAAGAAACGAGCATGCACTGGGTGCATAAACAAAGAGATACATGAACTACTAGATTCAGGCAAATTTTGCTCTTTGTGAAGTCCAGGGGAAAATAGATTCTCTTAATTTGCAAGGAAACCCCAATTGGGTCAATATTAGCCATGGTCACTGTGTTTTGTTTGTTTTTTTAATACCAGCTGCAGTGGTTAATTAAAATGTGGATATTCAACAGCACTATCCGGATGGTAAGTGGTGCTGTATGTTCAGGTAGAGTGGGATGCACTGCTGCTATCATCAAGAGAGATATAATAAGCACTCATCTTTCATTATCACCCTACAGGGTCTGTTTCTCCAACTACTGTGGCTTCTTCAGGGGTTATAGTGTCATTCAACGCTTCATAATCAAAAATAAAATAGATCTATCTTTTACATTTATAATATGATACCCAAAATAATAAATTATGAATACAATTATAAATGGAGCATTTAATTTACAACATCACAAAATCAGGAGCACAATATAAAATTTTGAAAACGTGGAGTTTTTTTTTAAGAAAGATATTAGAACCCTCAATATAACAAGGTTCATAATAGTTTTCTGAGGTCTTTTTCCTCCATTAAAAATTAAAATTTCTTTCATCAAATATCACATCCACAGATTTGATCATCAAGAGTAATTTCTTTAGTAATATAAGATGGATAGCCAATAATACATATTTCCAGTTACACCAGATCTTTTTTTGTTGTTTGTATTGGTGATAGAAGATCTTACTGAGCAAACACCAGATATTCGGCGGCAGACCACTGGACAGCATCGCCAAATATTTCTGTAGACTACTGCGGTATTATCCAGTTAGGGCCTGATTCTATAAATGGCACCTACCGCATGTCATTCAAAGTTAACTGTCATTTGTAATCATGCCTAGCGGCGCTAACTCAAGTTAGGCACCAGTAGGCATGGGTCAGTAAGTATCTACAACTTAGGGCTCCTTTTACTAAGGTGCGTTAGGGCCTTAACACGTGGAATAGCGGGTGCTAAATTGCCCCGCGCGCTAGACCTTAACGCCAGCATTGAGCTGGCGTTATTCTACAAGCATACCGTGCGGTTTAGTGTGCGGTAATTTTGTGCGTACGCTAAAAACACTAGCACATCTTAGTAAAAGGAGCCCTTAGGTGCTAGTATATTAGGCTAAGGCTTTCTTGGCCAAAAATATTGGTGCCTAACTCAATCCATGCCCAAACTCCACACCCCCCAACAACACCTATTTTCTGGGTAGGCATCGTTAGGTGCCTCGGTGTAGACACCTTTATTGAATTTGTAGGCACCTACCGGCTAATTATTTTAAATTGTTTTTTAATGGCACTTTCAATTAGCAGCATCAATTTACCAATTAAAAAAAAAATTATTTTAGGTGCCTACACAGATAGGCGTCCTGATCTAGGTGCCGACCAGTAGTCACCATTTATAGAATCCAGGCCTTAATGCCTGGGCATTCTGGTGAAAAAGTTAGGTTAAAAGCCAAATTACAGAGGTACCACCGATATTGAGTGGCAATACATGGATAACTATCCATTTAACTGGGCACATCAAAAAGGCTGTCCTAATTTACCCCCCTTCTTTTACAAAGCTGTGCTATGGCTGCCACTGCAGTAACTGCCCCAAAGCTCATAGGGATTTAAAGGTCTTTGGGGCTTTTGCCCGCACGGCAGCCACTAGTGTGGGTTTGTGAAAAGGGGGGAGGGTTAAATTAGAACAGTCTTTTTACTGTCCCTAGTTAACTGGATATTTATCTGAATATGTATTGGCGATACCTGGGTAATCCTTAAATACTGAAATAATAGGTTGCTGGTACCTGAAGAGGGACAATGGAACGGGACTTGTATACTGCCTTTCTGTAGTTTCATAACCACACTCAAAGCAGTTTACATACAGTTGCTTCAAGCATTTTTTTTTCCATATTTGTCCTGGTTGGCTCAAAATCTATCTAATGTAGCTGGGGCAGTGGAGGATTAAGTGATTTGCCCAGGGTCACAAGGAGTAGCACGGGGTTTGAACCCACAAGCTCAGGGTGTTGAAACTGTAGCTCTAATTACTACTTCACACTTTCAGTTGGTGACAGCCAACGTTTAAAGAAATGCTGACCACCACTGGCTGAATATTGATCAACTTGTGTGTAAGACACTGAAGTGAATATTTCTCAACCCTGAAAACACATAAAAGTATAAAATACATTGAAAAAAAATTATATCTAAGATAGATGGAAAGATACAGGTGGGGCAGGGACACTTCGGAATAAGATCAAAAGGAAAGTAGCATTAAGAAACCAGCAAATTTTTATATTTAAAAAATGTAGCCAATTTAGTTCTTCAGTATAATTTGATTCACTCTAAGGATCACTCACTACATTTTTCTATTTACCTTTTCATTTCTACTTGGCTTTCAAGAGGTGGGAGGATAATAAGTCTGTTTGGATGATCCCTGGGTTACACTGACCCAGACTTGCCTTTGGTAGTCCGTGTTTCTTGGAAGGCCTCTGCTCAACCCGTACACCAAAGATAGGATTTACCACTGCACTAATGAAGCTCTGTTTATCTTTCAATAAGAGGATCTGGAAAGTAGAGAATGACACAGGAAAAAAATTTAACACCGTTCCCGCCCTGTCCCCGTGAGCTCGTCCCCGTCTCCATGAGCTCAGTCCCGGTCCCCGCCCTGCAAACTGTCAGATCCCACCCGAACAAGCCTCGAATAGTTATCATTTTATACTGAACTTATTTTACTAAAAAGAAACTATTCTGTACAATTGTCATTTTATAAACACAAATAATACAGAGCAAGGATCAACAAAAACCCTGTCTCCCCTGCCTTTCACAAATATCCCCTCCACTATTGTGAAAACTGAACAAACCAAATTACAACAGAATGCTACATAGAAAAATCAAGCTAACAGAATACTTCAGTCAAACATGGCAGAAATAGTGTTAGTGGAGAGCAACTAGGGCAACTGCCCCCTGGTCAGAGAGAGAGCCAGCTAAGCCAGCTGGAAGCTAAGCCAGCTGGAAGCTAAAGAAGCACAGCCTGGGCTTTGCGGTCCCCAGTTATGTCTAATACCAGCTCTAGCAGGATACATATTTCAAAACTGAAATATTCTAATCACAAAATATAAAATAAATTTATTTTTTTTCTACCTTTTGTTGTCTGGTAATTTTGTTCTTCAAATCACATTGGTCTCAGGCTTTGGGTTCCTTCTGTCTTCATCGTGGCATGGCTGGCTCCTGAAGGTAAAATAGACCCAAGAGGAGCTGGGGAGGAGATGCTGAGTCTGACAAGGGTGCAATTTTTTTTACCAGAGCAGCAAGACTTTTCACCGCTTCTACAGGGCAGTGAAAGATCTTGTCTCCATTCCCGCAGGGCAGTGAAAGGTCTTGTCCCCATTCCTGCAGTAAACCAGTTGCAAATGTCCCTATTACTGTGGGTTTACTGCAGTGACCACGGTTTACCAGGTAAACGATCACCGTGTCATTCTCTACTGGAAAGCACCATTATTTTTTTCCACCATGCCAACATTTTGGGTTACAATGGCCCAGATTCTATAAAGGGTGTCTAGTGGCGCATACATTGTAGGTGCCACATAATGTGGTTATCAACCAACCACAAGGCACCGTTTAGAGAATCTAGCCTAGTGGCATCTAAGCAGACTTAAGCATCACTAGGTGTTCTAGGCTTAGGCGCTGCTCCCATTAGGCCAGTTTTTCACTCGCCTAATTTGACGGCATCTATGTTGGACACCTATTTATTTACCCCGTTTACAAAACCGTAACGCGTTTTTTAGCGCCAGCCATGGCAGTATCAGCTCAGACGCTCATAGGAATTCTATGAGCATCAGAGCTGTTACCACCATGGCCAGCGCTAAAAACCATGCTAAGGTTTTGTAAAAAGGGGGGTTATTTATTTATTTGATTTTTTTTAGCCCATCCTCCCAAAGGAGCTCAGAACTGGTTACAAATCAGGTACTGAAGCATTTTCCCTATCTGTCCCGGCAGGCTCACAGTCTATCTAATGCACTTGGGGCAGTGGAGAATTAAATGACTTGCCCAGGGTCACAAGGATCAGCGTCAGAGGATTTAGCACTCTACCACGGCTTAGTAAAAGAGGGCCTAAGTTAGGCACCTAACTTTAGGCATCCTTTATAGAATCGGTCACTTAATTTTTAATCATGCTAGATTTACTTGAAGGTTTATTCGAGATTTCCAGTCCTATGAAACATTAGAAACTGATGCCTTCTAAAGGTCATGTAAAGTTAGTGGGGGTTATAAATAAACCAGTACATTTCCTTTGCTATGAGCAATGAGGTTACAGCGTGCAAGAAATTTCACTTTGCAAAAAAGAGAAACCTAACACAAAGTGACAGAGGTAGTTGAGAAAGTGGTTCACTGTGTAACTGGAATGGCCCCGGGGATCTCAGCCCTTGGAGTTGTTTATCTGAGGAATAGATAAGATATTTTGTTTGATGACCTGTGCGTAATTTAAATGACTGCCTTTGTGAGTGTTTCGAGAGGGCAACTTTCTGAAATAGACCATCTCATCATTCATCTGCAAAAAAATAATAAAAAAAAAGAATCTATTGGTTGTACTGCAGAAAATGCTGTTTCTTTTAAATAAGAGTAGCAGCATTGCAATGATTTATTTTTCTATAAATGATAACGTTGAGAAATCCATGTTTATATTCTGTGGAGAAACTTCAGAAGATACAATGCATTCCGAAAAGCAATAAAAACCGCCCTTTTCGACAAATTCATTGACTAAAACAGACCACCCTTAAAACTAAAACAAACTCCCCATAGACGCTATTCAATCTCTCAGGAAGCTCCAATTTTCATGTATTCTTTACCCATGGAACTTAAATTAGTATGTACCTTGTTTATGTAACTTTTCTATTTTAGGCTCCTCATCATTCGCTGACTGTCCAGCCTTCTTTCAATGTGAACCGCCTAGACGTCGCCTGACTATGGCAGTATAGAAAAATAAAGTTATTATTATTATTATTATTAAAAATGTAGTACAATCCACTTATGGGGCAATTTCTGTAACAGTGAGCCCAGAGTTAACAAGATTGCTACCCAAATACACTAAATCTCAATGCTCATTAGATATCTGCCCAATTTTCCTACACAAAAATCCATCAAAAATCAAAAAAAAAATCCATCAAAAATATACTACAGTTATCTATTAGACTGACTGAATAACTCACTAGAAAAAGGAATATTCCATAAACACATAGGAAAAATCATTCTAACACCCATCCCAAAAGATCAAACTGGAGAAATGAACAATAAAGAATTACAGACCAGCTTCAATTCCACTTCATGTCAAGCTATTAGAAAGCATAGTAACAAATCAAATCACAAAGTATCTGGAACTCAATAAAGTACTGTATTAGATACTGTGACAGGGTGAAGTATCTGTCACTGGCCAGCGGAGGGGGCCTGAGCATTGGAGCTCATGGAGCCTGAGGGGAGAGCTGATTTGCATATGAGATGGATGGTGGAGGGGGAGATGGATGTCTCCTACACAAATGAAATTACAATATGCATTCCTTTCTATAAGAAAGAAAATAAGATTAACAAATCAGTAGAGGAAGTCACTCATCTAGTTGCTGACTGGACTGGCAATGTGAAACTGAAACTAAGGGGTTCTTTTCATCACGTGCTAACCACCGCGGCCGGCTAAAAAACTAACGCCTGCTCAATGCAGGCATTAGCAGCTAGCGTAGCAGGCAGTTTAACGCGCGGTATTACACGTGTTAAACCCCTACTGCAGTTTGATAAAAGGACCCCTAAATAAAAATGTTTTACTGGTAAGCCCACCCAGAATTACTAATGATGATATTCAAATAACACCCCACCAAAACTGGAATCAGAACTGAGAATTGAGGCACAAACATTAACATTAACCAAGAAAATATTCACAACATTGAGATAGCTGAGACAAATTCAACATTGTTTTGACAAATAAAACGTTCAGATCTTGGTTCAGTCACTGGTATTATACCAACTAGATCAAGGGTGACCACACTTTTTTGGCTTGCGAGCTACTTTTAAAACGACCAAGTCAAAATGATCTACCAACAATAAAAAAACAAAGCACCCTGTACGCAGAGAAAATGTTAATCATCATTTATATTCAGGGTTTTTTCAAAGAGATCAAGGCAGATGACTTTAAAATATGCAACGTTACCTCAGTAACAACTATACAAAAATAGACAAATATACCCCCTCTCTTTTTACTAAACTGTGATATCAGTTTTTAGCGCAGGGAGCTGCGCTGAATGCCCCGCGCTGCTCTCGACACTCATAAGCTCCCTGTGCTAAAATCTATTACTGCAGTTTAATAAAAAGGGGCCAAATTGCAAAATATAGACAGCAGATATAAATTCTCAAAACGGACACATTTTGATCACTAAATTTAAAATAAAATCATTTTTCCTACCTTTGTTGTCTAGTGATTTCATGAGTCTGGTTGCACTTTCTTCTTCTGACTGTCCAACTTTTTCTTCTTCTCTCCCTGCCTGCCCCCTGTCACACCATATTTCCTCCCACAACTTTTTCTTCCTCTCTCCCTGTCCCTTCCCCTTTCTTTCTTTCTCTGTCTTTCTTTCTGTCTCCCTGTCCCCCTTTCTTTCTGTCTCTCTGTCCCCCTTTCTTTCTCTGTCTTTCTTTCTGTCTCCCTGTCTGTCTTTCTCCCCAAGCCGCCACCACCATCTTCGTCATCTGGGAATAGGCCCCCAAGACGCCATTGCCGCCGAGTTCTCCATGTTCCCTGACGCTGTAACTGGTCAGCAGCCTTCTTCCCGACGTCATTCTGACGTCGGAGAGGAAGTTCTGGGCCAGCCAGGCATTGATAGGCTAGTCCGGAACTTCCTCTCCAACATCAGAATTGAAGTTGGGGGGGGAGGGCTGGTGTGCCCGGCGCTTCTACAGTCTGGCCTGTTTCAGCATCAGGGAATGGGAAGAACGCAAATGCAACGCGAGTCTATCGCGATCGATTCGCGTTGCCTTTGCGATCTACTGGTCGATCGCGATTGACCTTTTGGGCACCCCTGAACTAGATTATTGCAAAGTCCTTTGTGTAGGATGCACAGAAAATATAACCCCCCCCTTACAATTCATTCAAAATGTAGCAGCCAGTCTTATTTTCTCAGCAATTAATATGATGAGGTGACACCCCTATACCTCAAACTACACTGGCTCCCCCAGACTACATGTTAAATTTAATAGAAATACCACCAAATGACAAATACAATCTGATCAGAAGCCATATGAGAATAAGATTCATAAATCTTAGAGGAATCAAATACAAAACTATTCATTCTACAACCTATCCATACCTGACAGCAAAACAGTGGAATCTTTTACCAGAACAATTAAGGACCACCCCTTCCTAGCAAAACTTTCATAAAGGCATAAAAACCTATTTGGAAAATATCTTGCCCCCCTCCTCCCCATTGACACACAGAAACAGGCTACGACTAACAGAAACCAGACACAAACCACCTGTCCCATCTTGATACATGATCAAGCTCTCTACATACCAATCACTAGAGATTGACACGGGGACAAATTTTTCACCATCCCCGTGGGAACTCATTTTTCCCGTCCTCGCAAGTTTTTTTCCCGTCCCTGTCCCATTCCTGCAAGCTCTGTCCCCATCTGCACAAGCCTCAAGCACTTTAAAATGATAAGTGTTCGAGGTTTGTGCAGTTTCGGCAGGGACAGGGACAGCAACAAAACTCGCAGGGATGGCACGGGGAAATTGAGTTCCTGCAGGGATGGGGACAAATTTGTCCCCGTGTCATTCTCTACCCATCACCTCACAAACCAGGAAAATGACACTCAGACTAGAACCTGTAAAGTCAAGATTACAACACCAGATATGGCCAGTCTACTTTCCAAACTATACACCATAATCATACGCCTATACGAACACAAACCAAGATATCTGTCATAAACCCTAACTATATATAGGACAAACGATACGCATGATAAAAACACGAATAATAGAACATCTTAGTAACATCAGAAAAAATCGTGTCTCCGCCCCCCTGGTATCTCATTGGATGGAAAACTCTCACACATTGGAAGATCTTAAATATACGGTGTTAGTACAAGTACGTGACACTGGAGGAAATACATCAAAACTATTAATTCAAAAAGAACAACGTTTCATATATAATTGGCAGACCTTGCACCCACAGGGCTTAAATGTAGATATAGACTGGTTAGCTATATAATGAAATACGATACTTCCCAGGCAGAGTTAACATCCGGGAAAGTCTATAGCCCAACCTTTTCCGCTTAACGTTCTACATAAATACAGATTCTGGGTAACAGGAGGTACTCGGTTCCCAGATTTTGAAGCAGTTTGACCTCTGTTTGCTGTTTTCAGGTAATATACTACTTTGAATAGTCTTTAATTGAAACAACAGTATTAATAGCTATAGCTTAGATCTTTTATAAATCTAACAAAGATAAGCAGATCTAACTAGTGTATTTTCTTTTATAGTGTCCCTCCCCGATGAAGGAAACGAAACTCGAGTCGGGGGGACGGGAAAGATATTTGAAATTACGGTTTTGGATTTTAACACTGCACGTTATCACTTTAATTTGGTCACCGATGAGGTTTAACAAAGACAAGTTCATCTACACTAAGCCTCCCCACTCAGATAAGTACCAACTTAGTGTTATAATTAGGCAAAGAACATTGAGGGAGGGCGGGGACAGGTGGTTGCAATGATGGTCCCCTTGTTAAACCCATTGTAGTGACTACACTATTTATTGGGTAAAAGGTCTGAGCACATCACCTTATGATATATATTCATATTATCTTATAAGTTTTAAGAAATAATATATTTAGAAGACATAACTGTGATCAACAGGAGTGCAATATAAACCCTAATGAAACATGTAAAGGCTCTTCTAAATTGTAAATCACATCAAACTCCTTCTGGGGCATATTAGTGATCCATAGATGCTATAGTAGAGAAAGAGATAATGGTTACTGCAGATGGGCAAACTAGATGGGCCATTTGGCCTTTATCTGCCATCATGTTTCTATCTTATAATAATAATAACAACTTTATTCTTATATACCGCCAAAGCTGTAATAGTTCAAGGCGGTTTACAGTAAGAGGTACTGGACATTCAGTGAAGTATACAAATCATCAGAAATACATAATAGGCAAATGAGATTAAAACAATAAGACATTAGGTTACAAATCGATCAAACAACTGTGTTTTTACTACTTTTCTATAGAACTGGTGAAGGTGCTCATGCTTAAATGCTGCCGATAAACCCATAATTAAAGTAAGTGTGTCCTGCCCATGCTCCGCTCATTAAGATAAGTACTATCCTGTAAAGATGCACATAAGTGGAATTTTGTCCTTTACATGTATATGTGCACATGTATGCAGGTATTTGCTATTATTTTGATTATGTATGTATGTAACTGGCATGTAAATGTTAGCCTCCCTTCATAGAATTACCCCCTAAGGCAAAAATGATAGGCATGTAGAATCTCTCAACCCTTGTAAATTCTAGAAGGACTAGTGGGTTCTACCTGCTCATTTTCTGTCCTTCCCCTTCATATTATTTTAGGGTCCAGGCCAGTCCAATTCTTAGACAAATCAGGCAGTCTTCTAGGGTGGCAGTATCTGGGAAGCAGCAAAGAACAGTTTCAGTCAAAATAAAATAGGTTAAGGCAGCCAAAGAACCATCAGCACATAATTTAGCCCATTAAGAAGGATGGACTATTTCCAAAGAACCACTTGCCAAGATATTATTACTAATAAGATATATAATGTACCATTTGACACTTAAAAGTATGATGTCCAATTATGCATTTATCTTTTGGGGAGGGATGGTTTTGTGATGATCATAAAGGAGCTTAATTATCAAAATCTCAAGAACATGGACAGCCTAAGAGTCTGAAAATTAATTTGGGGGGGATGGTGCATCACAAGGCCAAAAAGGTGCCAAATATTCTTAGACTGGCCTTGGCCAGACTATATAGCAAGTGGCTGAAGCTAGGATGTTGAGTTTGTGTGCAGTAATGGAAAAAGAAAAAGAAAACTATGATTCAGAGCTGGCGATTCTGGAGAGATTTATTTAAAAAAAAACAAAAACAAATGAAAATCTTTACATTTACTAGTTGTTCTAAATATTTGGTCCTGGAGAGACCCAAGTATAGACAGAACCCTGAACTTGATCTTACAAGCTGCCTGTTATTCCTGTACTTTGTATGGCAGAGCTACAAATGTACAGTAGAATCTCAGCTAACCAGCATTCAATTAACCAGCACTCTCAACCAACTGGCAAAAAAATTGTTAGAAAAAAATATTCTCCCACACTCCTAAGACAACGTCAAAAGTAGTGCCCCGACCCAATAACCTCCCCTCCCTCCCTTCATCCAGCTCCCGAAGAATCGCGGCAGCCATCAATCTCCCTCCCTCTGTTCCCGAAGCAGCAGAGCCGGTCCTGACTCCTTCCCTTCTCCCTCCTCCCTTACTTACCCGAAGATGTAGTGGCAACTGGTGAGCAGAGGAAGTGCTGGTAAACAGGCAGCTTCTGGCCAGTCCCAGCAGGGCCTTTTCTCTGCCACATCACTACCTAAAACTGATCATTTTTCCCATCAGTTAATACATTTCCACTGGCTTCCAGCTGATGCAGGAATACTATTTAAGCCTTACTACTTTCTTTTTAAGATAACACAAGGTGAAGCACCAATCTATATGTATAAATTCTTTTTGATTTTCCTCTGACTCTAGTACCAGCTTCAGCCCTTTCATCTTTCCTGAATTAAGAGGGGAAAAGTTAACAAAATTATTCATCTCCTCTTTTTTTCTTTTCAAGCAGCAAAACTTTAGAGAACTCTTCCAACTCAGCTTATGTCAACTTCAGATTATAGACTGTTTAGATATCTATAAAAAAACGTTTTCAAAAGTTTGTTGTACATCATTAGAATTAGGTAGAAATATTGTTCTATTTTATGATTTTCTTCACTGTAAGTCATGAAACTTGATACATCTTTTTTACAGTATAGTTCACATTGAACTGGTATAGGTATTTGTTGAATAGAAGAATAAGTGCTATGCTAGATATACGCTTATGTGAAAACAGATCTTTTCCAGAGAAGGGGAAGCTGTGGAGCTAGAGGACAATGAACTGAGGTTGCAGGGGGATTGACTTAGAAGCAACATCAGGAAGTACTTTTTCCATGGAAAGGTTGGTGGATGCCTGGAATGTCCTCCTCTGGGAGGTGGTGTAGACAAAAATGGTGGAATAAACACATACCCCCTCTTCTACGAAACTACACTTGCAGTTTCTAGCGTGGGGAGCTCAATAAGCATCGGGAGCAGTGCGGGCCATTCAGCGCGGCTCTCTGTGCTCTCTCTGTATTAAAAATCGCTAGCACAGTTTCGTAGAAGAGGGGGATAGGGTTCCTAAATGGAAAGAGAATGACATTAAAAAAAAAAACTTAGCAGTGCTTAGATTCAGTAGCATACCAAGGGGGGGGGGGGGGGGGGGTAGAGGTCCGCCCCGGGTGCAGCCTTAAGGGGGGGTGCATAGCCGGCCCGGTCCCTATCACGCTCCCACCCTCCCAGCGAGAGCAGCAAACCTCCCTCCAGTAGCGTTGGCTGCTTCACAGCTTTCTCCTCCCTCTGCCACATCACTAATGATGTCATCAATGATGCTTCACCGGCAGGAGAAAGCCGCGAAGCAGCCAACGCTACTGGAGGGAAGTTTGCTGCTCTCGCTGGGAGGGTTGGAAAGGTTCACTTGGGGGGGGGGGGGGAAAGAAAGGCGGGCCAGCGGGGGTTCGGCTGTGAGGGGGGAGAAGCAGTCTGCCTCGGTGCTCCAAGGCCTGGCACCCCTATCTTCTTCAGGCAGCAGCAGCTTTTACAATTCACTGCTGTTGCCAGCTTCAGGCCTTCCTCTCTGCCGGGTCCTGCCTACTTCCTGTTTTCATGAAGACAGGACCCAACAGAGAGGAAGGCCTGAAGCGGGCAACAGCAGTGAATTGTGAATGCTGCTGCTGCCTGATGAAGTTCAGGACACCAGGCTTTGGGTGACAGAAGGAGGAAAAGGAGCAGAGAGGGAGAGAATTGGGGAGAGTGTTGCTGTACCCAACTTGAGGGAATGAAAGGAAATGCCAGGACTTGGAGGGAAGAAGAGACGCAAGGGCATGGAGGGAAGGAGGAAGGTATGCCAGATCATGGGAAAAGGAAGGGGGAAAGGAAGGGGGAAAGGAAGGAGGAGATGTCAGAGCATGGAGGGGGAGGGAGAGATGGAAGAAAAGGAAAGGAGAGAGATGCCGGGAATCAGGGAAGGGATGATGCCAGACCGTGAGGTGGGAAGGAAAGAAAGGAGAAGAGGGAGATGCCAGAGCATAGGTGAGGGGGTGGTGACACAGAGAGAAAAACGGAGAGGTGACAGAGTTGAAATCAATCATGTACAAAGGAGAGAAGGGGCACAGGATAGATAGTTTATGGAAGGAGCATAGAAAGAGGGAAGATGCCATATGGAAGAGAGAGAGAGAGAGGGTGCACACTGGATAGAAAAAGCACAGAGGGCAGTGTATGGAAGGGGCGAGATAGAAGGTGAGCAGTAGATGGAAGGGGAAGAGAGAGGGAAACAGACACTGAATGGAAGTGTGGGGGATAGGAAGGACAGCTGCTGAATGGAAGTGTGAGGGAAAGGGTGAGCAGATGCTGGAAGGAAGTGGGGAGGAAAAAGAAAAAAGGGCACATGCAGGATTGAGGGAAAAGGATAGAGTTAGTTACTGGAAGGGGTGAGGGAAAGAGGGGGCAAGCTATAGGTAGACACAGTGAAAGAGGGAAATTGAGGACTGAATAGTAAAAAAGAATTTAGACAGAGGCAGAAAATAAATTGAGAAGGAAGACCAGGGAAGAACAGGAGGAAGGGAGCGGAGAGAGAGATGCTAGAACAGGGGGAAGGGGAAGGATCAATGGGGGTGAAAGGAGAGATGGAAGGGGGAGGCATACAGTTTCTGGAAGGGGCATAGAAGGAGAGAAGATGTCATATAGGGGAAGAGAGATGGCAGACAGTGGATGGAAGGAAGAGAGTAACAAGAAGATGAGGAAATCAGAAACCAGAGAAGACAAAGGTAGAACAAAAATTTTCTATTTATTTATTGCTTTAGGAGACATGTGTCACTGTTTCTTTGGTATTGCATTGTATGCAGAGTCCAGCTTTTTGCTAATTCAATTTAACCTTTGTCTATGTATTTCTATTTTATCCCCCCTTTTACAAAACTGTGGAGCGTTTTTTAGCACCAGCCGTGGTGGTAGCAGCTCTGATGCTCAGAATTCTATGAGCGTCAGAGCTGTTACCACCGTGGTTAAAATCCACACTACAGTTTTGTAAAAGGGGGAGGGGTAAGTTTGTGATGACATTCCATACTAGGCGAAGGTGTTTTCTGTGTTCTGTGTGTTCAAAAGACATGGTTTTCTGTTAGGATTGACTGCAGGATTGATCTGTACTAGTCTGGCTTTAGTTTTACAATGGGTGTATTGCTGTTGTACTTCTCATTGCAGTATGTAAGATGCTGCCTTTTCCTAGGTACTCATGTGTGACGTGTGGCTTGTTACTAAAAATCATGTTTTCGTACAGATGGGGGAGGGTGCCAAAAAATGATGGGCCCCGGGTGTCACACATGCTAGGTACGCCACTGCTTAGATTGTAAGTATTATTAAGTTTCAATTTACTGATTTTAACTTTATCTCATTCATTGTATTTATGTTTAAATTTGGTCTTTTTACTACTGCTACGGTATGCTGTTAACAAAATTGTAAGTTTTATGTTGAATTATACCTGTTGTATACCACCTTGGGTGAATCTCTTCATAAAGGTGATTAATAAATCCCAATAGATAATAATGCCAATAATTGGGAAATATGTCCATTGTCGAATAGACTTCTTCGATCTGTGTCTCAATCATGGATAAACACATCTGGATGGGCTGGAGTGGGCTTCGACTGCAACTCTAATAGTTGGGAAGTATGTCAGTGCCGAACAAACTTCTGTGGTCTGTGCTCTGAAAATGGCAAGGACAGGTAAAATAAAGAATAAAATGTATTAACACATACTATGAGTTTATCTTGTAGGGCAGACTGAACAGACCTGCCATCATCTACTATGTTATGTGTGTATATATATATGTGCCTGTATTTTGTGGTTTCTTTACTCCTTGGGGCATCCCGCACTACAGTGCAATGCAGAATTTACATGTAAAATCCTGTGTAGCAGCAATGGTTTGGCCTCTCTTCCTTCCTACCTGTTGTAATCAACGGTCACATGGTTATGTACTAACAGCATTGGCTAACTTACACACTAAGGCCCAAATTCTCAAAATTGCACTGAAAGTTAGGTAGTGGTAGGTGCTCTACCACACCTAAATGAAGTGATTTAATTGTTGATAACTAATGTGGTAATTGACTGTGTTGTTTAAAACCAATAAAATCTCATTTTTAAAAATGTAGGCGCTTGCATGCACCTACAAACAATGGTGGCCAACTCCTGTCCATAAACAAATGATGCGGTAATTGATCATGTTATTTAAAACCAATAAAATCTCAAAAGTATCGTGGATCCTTGTGAGAGCCTAACCACAAAACTTTGTTTTATTTTTGTTTAAGTCATTGTATGGCAATATCACTGTAATATCATCTGCATATATGTAGAGCTGAATCCATGCTTGATCCAAAATAATACCTAAAGATTGCACGAGCATATTAAATAATGAAGGAGAGAGTGGGGAACCTTGTGGCACCCCACTCAGAGGATACCAGCTAGAAGGATGCTAGCGTGGATAGGGAGAGTTATGGCCAGTAGGAAAAAAGGAGGCGTTGATGCCCCTGTATAAGACTTTGGTGAGAACTCATTTAGAATATTAGAGATTGCACCTTCAAAAATAAATATACAGGATGGAGTGGTCCAGAAGAAGGCTACTAAAATGGTCAGAAGCGTCTGTCATAAGGCATACAGAGACAGACTTAAAGATCTCAACCTGTATGCTTTGGAGAAAAGGCGGGAGAGGGGAGATATGATAGATATATTTAAATAACTACTTGGCATAAACAGGCAAACTTTTTTTTTTTTTTCCCACTGCTGCACCGCGGCCCCGTCCCAGGAGAAAGCTCAGGCGCATGCGAAACTGTCAAGGCTGAGCATTATTAGTGGACTGGAGGCAGGGTGTGGAGAGAGAAAGAGAGAACGCATGTGCCCAACCAAGTGTCTTTAGTGGTGGTGGGAGAGGGAGAGAGAAAGAAAGAGAGAAAGAAAGAAAAAAAGAGAGAGAGAAAGAAATGGACAGGGTGAAAGAAAGAGAGAGAGCATGTGCAGACTCAACAGGCCCAGACGTGTGTGCGCTTTCACTCCCCCCCTCCCCCCACTAATAATGCTCAGCGCCAGAGCGAGCAAAATGAGTCTCTCTCCTGGGGCAAGGGAGGGACCACAGTATGGCAGTAAAAAAAGTTTAGATTTCTGCACTGGAGCGGTGGGCCATGGATGAACGCATCACCCTTCCTAACATGGCCCGACAAGCCGAACCAAGAAAAAAAGAGTCTTTAGTGGACCTGAGGCAGGGTAGCCGTGGGAGCGGGGGAGAGAGGGTGTGCATGTGCAAACTCAACAGGCCCAAGAAAAGAGTCTTTAGTGGACCAAAGACAGGGTAGGCAGACCAACGCAGGGAGGAGGGGACAGGGGCAGAACTTAAGTTACAGCACGGAAGAGAATTACGCCAGGAGTACCGACTGCCATTCTCAAGTGTAAGGGGAGGGGAGGATGGCAGGCATAGGCCGAGGGGCACCTTCTACCCTTACTATGACACTGAAGCAGTAGTAAGGGGTTTGACATTAGTACACATCAATTTTTAGCACACATTAAGGTCAAACATCAAAGGGGGCATGCCTGGATCTGGGAAGCAACATCTGCCACATTAATCTGCTAACTTGTGCTAATGCAATATATATATATATTTTTTTTTTACCGACATTTAATAAGGTACAAGCTTTAAACTTGAAAGAAAAGTACTCCAGAAAAATTTAACTTTCAAAAAGGGAATCAAATCACTGCTGCAATAATATATGCTAGGAATTCTATGATCGTTGGAGCTGTTACTGCCGTGGCCAATGCTAAAAACTTTGTAATGGGGGGGGGAGGGGAGTTAAATTAAGTAGAACCAATCGGAAAGGTCCCTAGAAGCACAGGGCAATAATTACCACAGAACAAGAAATTCCTGAAAGTACTCATAATATCGAGAGAGGATGGAGACCATACATTTTTCTTTTACTATTCCTAAGTATTAACTCCTTCAGCTAGGGGTATCGGCAGTTGAGGCAGGCCATGGGTTCAGGGGAGCATCCCTCCTGCCTCGGGACTCCAAAGGGGGGTTTGGTGGTTTGGCAGGAGGGAGTGGATATCCCTCCTGCCAATGTCGGGGGGATTCCCCTGCCACAGCTGCTCAGCTGATTATGGAAGGGGTATTTCCCTCCTGATCAGATGAGCCGGCAAGACTCCCCGAAGCCACAGCTTCGGGAAGCACTGCCGGTTCAGCTGATCAGGGATAACTTCCCCTGCTTTGATCAGTTTATGGATGCTGAGGCCTGACTTTAGGATCCCATGGTGACATAGATAGGTGGCTGAAATGTAGGCCTACATTTCAGCTGCCTGTCTTGCTGTGAATTGTGGCTAGCTAGCTGCTTTAGCCCGCCTAATGCCACTTCTGGCATTGGCCACGCCTACTTTGGCATTCCACGGTCTAAAGCGGCTACCTAGCCACGATGCCAGCTGCCTTTTATTTAGGTGTAGGTAGGCGCTTCAACATTGCCGGTTTTTGCCATTTCTGATGGCATTTTTCAATTAACTTAGGCATCAGCAGGGTGACTACCGCCTAAGTTTAGGTCCTGGTTATAGAATGTCCCTGTAAGTGACTTGCCTAGGGTCACAAGAACCAGTGCAGGGTTTGAACCCACAACCTCAGGGTGCCAAGGCTTTAGCGCTAGCCACTATGCGCAACTTCTAATTTTTGTCAATTAGCATTAGGAGGCATTAATTGCCAATTGTCTGCACTGATTGGTCTTGTTAAAACAATTAAGTTGTGCAGGCGAATCGGCTGTGTGCACCAATATGCATAATCAACTTATTGTGCTATTCACAGAATTTGGGGGGAAATGGTAGAAAGCCTTTAGTAAAAGGGCCCCTTTTTTTTTTCAAAAAAGTAGGGGCAGGCATTTTAACAAGGTCAACAATGGAAGCAAATCTGCAGTGTTTGCACTAGTATAAGTAGTTTGATTAATGCTCTCACCATGGATTTTCTTTTACATAGAAGCGGTAAAGGATGTCTGGTAATGTTCCATACTAATACCTGTTTAGCCATGTCAAACTCTTTGTGATCCTTTTCATAAGCTTCAGGAAAACTTGACATTCTCTCGGCACAGACCTGGAATAAAAAAAAAAAAAATGCCATTGCATATAGACGTTATTTGAATAACGGCTTTAAACAGTTGTTCATTGTCAGTGTTAGCAGACATAATTCATATTTTGACTGTTTCTATTGTATGTGACTACAGTGCATGGAATTTATTCAAATTGACTTCAAAATGGTGTTGCCCACAAATATTCCTTTGATTGTAGAGCACAATTGAGCAATCCTTTGTGATCAAAACCTCCAAGGCATTCTTTTCTGTAGCATTCATGAAATCTGCAGAAGTCTCCAGTAGGTTATTTCCAGATATTTGCTTAAATGCAGTCTTGTCAAAATGGCTTTTACTTCTGTTGTAAGGGCAAATGATAATTTACTGCATTATCTGACAGAACCTGGTACTCAAAAGAGCAATTATCAGAAGGTTTTTGTGGGGGTAAATAAGTGTTTACTTGCAGAAACATGCCTTCGGACCTCCCCCCCCCCTCCAATTCTGTATGGCTCCGGGGTCATTCCAGAAATGTGTGTGGGTGTTCAGGAGTTTGCATCTGACAATTCAGGGCTCTGTTCATTCTTAGTTTTCTTCTTATCGCTCACATTGTACTTTTAGGGTATATAGTGGTGGATCCTCCACCACTGCTATCCCACTATCACTCAGTGTACCTCGGAACCTCTTTTTTCCATCTATACTCATTCCCTCTGTATTTTGGTCTCTTCCCATGGTTTTCAGTATAATCTCTATGCTAACGACTCCCAGATCTACCTCTCTACACCGGAAATGTCTACAGGAATCCAAGCCCAGTTCTTAGCCTGCTTGTCTGGCTTTGATGTCTGGATGTCTCACCGCCATTTAAAATTGAACATGGCCACCTAAACCTATCTCTCATCTTCCCCCATTCTCTGTTTCTGTGGATAACACCCTCATCCTCCCTGTCTTGTCATCTTTGACTCCTCTTTCTCTTTACAAATCCAACAGACTGCTATAGTATGTCATTTCTTTCTCTATAATAACACCAAAATCTGACCTCTCCTTTATGAGCACACTTCCAAAATCCTTATCCACAGTCTTATCACCTCTCGTCTAGATTACGACAACTTGCTTCTCGCAGGTCTTCCACTGAGCCATCTCACTCCCCTTCAACCCATTCAAAATTCTGTTGTACGACTTATATTCTGCCAGTGTTGCTATGTTCACATTACCTCTCTCCTCAAGTCACTTCATTAGTTCCCTATCCATTTCTGCATACAGTTTAAACTCCTCTCATTGACTTACAAGTGCATTCACTCTGCCGCTCCTTAATATCTCTCCTCTCTTATCTCTCCTTATACTCCTCCCCGGGTAAGTCTCTCTTATCGGTATCCTTCTCTACTGCCAGCTCCAGACCCCATCCTTTCCATCTTGCTGCACCATATGCCTGGAACAGACTGCCTGAATCAGTACATCAAGCTCCGTCTCTGGCAGTATTCGTATCTAGGCTAAAAGCCCACTTTTTCAAAACTGCTTTTAACTCCTAACTCACACTAACTTGTAAAATAATCACGTTTGTTTTATCATTCCCTCTATGAGAAATTCCGTAGCCCCTATTTGTCCTGTTTGTCTGTTTTAATTAGATTGCAAGCTCTACTGAGCGGGGATGTTAATTGTACAGCGCTGCATAAGTCTAGCAGCGCTATAGAAATAAGTAGTAGTAATTCTATTTTTTTTTTTTTTGGTACCTTCAATGGGGAATCTGAAAATTGACCCATAAATGCTTTAAATCCCCTTTTGTATTTCTTTCAAAATGAGTTGGAAATGCAATTTAAAGCTTGAAATGTATTTCAAACTCAAATGGAATGCATATTAAAGTCATTTGAGTTTGTTTTCCACTAACGCACAAGGGAAATAATGAC
Organism: Geotrypetes seraphini; assembly: GCF_902459505.1. Classification (NCBI taxonomy): domain Eukaryota; kingdom Metazoa; phylum Chordata; class Amphibia; order Gymnophiona; family Dermophiidae; genus Geotrypetes; species Geotrypetes seraphini. Next base: position 5,084,285 of record NC_047095.1, read on the forward strand.
ATGGTTAGAAATAACACTTATAAAATATTCACAACAATAATACACAATAAAACCAAATAAATTCAGTCAACAGCTTCACAGACTCTTCTTTGTGAATCTCAAAAATAGCTACATATGCCAATAGATCAAGTTTGCTGAGAATTAATGGGACAGTAATAGCATATCTAGGCTTGCATTTTTATACAACATAATTTTATTATTATTTTTTTTTTTTTACTGAGAGCAACATGTGGAGGGGCACTTTTGAGAGCACGTCTAAGTCTGATTTTGGCCATTTCCTGCAAGACGTCCCAAAATGGGTTAGGGGAAACATCCATTTTTGAAATCACCAAGGCATGCAATGTCTTTGGAAGTTGCTTTAGACTATTAAACCAAATGAAAATTATTTAGACCCCATTTTATCAAGATGTGTTAAGGTTTTTTAAAAAATTGTTGGCCACTGCAGTAAAAGCTCCAACGCTCTTAGAATTCCTATGAGCGTCAGAGTTTTTACCGCAGCGGCCAGTGATAAAAAACAAACAAACCCCTAACGCAGCTTGATAAAAGAGGGTCTTAAATCATGCACTGGTCCTATCATTTAAATCTGAGGACTGTGGTTTTGTTATACACCATACCTGCATTTTGATTGTAAAAACTGTGTGCTTTTCAGATTAGTAAAATTCTGACAACTGTTTTAAGGCAGGTTTTGCTCATGAAACTGCACTTTTAGGGAAGATCTCTCCAATTGTTTGTTCATACACATAGGTATGTGTTATAAATCCTCAATGCATATTGCAGTTTGTGAAGCATATGGTGGATGGTTCTAAAATGTTATGTATATTTATACATATTACACTTTTGTGATTTCTCATGTAATTTGTTGTTTTCATGATTTTATTTTATAAAATTTGATGAGTGTTTATTTGTAAATGGTTTTTAACTATGGTTGGTAAAATGTTAAATAAATATGAAACATTGAATATGTAAAAAGGGAGAAGTCATTTCAAAAAAAGCAGGCAAAAGAAAGTGTACTTAAATATCCAGACATATCTAATAAGTCTTTGATGCAGCATAATTGGAACTGCCGTGAACACTAGACTGTGACCAAAAATTGCCCTGGGCATTAGAATCTTTCCCTTGGCCCCTCCTCTTCACTCAGTCTCTCTCTCTCTCTCTCCTCCTCTGTACCTAGCCTTGATGCTCCAGTCTCTGACTGCTATCACTCTATACCAGGGGTAGGCAATTCTGGTCCTCGAGAGCCGGAGCCAGGTCAGGTTTTCAGGATCTTCACCATGAATATGTACGAGATGGATTTGCATGCACTGCCTCCTTGAGATTTGAATCTATCTCAGGCTTATTTACTGTGGAGATCCTGAAAACCTGACCTGCCTCCGGCTCTCGAGGACCGGAATTGCCTACTCCTGCTCTATACCAAGGGCTAGATTCAGTAAATCATGCCCAGAGTTAGGCACCATTAAGATCCATGTTAAGTGCCAATTCTATAAGGAATAAACTGGAGGTCTGTTTTTCTCCGGGGTTTTTTTTGTCATTTATTTTTCTGTCTTTTTTGTTTTTTGATTCTGTTTTTGATGTGAATGAGGTTTTTCTGGTAAACGAATGCACAGTACGTTTTCATTATGAATTTTTGTATACCAATTCTATATGGGACACTTTAGTGCTAAGCAACCCTTATAGAATAACTTCATGCAGATTCCTGTGCCTGAGTTTGGGCATGGAGGACTTATGCCTGCCATAAGCATAAAAGGATAAATAATTCTATTTGAGGCAGTTTGGGTCAAAATTATACCACTGGGATTGCTTACATTTGATGGTCTTTTCTACGGGTCTTTAGTGTGAAAGAATTTGTTTTATGTGTAAGCTTGATTTTTTTTTTTATTCTCTTTAAAAAAAAAAAAAAATATGACTTCTTTTCAAAAATGTAGTTTCCTGCAAATAATTTGGTTTTGCTTCTACATATCATGGAATATTATAGATGACATAGTGTATAAATAACCAGCAGCTGCACATCTGGCTGCAATTCAGTACGAGACGTATTAGTCACAGTATCTTTCAGGTTATTCTTGGTGAAGGGTTTGAAGCCAAGTAGATACAGAATGAACTGTTTAAAACAGTTTTCTGGCTTATAAACATGCTTTGGCATGCCATTGCTATTTTTCAATGAAAATGACTAAACCGGAAACTGTTTGTCAATTTACTATAAAATGAATTGTGAAAAACTGAAAGAGCTCCAAAATAATTTTGCTACACAGAAGGTATTTGTATAACCGCAGAGATACATATATAGTACACCGATTTATGTCCCTTTGTAGTCTTTTGCAAATTTTCCAAAGCAAAATATATACATACTTCTATTTTGAAAATTACCCTCCCCCCTTTTACAAAACTGCACAAGAGGTTTTTAGCACTGGCTGGCGTGCTGAATGCTCTGCGCTGCTCCGATAGTCATAGAGCGTAGGAACAGCATTCAGCACGCTGACCGGCGCTAAAAACTTCTCGTGTGGTTTTGTAAAAGGGGGAGTAAGTTAAAGAATGTGCAAATATATTGAAATCTGCTCTTTGGTTCTCACATTTCCTTGGATGATTTATGCACATATGCCAGGTCTTATATAAAGATTGCATGTAAATTCTATACCATCTCCACCACTAGGGACACTTCTGTTTATTCCAGGGAAACTTGAGTCCACCATATAGGCAGTTACTCCTACCAGTGCCCACTTCAATCCTCAAAACAGCTGCTGTGACCTCCAGCTGCAATCTCATGAGACTGCTCTGGAAGCCATAGCAGCAGTTTTGACTGTGGACATGTCATGGGCAGGAGAGATTGAACATTGCTCCTGCCCCTACAAGTTGCTCAGCCACCAAGGTGGTGGGGGAGGGAAGCCCTATGGGTTGGTTCAGGAGGGGGGGATGCAGGACATTGAACTAGAGAGTTGCCCGGGGACAGAAATCCCACCCATCTCCGCCCGTTCCCGTCAGGATCCTCTCTGTCCCCACCCGTCCCCGTCAGGATCCTCTCCATGCCCACCTGTTCCCGCAAGGAATTATCTCCATCCCCACCCGTCCCATAAAAAGCAGCAATTACTTCTGACAGGATCATCAATGCCACAGTTTCTTTTGTGTTTGCGCTGCTGTTTTCTTTGTGGAATCTCTTTGGTGGAACCCTTTTTTTGTTTTCTGTTCAGGTAATTAACTTATAAACCCCCTCTTTTACTAAGCCTGATGTGTCAATTATATTATATGGACAAACCCTTCTTCCAAAGCCTTCCATCCCCGTGGGAGTCCCGTTGGCTAGAGGGGGGTCCTCGTGGGAGTCCCGTGGGCCAGAGGGAGGTCCCGTGGGAGTCCCGTGGGTTAGGGGGGATTCCCACGGGAACCCCACGGGACCCGCGGGATTCCCGTGATCCCCGTTCCCATGCAGACCTCTACATTGAACTCCTTCTGTTCCAGGAGAAGGAGGAGTATCACATTGCATAGGCCAAAACTGAAACAAAGTTAAATGTGCATTTTGGGCTGGTTTTGGTGCCAAAGCCTCCAAAGAAGTGGATGTGGGCTTTACCTACAGAGATGTCAGAAGAGCCATAGAAAGCAGAAACTGAAACTGAATCCATGGACATGCAACAGGTTTGGCCTTCACCTTGAAGATGAATTACAAGAAGGAAGTGGGAGAAGAGGGGACAGGAATGCCCTTAGATACAAAGAGGTTTGTTTGGAGTTCTAGCAGCTGCCTTTAAAGTTGTTTTCTCGGGGGGGGGGGGGGAATGGGGGTGTTCTGGTGACCATGCTGGATAGTGAAGGGGTAACCAAAAAAGCAGCTTCAGCTACAAGTGGGAAGTTCGCTGTTGTCATGATAATGGACGATACTGCGAGACAATTTTAAAAGCACAGGGTTAATACTTTTTGGGTCTAGTGCAAGACTACCACTTGTAGTCTATGTGGTTTACATTCAGATACTCAAGCATTTTTCCCTATCTGTCCTGGTGGGCTCACACTATCTAATGTACCTGGGGCAAGAGGGGATTAAGTGACTTACCAAGGGTTTCAAGGAACAGTGTGGGATTTGAACCCACAACCTCAGAGTGCTAAGACAGTAGCTCTAACCACTGCACCACACACTCCCATATAGAAATGTTGGAAGGTTAGAGCTCTGAGGGCTAGGAGCTCAGTGGGTGGGGGGGGGAGAAGGACCCCTGGTTAGAGGGTGCTTGAAAGTCAGAGGAAAAAGGAGACTGTGAGCAATCTGAAAGACCTGTTAAGGAAGAACTAATGACATAACTAATGACTGCTTTCTGAACATTACTCCCTTGAATAGACTTGAGTTTGAAAGACTTGTGTTGGCTCCAGAACTTTATTTGATTTGCAAGCCTAGGATCAAGGGCCAGGTCAAGCACTTCAGCTGAAATGCTGAGCATCAGAATAAAGCCAGATCTACGGCACCAAAGTGTGTTTGGCGGCAGCAGCGGCATTGCTGCGCATACATCAACCTCATCCCTGTTCCACCCAAACTCCCATCACCAAGAAAATGTTCATATATCATGTATAATACCCAGCACAACCTTATAAGCCATTTTCGGTATGTAAGACATGTTTTGTAAAAATTACTCCAGTACAGGACAATGTTTTAAAATCGTTTAACATAGCTCTGATAGAAATGCTTCACGCTAACCTAAGTACTCGGCATTTTAATGGTTCACAAAAAAAGATTTGACTTGTAACTATAGGCCGGTAAGCCTCACATCGGTCCCGGGAAAGATGATGGAGGCACTGATTAAGGACAGCATCTGTGACCATATCGAAAAAAATGGACAGCTAAGGTCGAGCCAGCATGGGTTCTGCAAGGGTAGGTCGTGCCTCACAAACTTGTTGTACTTCTTTGAGGGGGTAAACAACCAGGTGGACAAAGGAGAACCCATAGACATAATTTACCTAGACTTCCAGAAAGCCTTCGATAAGGTACCACATGAGCGGTTGCTCAGGAAGCTATGGAACCATGGGGTGCACGGGGAGGTCCACCGATGGATCAAAAACTGGCTGGCAGACAGGAAGCAGAGGGTTGGTGTAAAGGGCCATTACTCGGACTGGCAAGGGGTCACGAGCGGGGTTCCTCAAGGATCGGTGCTGGGACCGCTCCTGTTTAACATATTCATTGACGACCTGGAGGCGGGAACAAAATGCGAGGTCATCAAATTTGCAGATGACACCAAACTATTCAGCAAGGTTGAAACCACGGTTGACTGCGAGAATCTCCAAAGGGATCTTACGACATTGGAAGAATGGGCGAAAAAGTGGCAAATGAGCTTCAATGTAGGGAAATGCAAGGTCATGCATATAGGGAGAAGGAACCCGATGTTCACTTACAAAATGGGGGGATCAATGCTAGGGGTCAGTAATCTGGAAAGAGACTTGGGAGTGATGGTAGACACGACATTGAAGGCGTCGGCACAATGCGCCACAGCCTCGAGGAAAGCAAACCAAATGTTAGGTATCATTAAGAAGGGTATCTCGACCAGAACGAAGGAAGTCATCCTGCCACTGTACCGGGCTATGGTGCGCCCGCATCTGGAATACTGTGTACAGTACTGGTCACCGTACCTCAAAAAGGACATGGCAATGCTTGAGGGAGTCCAGAGAAGAGCAACTAAACTGATTAAGGGTATGGAAAACCTTACATACACTGACAGACTGAAGAAGCTGGGGCTGTTCTCCCTGGAAAAGCGGAGACTCAGAGGAGATATGATAGAGACCTTCAAGATCCTGAGGGGCATCGAAAAGGTTTACAAAGACAGTTTTTTCAATTTGAAAGAAACCACAAGAACAAGGGGTCACTCGATGAAATTGAAGGGGGACAGGTTTAAAACAAACGCAAGGAAGTACTTTTTCACACAGAGGGTGGTGGACACATGGAACACCCTTCCGGAGGCCGTGATAAGAAATAGCACAGTACAGGGTTTCAAGGATGACCTGGATAGGTTCCTGGAAGACAAAGGGATTGAGGGGTACAGATAAGAGCAGTGGAAGGTTTAGAGATAACTGTAGAGGTAGGCAATAAAATTAGTCAGGGACCGCTGACCAGGCAATATGCCTGGTGGGCCGCCGCGTGAGCGGACCGCTGGGCTGGATGGACCTCTGGTCTGCCCCGGCGGAGGCGACTACTTATGTACTTATGTACTTATGAGGGCTGGTGCAAGAGTACTAGGTGCTCTTAGTGATCCCTCAGACTTATACCCCCCATCAACACACTCATACATAGTGGCTCTAGCACAGTGGTCTGAAATTCATGGCCCTCACAAAAGTAAAATAAAACAGTTTCTTGATCATGTGTCTCTTTAGCTATAAATTACAATATTATTATTAAGACTTATCCAAAAGGAAAGATTTATAAACTATAAAGAGTTTTACTTCTTACAAAATTTCTTTAATAACAAAGAAAAATGGGGAGACCCAATGATCCATAATGAAAACAATCCACCGATGAAAACAAAAACAAAAACTGTGGATACAGATGTTCTGGAGATAATTTATTAAACACTGACATATAAAACCATGAAAATTCAATTAAAAAAGTACAATGATAAAAAATACTGTGATAAAAATCCAAACGGACCCTACACAGTCCATGTTTCGGCCTTCCTCAGGGGGTCCAATGGTTTGCAACCTCACATATAAAGAATTGGACTGAAAACATGTTGTCTTTAAACATGTGAGCAAAGAACACTGCAGACAAGCTGAAAAAATGGTCCATTGGATTTTTATCACAGTATTTTTTATCATTGTACTTTTTTAAATTGAATTTTCATGGTTTTATATGTCAGTGTTTAATAAATTATCTCCAGAACATCTGTATCCAGTTTTAATTTCTTTGATAAGACATTAATTATTTTTTTCTGCGGCCCTCCAAGTACCTACAAATCCAAAATGTGGCCCTGCAAAGGGTTTGTTTGAGACCACTGCTCTAACACATCTATGCATTCTCTTCTCCTCCTCCGCATCCCCCTTTTCCTGCACAGTATTCCACCTCCTCTTGCTCAGCAGCATCCATTCCTATCTTTCACATTCTCCACGCCAAGTAACAAGCTTTCCTGCTAATCCTTACATCAGCAGTCTCATGTTTCTCGCTCCAATCTTAGGTCCCCAGCATCTTCCTTTCTCTCGCTCTCTCTGCCCACAGGCTTTCACTTCCAACGACTGATTTGCTGGGGTTCTGTGCAACAGATTGCGGGGGTCCTTTTAACGCACGTTAAACTACCTGCCGCGCTAGCCGCTAACACCTGCATTGAGCAAGCCTTAGTTTTATAGCCGGCCGCGGAGGTTAGCGCGTGATGAAATGTCCGACGCGCTAATCCCCGCGGCTTGATAAAAAGGACCCCTGTGTGCTGTGGTGCTTATGCACAATAATCCTTCTTTCACAGCCCTGTATTCCCTTTCACGGCCTCCCTCCCTATTGCATCTTACAGCAATTTATTCTGCCCTCCTCATTCCTTACTTCCCAAAATTATTATGAAATTTGAGTGTAACTTAGGCCTCCTCATGTGATTTCCCCTTCTTCCCATGATTTCATTGTAAACCACTAGATATTATTTGTGGTATACCAAATTTGAAATGTGAAAATGTCTACCCTCTGCCCAAAATCGCCCCTCCCCCTAAAGCAATTTGTCTGTCTTTATCCCTCCTTTGACAGTATTCTTGCCTGTCAGAACTGCGGTGTTGGCACTATATTCCCTACTCTTTCTCTCATCATTTTCCCCCTTCTCAACATTAATATGTAAACCCTTCTTCCCCTCTACCTCTGCAGCAGCATTTTTCTCTGTCCCTCTATTACCGTAGATCCAGCATCCTCCTGTCTCCTGGCATCCCTTTCTTTATACTTTTAGCCCTAGACCCCATAAGGGCACCTCTTCCTGCAGTGGCAGAGTGGATTCTTGCACTGTCCCTCCCAACTCACTCTCTACCCGATATCCTTTCTCTGGTCCAGCCCCAGCATTATCCAGATTCACCTCATTCTCCCCAATCCCCTCCTCTATCAACCCCCCTCCCTCTATAGCAGTGTACTTTGGTCTTTCATGTCCTGCCCTCCCACCCCCACCCCAGCAGCATTTATTAATCCTTCCTACAGATGGCACTGATAAGATGCACTGAACCACACTTCTTCTAGGATGTATAGGGAGATGGTTATGCATACATCCAGGAATTTTCACTAAATGGAGAGTGGTTCTGAAAATTCTTACAGACTGCCCTGGCACAATTCAGGGAGTGCCAGGGCAGAGCACGAGTATTGTATCTAACTCTATGGATAGGTGGCAACAACCAGCCACTATCCGAACAGCTATGTGGATATAGTTAAGAAAGCAAAAAGGCTGTCCTAACTTAAACAACACACTAGTGACATCAAGCTTCTATTCAAATAGTTAAATAGTTATGGTTCAATGATTTTTATTGATTGACAGCACAGTGAAAACAAATGAGAAAATAAACTTTTCAACTGATGCCTTACATTATGACAAACTCCCCACCCATCTCCCCCAACCAACCCCAAACACAAGCATACAAGAATACCTTCCCCCTTTTCAACCTCTATCCCCATCCAATGATCCCCACCTCCATCCCAGTACCCAACCTCTACCCCACCCCCAACACCTTTCTCCAAACGTGGGAGAACCTATGCAAACCCAAAGTGCCAAATTCTAACTCATTCAGCAAAAGGCTGCACCCTCTCAGGTGCAACTGAGTTAAGTAAGGCCCCAATCCTTCAAATAGAATCGTCTCCCCTTCCATTTCAAATACATTTCTCCCTCCGTATTCGCAGTTTTAGCATTCGTGGTTTTGATTATTCACGGTTTTTAGCTTGCTGGCTCCTCCCCCAATTACATCAGCTTGCATAGAGAAATCGCCGATTCCAAACGTTTACAGAGTAAAATTGCTGATTCCCAGCACTTTCTTTACCGTGTTTTGCCTCTCCTTCAGGAACAGACCAGGTCTCCCACCATGTTATTCGCGGTTTCACTAAATCCACGATGGTTTTTAATAGAAAACAGCGAACATATGAAAAAGTTATTTGCGGTTTTTCTGCATTTGCGGTTCTGTTAATCCCCTATCACAGCGAATATGGAGGGAGAAGTGTAGTTAAATAGCATCACATTTGCAGTTAGCAAATGCTGAAACTATGTGGACAGTTTAAAAGCCACAGTTGACATTTAATACAAACTGATTTGAATACTGACCTGTGTTTTTTCCTCCCTTTAAAATGAGAAGTACCTGAGGCTAAACACTTACCCCCCTCAATTTGTTTCAGGTCCTGGACAAAACAAGCACTTTGAAGTACTTTGTGTCTTGCGTGAGACACTAAAGCCAAGAGACATTTTGGAACTATACATGTATTTCCATTGTAAAATGGAGCATACATGTTTACAGTTATAATTATAGTTATTTATAGTCCACCTTTGCCCAAGGCAGAGAACAAAGAAACAGACACAATAAAATAAGCAAAACATATCCAGAAAAACATAACTACTTCAAAAGTGCTCCAGTCCAATTTTTTGTCCTGCCAAAAGACATCCTCTTTAAAACCTGTAAGGTCTAGGGCAGTGGTCTCAAACTCAAACCCTTTGTAGGGCCACATTTTGGATTTGTAGGTACTTGGAGGGCCGCAGAAAGAATAGTTAATTTCTTCTTATTAAAGAAATGACAATTTTGCATGAGGTAAAACTCTTTATAGTTTATAAATCTTTCCTTTTGGCTAAGTCTTAATAATAATATTGTAATTTATAGGTAAAGAGACATATGATCAAAACGGTTTTATTTTACTTTTGTGATTATGATAGGACCTGGCGGGCCGCATGTGGCTCCCGGGCCGCAAGTTTGAGACCACTGGTCTAGGGCGAACAGCAGCATTCTGAAATAAACATTTATATGTGTATACAATCTACATGTTATTTACAGGTGGGTATGCTAACATTGCCAAATCACTGTCAGTATCACTCCACCACCAAACGGCTACCATGACCCATTTGACCTGTGGACATAGCCCTGTGGTCTCAAACTCAAACCCTTTGCAGGGCCACATTTTGGTACTTGGAGGGCCGCAAAAAAAAAAAAAAAAAGTCTATGTCCTACCAAAGAAATGACAACCTTGCATGAGGCAAAACTCTCCATAGTTTACAAATCCCTCCCTTAACTGTTAAAAGAAATATTTATAAACCACAAAGAACCCCACCTCATGCAAAATCGTCATCTCTTCAACAAGACATCAACCATCCCTTCTGCGGCTTTCCCAGGACCCTATATTTTCGGCAGCCCTCACAGTTAAAGTTTAACATCTTTCCTTTCTTAAAACTGACATATTTATATTGAAAATAAAATCATTTTCCCTACCTTTGTTGTCTGGTGACTTTATTTTTCAGTGCTTTTAACTATGTTTCCACGGCCTTCTTGTCCTTTTGACTGTTTTTCTCTCCGTCTTCACTTTCTGCCTTGCATCCATCTTTCCAAAAAAGTGAACTGACCTCACATTCAAGATAGTAACCTAACCATGGACAATGACCAACAATTTCTAAGTCACTCAAACGTGAAACTCTTCAAGGGGGGACCGCACCCCCCTAGTGGTGAACCAGAGTTTGCCTTCCAGTCATTGCAACTGTTTCAATGCTGGTCACGCTCCAAGGGTGGTTACAAAAATAAATAAATAAAGATTGTTACAGTCTTTCAAATACTTGTATGTAGATTTTTTCTTTTTTTCTTATATTGTCAAACAAACATCACTTTGAAATGAATAAGTTATGACATAGTGACTTAGCTTTATGAAGGGTTAGGGGTCTCTACGTGGCCCCGTTTCGATTTCTTCTTCAGGAGACCCTATCATAAATGTAGTAAGAGTCCTTTTCAATGCTTGTAAAATTTTTTAACTTCGTGATGTAGCAACATCGTCGAAGAACGCTGTTGGTGCAAAAAATTTCAACAATATAAGAAAGAAAGAAAAAATCTACATACAAGTATTTGAAAGACTGTAACAATCTTTATTTATTTATTTTTGTAACCACCCTTGGAGCGTGACCAGCATTGAAACAGTTGCAATGACTGGAAGGCAAACTCTGGTTCACCATTGGGGGGTGCGGTCCCCCCTTGAAGAGTTTCACGTTTCTGAGTAACTTAGAAATTGTTGGTCATTGTCCATGGTTAGGTTACTATCTTGAATGTGAGGTCAGTTCACTTTTTTGGATCCTAGCATTTTCTGACTTCCACTAGTTTTTAACTAGTATTACCCCAGCGATTTCAAAAGGAAATTGATTTTGCATCCATCTTTGGCATTAACTTAATATTCAATTTTTCTGCTTTCTTCTCAAAATCTACTTTTCCATGTCTTCCCTTCCCTTCCTATCTTTCTCTCTTTCCTCCCTATTTCCATGGTCTGACATCTCTCTTTCCTTTCTCTACCTTCCTCCTTCCTTCTTTTCCCCTGGTCTGACATCTCTCCTTCCTTTCTCTCCCTCCCGCATTCCTTCTTTTCCCCTAGTCTGGCATCTGTCTCCTTCTCTCCCCCCAACATGCCCTGGCATCTCTCCTGCCCCCCTCCATGGTCTGGTGTATCCTTTCCTCGGACTTGACATCTCTCGTTCCTTTCCTCTTCCTTGTCTTCCTTCTCCCTCCTTCCCTCTCTCTCCCCAATTGGGTGCAGCAGCATTTCTCTTCCCCCTTCTCCCCTCATGCAGCAGCAGCAGCATTTCTCCCCCCTCCCCGTGCAGCATTTCCCTCCCCCTTCCTGTGCAGCAGCAGCGGCATTTATCTTCCCCCCCTTCCCTATGCAGCAGCAGTGGCATTTCTCTACCCCTTCCCTTCCCCCTCCCTGTGCAGCAGCAGCATTTTTCTTCCCCCCCCCCTCTCTCCCTTCCTTTCCCTTGATGATCGAGGGTCAGCTCCCCTGCTGAAGTCGCTTCTCTGCTCAAAGCTGCGGGTGGCAGCGATCCGTGCCTGTGTTGGAAACCTTCTCTCTGATGTCATGATGTCAGAGAGACTTCCGATGCAGGCTCGGATTGTGTGAGGAGCCGCAACCGCCCGCGGTTTTGAGCAGAGAAGCGACCGCAGCAAAAGACCCAACACTCGATCATCAAGTCCAGACTCCAAACCATGGGCCGCAAAATAGTACCTGGGGGGCCACATGCGGCCCATGGACTATGTGTTTTGAGACCGCTGACATAGCCTGATAGAGGCCCAACTACATTACTCCTTGTGTTTCTGCTAGATCCAGCTGCAATATTCATGATGTTGTTCCCAAGTCCATAGTAACAAAGTAAATGATGGCAGATAAAGATCTGAACAGTCCATGAAGTCTGCCCATTAGTTTTACCCATTAAAAAAACAAGATTAAATTAATTTGTCTCTTCTTTGATATTTCTGGGTCATAGACTGTAAAGTTCACCTGGTATTGTCCTAGGTTCCAAATGCTGAAGTTGCTGTCCAAGCTCACTCCAGCCTAGCCAACCATCCTATTTGCAGGATATCTACCTTAAGTCTGGCCAGTAACATCCTCATGTTCCAAGTTAGCGGAGTTCCCATTGATGCCCTCCCCAGCCCATCCTATACCAAATCATCACATAAGGGACACAGACCGTGCAAGTCTGTCCAGCACCACCCTTAGCTCTTTAATTTACATTCTTTGTTTTCTAATTAGAGATCATCTAAGCTTATCCCATGCTTTTTTGAATTCGTCACCATTTTCCTCTCCACCACTTCCCTCAGGAGGGCATTCCAGATATCCACCACCTTATCCGTGAAAAAGAATTTCCTAACAGTGCTCCTGAGTCTTCCTCCCTGCAACCTCAAATTATGCCCTCTAGTTTTACCATTTTCTCTTCTCTGGAAAATATTTCAGAGCTTACCTCTTGTTTAAAAAAAATCTTCCTTTATGTAAAATGTGATCATATCATGATGACTGTGTAAAATGTAAGATTTAAGTAAGTGCTGTTAAGTAACAGATGTCTCTTTGAAAAGACCTGGTTTGCCATAATAAAATATGTGCAAATGGTAGCCTGTGGGATAAACTGAAATTTTTTCACATTTCTTCAGGCATACAATAAAGAGTAAAATGGCATGGCTTATTTAATCCGCGATTTGCACCTTGGCGATTTGCACCTTGGACAACTTAATGGCATCTGCAAATCGTGATAACTTATTCATTTTTTTCATCTGTTTAGGGGAAACAGCAATATTTTCTCATTCTGCACAAAGGGGATTTTCTTGGTGCAAAGGTTTCATGGCAGCCATTTAACCTCTCTAAGCATTTTTCAAATATAACGCTTCTTGCTGAAGAGGGACTGGAGGCACTGATGCTTGTTTCATCTAGTTTCCAAGAAAAATCTGTGACAAGAAACCTTATTGCATAGGCATCCCTTTCACAGGAAGAACAGGCAATGGATGATGGAAAGCCTTGGCACATTCTATTACTCAAGCTTTCTTAGATTTATGAATTCAATACTTGAACAATATGATATCGGTGTGTGCATCATATTTTCTGAAGATATATAAAAGAACCTCTGTAGGAAACATAATTTGATATATATATCTATTTAAAAAATTCACATGTATGTTAAAATCCATATGATGCACTTAGCAGGTAATGTAACCCCCCCCCCCTAAAAAAAAAGAAAAGCCTTTCATAATATGAACCCTAACTGGCAATGCTGTGCAAAAGAGCTGATTTGTGGCAAACTGCAAATATTCAGTGGGAGATAGTTGGATATCTCCTGCTGGATATCCTGTTAGGCTCTAAAACTCTTTTTAAACGGCTAGGTTAAAGGTTAAATACGTAGTTTTGAATAATCAACCAGAATGTGTTTTAGAGATCTAACTTAATTGGTCCTTTGGTATAAACAAAATTTGCTAAATCTTTTTTTTATGTTAGCACCTCATTTTGGTTATTTTTGCATACTCTACATTGTATTACTTTTGTACTCCTTGATTGCTTTAATACAAAAAAAGTTTTAAGTTAATAGATAAGAAGTCTATAGAAAACTTTCCTAACAACTTATCATTCTTAACACTGAATCTCTTTTGTTATCTGCTTGTACAACTTAATCCTACGCATTTTACTGACTTGATTCTCTCTGGTCCAAAATGTAGTTTGTGCTTTAACAGCAAAGATTCAACTTGTGGCTACAAATACTACTACTTATCATTTCTACAGACATACGCAGCGTTGTACATCAAAACATAGAAAAGACAGTCCCTACTCAAAAGAGCTTACAATCTAGTCAAGACAGACAAACTGGACAAGAAGGTGCATCTATACATAGTGTTCAAGTGGGGGAATTACAAAGGGAATGATAAGACAGATATTGGTGCTTAGAAGGTGGGTTGGAGTTTGGAATTGAAAGCAGCTTCAAAGAAGTAGGCTTTGAATCTGGATTTGAATACTGCCAGAGACGGAGCTTGACATACCAAGTCAGGCAGTTTGTTCCAGGCATACGGTGCAGCAAAGTAGAAGGAGTGGAGTCTAGAGTTGGCTGTAGAGGAGAAGGGTACGGATAAGAGAGACTTATCTGTTGAGTGCAGTTTCCAAGGGGGGGGGGGGGGGAGAGATTCTAAGAAGCTGCAGAGCGAATATACTTGTAGATCAGTTAGAGGACATTGATCTGTATGTGAGAACAGATAGGGAGCCTCAAGTGACTTGAGGAGAGGGGTAATATGAGGCATGCAGCAGAGTCCTGAACAGATTGAAGGGAAAAGAGAAGGTTGAGCAGAAGGTTAGTGAGAAGCAGGTTGCAATAGGCTATGTCAGGGGTAGGCAATTCCAGTCCTCAAGAGCCACAACCCAGTCGGGTTTTCAAGATTTCCACAATGAATATGCAAGAGTTTAATGTGTATGGACTGCTTCCATTGTATGCAAATCAATCTCATGCATATTCATTGTGGAAATCTTGAAAACCCGACTGGGTTGTGGCTCTCGAGGACCGGAATTGCCTACCCCTGGTCTATGTGATGGAGGTATGGATTAGGGTATTGGCAGTGCGTTCAGAAAACAAGGGTCTGATTTTAGTGATATTGTAGAGAAAGAAACAACAGGTTTTGACAGTCTGATGGAGGTGTGAAAAGAAGGAGAGAGATGTCAAAGATAACCCCAAGGTTGTGAGCTTATGAGACAGGGAGGAAGAGGACGTTGTTCACAGAAATAGAGAATGGAGAAGAGGAGAGACAGGTTTTTGGTGGAAATATAAGGAGCTCAGTCTTGGCCATGTTTAATTTCAGTTGGCGGCAAGATATCCAAGTAGCAATGTCAGACATGTAGGTTGAAAGCTGGGACTGTTGAGATTTCAGGTATAGAGAGATAGATATGTGAGTCATCAGCATAGAAGTGATACTTAAAACCATGGGAGGATTTTAGAGCATCAAGGAAAGAAGTGTAGATAGAAAAAAGAAGTGGTCCCTGACAGAGCCCTGAGGTACACCTACCGACAGCAGGAAGAGGATCCACCACAGCATATGCTAAAGGTGCAATGGGAAAGATAGGAAGAAAACCATGTAATAACAGAGCCCTGAAATCCAAGCGAGGACAGCGTATCGATGAGTACGTGGTGATTTACCATGTCAAAAACTGCGGATAGATCAAGAAGAATGAGAACAGAGTAGATGTCTTCAGATTTGGCCAGGAGCAAGTTATTGGAGACGTTTGTAAGGGCAGTTACTGTAGAATGAAGTGGGTCAAGGATAGTTTGACATGAAAAAGTCAAGGCAATGGAGGGAGACAGGACGAATATTGGAAGCGCAGGTAGGGTCCAGCGAGGGTTTTTTGAGGAGTGGTGTAACAACGGTATGTTTGAAGGTGTCAGGCACAGTTGCAGTGGAGAGCGATAGGTTGAGGATATAATACGAGGGGATGAGTTTGGAGGAGAAAAGAAAATGTGCAGTTTTCTTCTGAGTAATTTTAAGAAAGTAAGATAAGATGGGAAGGGATAGGCTGGGGCAGGTGGTTCAGTTGAGAACTTAAGGTTAATTTTGTGAACCTTGTAAAAATACTCATCCATAGCCTTGGGGGGAGAGTGACAGAGGGGTTAGAGGTGAGGGGACCTTTAGTAAAGAGTTAAGTGTAGCAGAGAAGTGGTGACGGTTGGAGCCAAAATAGTCAGTTAGGCTGCTGTAAATTTCCAGCTTGCTTCAGGCTTCTACAGCATACTTCCAGCATTCAGAATAAATTCATAAATACATTCTATAGCACATTTCCCAGACAGGCTAAAACAGTTCCTACTCAGATTCTTCCCTAATTTATATGTCTTTTCTCACTCTAAGACACACATTCCCAAACAATCCATCGAGCATTCTTTACCATGGCTCTTGGCTTGCTTGTCCCAAAGTGTTATACAAGATGCATTCACAATTTCAACCAACTTAGAGTTTTCAGCTTATACTATAGCTGTTGTTCCTATTCTGCTTGTCTCTAAACATTATCAACATTAGCCCTTGCGCTGCCTTCTTCCACAATGTTAATTCTAATTAGGTTATTTCAGATTAGCCCCTGGTCAGTAATATACCCAGCATTCAAACAGCCTAAACCAGGCTTGCCTCACTTCAGTCCCCCAAGGGCTGAAAGTAGGCCAGGTTTTCAGGATACCCCCCCCCCCTAATGAATATGCATGCGAGAGATCTGCATAGAACGTCTGTGGTAGGAAAGCAAATTTTTCTCATGCGTATTCATTAGGGATATCCTAAGCACCTGACCTTTCTGCAGCCCTCAAGGACTGAACTTAGACAAGCCTGGTCTAAACCAAGGTGCATTTGCTTTCTAGTCAGAACATTTCACAGAGCACACATATTGCCTGCCCAAAACATTGACAGCCTCCGCATACCTTAAGCATTGAACAAAGATCTGCATTCAAGTTTCTACCATTATTACAGGTTCTGACAAGCAAGCCTCAAGCTCTTCCCATCTAAAGAGCTTTTCCCTCCCAAAGCAATTCTTCTGGCATGGCATGGTTGAGCTCCACAGTCTCTCCTTGTATGTGACTCTCTGCAAAAAGTCTAGGCTTTTTAGTTCACCAACAACCAGCTCAATTGGGCACAGGTCCTTGATTACCTCTACTTGTGCTCTAAGTTCTTGCTGCTCTGCCTAGACTCAATTTCTTCTAGAGCTGCAATAACTGCTCTTGAGTTCCTTCTAAACATGGCACACCATAACCATAGATGCTAAACTGTGCCTGCTGCAAATTTGTATAAATGTAAGCCTGGCATATAAAGAAGGCTGTCGGGGGCGAGGACAGAAGCTGGAATCTTAGGGATGAAGTGAAAAATTAGAAGAGATTATAAACTTTACTTGGGTACAATGCTGCAAAATGATAAATGGTAGAAATAGTTGTAGTAGAGGCTTCAAGAGAAGAAAAAAAACCCAAATCATATGGGACTCTTTTACAAAAAAACACAAGACTTCCAAAAGACGGCATAAAGTTTAGTTTATTGAAAGCTTCAACTAATGACTGGGGAGTCAATTCAGAGTAGTTTACATGAGCTTCTGTAATGGTGTTACAATGCATGAGCTTCTGGTGTAGTGAATCATAGAGATGGGCACTGAGGCCCTTATCCCACTCCAACCACTCATGGTAGCATTTGTGAGCTTTGCAAAATCCACCCAAATCCCACTGCATCTACATGTGAGGTAACACATGCAGGCATAAGGGCTCTAGGGGTGGTGCACAGTTGGGTTCAGTAGGTTTTGGATGGTTTACCATACACCAAAAAGGGATTATGGTGAGATGTGTACCTGAGACGTTTTATGTGAAATTTTCTGCAGTGCCCCTTGTGGGATGTCTGTGTGGCCAGTCTAGTACATCTCAGTGGCTTGTCCTGTGCATTTTCCTTTGGACGTGGTGTGTTGTTGTTTTTTCTGAAAATGGTTCAAAAAGATAAACATACAGAGGATATATGCACAGAGCACATTTTCAAAACAAAAAAGATATGCATCTTGCAGTTTTGAAAATGGGCATGTTTGCTACTGGATTTTTGTTCATCCGGCGCAAAATATCAAAACTCAGATTTGGACGCTTCTTTATGAGCATGCTGGCCTGCGCTAAAAACTGCTTCTGCGGCTTTGCAAAAAGGGGTTGGTAAATAAGTAAAAATATAACTAAAAACAATAGAAACAAATTGCAAGAATGGTTATGAAAATATTTTTAAAATACATTTAAAAATCATTGACAAAAGAAGTTTTCTTTCTAACCTTCCAATGGTCTCATGGGCTGCATAAAATTCAGTGGCGGGCCATAATCGGACCGCAGGACACAGGTTACCCACCCATTTTAGGGGATTAAGTATTTGTGCAAGAAGCTGTGCCATATATATGTTTTAATTTATGGCTAGAAGATTCATTGTTCAGTCATCATTTTTACACACATCTAAATCAGAGCATATGGCATTCCCATTGTATTTTACAAGAGACTCTACTAAATGTAGAGCCTCTTGTGAAATAGGTGCAAAACTGCACATTAAAATCCATCCATGTACAGAGGGAGCAAAGATTCTAGAAAGCTGTAAGTAGGGGAAAATATATATTCTTTCTCTTGTTCCATCTAAGGGTCTCGATTCTGGCATCAGCACCTCCTATAAGCATACCCCCATGATGATATTAGCTCTCCCTCTCAGCGAGACCCTCCTTCACCCGAGGAAGGCCTGTGACAGCACCCAATCTGCTCATAAAGCCCACCTTGGCAGCACCCGATTTCCTCCAATCAGGCCCATCACCCAGCCAACAAATCTCAATCAAGTAATATGTGTGCAAGTTACCTACATGTGGCAGTCTCCCATCATTTAACTCATCTCCCCACAGGCCTCAGCCATTAAAGTCAACCCTCCACCAACCCATTTCTAGGGTTACCGGATTTTACCTTCATAAAATCTGGACCCATGGCCACACCCCCAGGCCTGCCCAGTTCCACTCAGGTCACTCCTCAGCCCCGCCCCTCAACCTGTCCTCTTGCTCGGAAGCCGCGTCAGGAGGGCATCTGCACATGACATCACCGCATCACACCTGCGCATGCGCAGATGCCCTCTTGACGCGGCTCCTGAGCCGGACGCTTTTCAAAACCCAGACAAAGTGCCGGGTTTTGAAAAGCCATCTGGACGCCCGCTAAAAAGAGGACATGTCTGGGTAAATCCCATTCCCCATGCTTACCAGTGGTTCCTGGTATGCAGTGGGGTAGGAGAAATGCCTTCTCATTTCCATTATATGCCTCAGAAGACCCCTGAAGTTAGTGGTTACAGCTGCGCCCTACAGTAAGCTCTCAGACATGCTTTGGGGCTGATAAAAATACCAAATGTCTGTACTGTAGGCTCACCTAGACCACTTCCTGTCCCCACTCTGTCCATGTCCTCTTGCCATCTAGATATTCTCAGCTTCCCTATATGTGAATGACCCATGAGCCTCTCCATGCATTTATTGCTTTTACAGATGGGAATGCTCCTATTTCTTAAAAAAGGCAGCAAATAAATAAATACTAAATAAAAACCACAATAACAAATGTATTACAACTTTCTAGCATAATGATGCTAATCTTAACCTGCCCCATAGTTATGGGGCCATTATTCTGCACTATTACTATCCAGTTGGTCATCTTGTTATTTTGACAGCACTGAACAATGACTGGATCTCTTATCTGGTTATCTTAGACCTGATCTATCTGTGACCAAGTTAAGCAGACTGTTGCCTTTCTCCAGTCAACTTCCAATTCTACCCTCTCAATGAATACCAGACCTCCCTTTTCTAAATGGTTTAATCTTGGCTAGACATTGAGTTGTCCAACCAAACTCTGGACATCCTATAGGGTGAATTTTCAACCCAAACTAGTTATCTGATTAATGCCTGTATACTAATTCATGGAGAAAACAAAAAATTGTCACCATTTTGGAGGAAAAAGTCATTGTGTTCCTAATATTATAATGAGGAATACAGATGAGGAGGTGGCAAGAGTATACCAAGCAATACTACTGCTGGGTCCGATTATCATTTTCTTCTATTTCACTCCCTACCACCTCACCCACTCCTGTCCTATTTCCCATATGCACAGTAAGTACAAAACAATGAAGCACTCAGCTGCATGACAGTGACTTCATAGGAAAAAGTACATTTTTGTAGCATCTGCTGATAATCAGTGTTCATAAAATTGTTCTTATGGATTCCTTATCTAAATTGAAAATGAACAAGCCTCCCCCTTTAAGCAGGCTTCTCTTTGCTATGTGGGAACAGAACTGGAAACATCCCACAGGGGTCCTCATACAACCCAGTCTGGCAGATTCTTGCATTTACACAGCTGTGCAGCGGTGTACTACTCTATGATCTAAGAGTGGACTTGATTAGCAAAAAAAAAAACTTCCGTGCTTCAAATTTTGTTCCCATCTTTCCATCGAGGACAAAATGCAGTTCGAACAACAATGCTTAAACATGGTTAGGGTGTGCTGGAAACGCTACACCAGGCTTAGTCAGAAGGCGATGTGGTTGCGAGCAGCAGCTCATTTTCATATGCAGTTTGCACACCCGGTTTGCTGGAACAGTTAAGTAATTCAATTTTGCTTGCTGAATAAGCACAAAATGTTTGGCAGAACCAGAAATTCTAGGGCTGGCTCCACTCCCTTTGAAGCTATCTTGGATAATGAATTGTAAATGGGGACTTTGTGCCTGGGATTTTGTGAAAAGCTCAAAAAAAAAAAAAAGAATAATTAAAACAAGAAAAAAAATTGACATTTGTTAACGGTTTAGTGAAGGGGGAACCAAGTGATAGACAGCCATGTGTGTGAGGTTACGATTCTGAACACAAGGCAGCTACAGTAGACACAGAAAAAAGCTATAACATATCCACAACTTTACCAGTTTTCCAGCAGTGGATTTGCTTCATTAAAAATCTTTCCGTAAACTTGCTGATTTATTACATTTCTCCAAGGAGCATACTATAAGCAGAAAACCCAGTGCAGACATTTCGGTATTGCACTAGAGGATCATTACATTTTCACTTGAGCAGCTATTAGTCACAAGTAGCTAACCACTGATGCTCAGGATAAACAGTACTCATTTTCCACAGTAGAAATAAAAGCAGGTTTTATAACTTCAAGGAAGAGAAGAAAATAAGAATTCAAATCTTTCCACAGTCTTAAGTCCTTTTCTCAAATCACAAAAAAGTACAGCTGGGTCATCTATTCATTGTCTATTTAGATCCGACTATACCACCTTGTTGGCAGAGTAAGTCCAAGCGGTTTACGAAGAATTAAAAACTAAACATTACTACATATTAAGCCCCCCATGGACCAATATAAATGCAGTCTTTTCCTAATTATGACCGGGATAGCCATGCAGACGATAACCCGTAAATGGAAAAATTACGAACGCCTGAATTTTCCTTTTTGGTGGGCGAACCTATGCTCTAGTTATAGGTATGAAAAAATGAATGCTGGGGCATATTACGTATTTAAACTGGTTTGGGGCCCGTTGACATCTTATATTACTTCTCTGTTGTTTTTTGTCTTTAATTCTGTGCCATGTCCTTGCACATCCAGGGTGGGAAGGAGAGAGGGGGGTTAGATTGTGTTATTGTATTATTTTAAATAAGTGTAGATTATTGAAAGAGTATATACATGGAGGGGCATGATCGAAAGGGACGTCTAAGTCCGTTTACGTCCATCTCGCAAGTCGTCCAAAGTAAAAAAACAGCTTAAGACACATTTTCAAAAGATGCGTCCAACTTTTTTTTCGTTTCGAAAATCGTCTAATTATACATCCTGCCGATCTGATCGTCCAAGCCACTAAATCGTCCTTCTTTGTACCACATTTCCATCCAAGTCCAAAACGCCTAGAACAAGCCCTGTTGGGTGTGGGAGGGGTCTGCAGAGTGATGGACTGCACACCCAGATATGCCACCTAAATAATGGGGTACCTTACAGGGCAGTGCTGTGAACTTTACAAAAAGGGTGCCATGTCTTCGCCTCCCTATAGCTCCCTTATAGGTTATGGTGAGCCCCCCAAACCACCTCCAGAATCCCCTAGACCCACTTATCTACCACCCAATAGCCCTTATGGCTGTAGGAGCCACTTATATGCCAGTAAAAAAGGGTTTTAGGGGTGCATAGGGCAGTTCACATGTTTAAGTATCAATGCAGTGATTACAGGGGCTTAAGGGCATAGGTCCTCCTCTCTATGGGTCGCCAACCCACCCCCCAAGACGACTTAAGCTGCTTCTGTGCTGGATGACTAGGCTTTCCTATGCCAGGTGGCCAGGTGATGATGGTCTGGAGGCTGAATTTTAAAGTTGTGATTAAAATTTTTATTGGGGGGGGGTCGGTTTTATGTGTTTTCAGTGCTTATCTGGTGACTTTAGGTGGGTTTTTGTGACTTAGACCATGTTTTACATAGTGATTAATCAATGGGTGGGTGGGTGGGATAAAATGATTGATTTTGAATATCTGTAAGTTGAATGTGCTTTTCTTGAGTTGTTATATGTTCTTATACCTGTGTATTGCACTGTTAATATTTAAAAATTAATAAAGATTTAGAATGTACCGCTGTCAGTCCTAACCCTTGACTCAAATATATGGAGACAGTACACCAACCTATGTCAAAACAATGTGTACAGTATGTACCCTCAAATGTCTGTTTTGAAAACATTGTGAATGTTATCGTTGTAACCCATTCTGGGCTCCTGGGGCTAGAAATCTAAATAAATAAATTCACTCTAAGAACATGCGTACCACAAATAATTATTTTTAAAACAACTACTCTGCCCCTGCTGTCACCCTGCTACCTCCACCATCACCCCACATAATAAAAATGGGCCCGGATGCTCTAAACAGCACAGTTTTTTTTTAGGAACGCCCAAACTCAGTAAAACATGCTGTTGAAACAATGTTTTTAATTGAGTTTCAAGGCACCTACCGGCGACTAAAAATCGCCAGCGCAGGAATCGTATCTCCCTAGGTGCTTCAGGTTGCCTAACACCACTGTGGACGTGGCTAACACTAGAAGTGGAATTTGGTGGTCTAAAGCAGTGGTTCCGAACCCAGCCAGTCAGGTTTTCAGGATAGCCCTAATGAATATGCATGGAACAGATTTGCAGGCCTGCTACCTCCATGATATGCAAATCTCTCTTATGCATATTTATTAGGGCTATCCTGAAAACCCGACTGGCTGGTGGTCCTCCAGGACAGGGTTGGGAAGCACAATTCACATTACAGGCAGGCACCAGAGATGTAGGCCAGCAAAACCCCGGCCTACATTTCCGGTGCCCATCTTTGCCGGAGGCATGATTCTGTACCCAGTGCCATCGCGTGATTGACGCACAATCGGAAGCTGCCGACAAGGGTGCCGGTTACAGAATCCAGACCAAAATGAAAATTATCTGTCAAACTCTTTCAAAGGCCAGATTTTTAAAAAATGCGTCTTAAGGGCAGCCCTGAAATTCGTGAGTGAAGATTCAGAGCGCAAAGCAAGTGGCGAGCTATTCCACAGAGTGGGGGGCTAGAAAGAAAAGGGCTGAATTTCTTGTTTCCTCCCATTTCGCATGTTTGGGGCCTAGAGATGCTAAACTATAGCCTTCAGCTTGGAGAACAGACAACAGGGTTTAATAAAGGTTTCAATAACTTCTTAAAAGAAAAGTCCATAAGCCATTATTGCGATGGACGAGAAACTTCATTGCTTATTCCAGTGTCTCTCAAACTTTTTTAGCTCCAGCATAGTAAATGTATTCTGTAATGGAATCTGGGGCCCAGATTCTGTTACAGAATATGTGCATCTTCAGGGGATCTAACTGAAGACAACCGGTTGTTAGAATTGCCCACATGCAGGGGTGTCCAACCTTTTGGCTTCACTGGGCCGCATTGGCCGAAAGAAATGTTTCTGGGGCCGCACAAACTTTCAAATGCTGCAGCAAGACACAGGAGGGAGCCGGCAAGATGGTAAACACCCGGGGGCAGCAGAGGAAAACACTGCACCCCCCTCGACTGGGGTAGCACAAAATACTCCACGGGGTCACATGCGGCCCTTGGGCCGAAGGTTGGACACCCCTTACATAGAGGATATTTTTTTTTAAACAAATATAAGAGTGCCTAATTTAAGAAGATGGGGTAAGAGAAGAGGTGAAGAGACTATATGGGAAAACTAGAACTTTATTCATGTTTTAGAGGAAAGTGTTGAGGAAGGTATTTAGGAAACCTATCCATTTCATTTAGGGCCAGCTGGTGCTGGAGGAAATGGGGTAACGCTGCTTTAGCTCTTGAAGTTATGTTACCGATACTGTGTTCTGCCTCTCATTTGGTTGGTTTCTTAATGTACCACTGTCATTGAAACTAACGAGTACTGTAATTTGCATTATTTTGCTTCTGTCCACAGAAGAGTACAACCTACTTGATTGCATCTTAAGGTTGCTATACAGGTAGAAATAGTTACGGCACAAACCAGAAAGATATTTTGGTGCACAAGGAGAGGAATGGCCAGCATGAAAAAGAAAGTGAAGTGTTTCTGAATAAGACTTGAATGAGATCTCATGCGGACTACTATGTTTAATTCTGCAAACCACATTTTCAAAAGGATATAAACAAACAGGACAGTCTGTCCAGAGGGTGACTACTAAAATGATCAATGGCCATTATAAAGCATATAGGGATAGACATAAAATCCAAATTTGTGTACTTGGGAAGAAAAGGTGGGATAGGGAAGGTATGAGAAATATTAAATTCATTTAAGGTATAAATGCACAAGTGAGCCTTTCATCTGAAAACAAGCTCTGAAAATAGGAGGTCATAGGATGAGAGTGAATGGGGGCAGACTCGGGAATAATCCAAGCAAATATAAATTTATGGAAAAAGTGGTGTGGGCCTCCCACCAGATGGTAAAGACGAGAATAGTATCTGAATTCAAAAAAGCATAGAAGAAGCACAGAGGATTTCTGAGGGAAAAGAAACTGTAGAGCTTAGCAGTTGGTGATATCATAATAATTTAATAATAATAATTTATTTCTTGTATACTGCTATACCAAAAGTAAGAAGCGGTTCACAACAAAGGATATATACAGCCAATATTTAAAATACAGAATAAACAATTGATGTCTAATACAGAACAAAAACTATCAGTAAAAAGGATACATCAGATAAAATCAGTCAAAGTTAAGACAATAGCTCAATTAGTAAGTAGAAAGTTGTTAAAAATCATAATAGATTTGACAGTGACATAATTAAGAGGAAAACATATCCAACAGGCGTGCTTTTAGTGATTTTCTAAAGTCAAAATAGGAAGTGGCCTCAAATATTAATCTTCCAAACCATGTATTTAGTTTAGCGGCCTGGAATGATAAAATTCTGTCAAAGAACATCTTGTATTGACATGATTTAAAAGAAGGGTAAGTAAATAGGTTTATTCTATGAGTACTCCTACTGGAACAGTGGCATATCCTATTGGATCAGTGGTGTATCTAATATATTTGATACCCAGGGCCAATCATTTTTTTAACAGCCCTCTCCACTATATAAAAAAATTATTTTTAGTAATAATCCATGAATCACAGAACAAGGATGCACCTAGGCCAGTGGTCAGAAACCTGCAGCACCCTCACCCAGTATGAAATAAATATCACAAACTAAAAACAGAAATATGTAGACAAAAGTTAAACTGAACCACCAAGAAGCCAGACTCTGCATGCAATGCAACACCACAGAAACAGAAACTGTGATATTTTCCCTAATACTGTGCAAAATATAAAGATAGCAGATGTAAATTTGAAAAAAATGAAAAATACAAATCACCACTTTACACATTAACAAATACTGTAGAAATAAAACAAAAAATGATAAATAAGAAAATACCATTTTATTGGACTAATCTAATTTTCAATTAGCTTTCAGGGGCCAAAACCTCCTTCCTCAGGTCAATACAGTTATACTGATGTTACAGTATCCTGTCCTGACCTGAGGAAGGGGGTTTTGGTCTTCGAAAGATAGTAAAAAAAAAAAGTGTATTAACATTAGTCCAATAAAAAGATTACTTATTTCTATTTTCTATTTATAAAAGAATATCAATACAGCTACAGTACTACTTTATTCTAAAGCAACATATACAAAAAAAAATCTTTTTTCTACCTTTTGTCATCTCTGGTTTCTGCATAACTTTTCTTTTCACTCTTCTTTCCATCAAGTATCCACCCTCTTTCTCTTCCCCTTTTTCTGTCTACCCTCTCTCCTCCTTCTATATGGCCGTTTTCCTTTTTCTATGCCCTTTCATAAACTGTCTATCCTGTTCCTTCTCTCAATTATACATGATTCATTTCAGCTTCACCCTGTCTTCATTTTTCTCTCCCTCCCCCATGCTCTGGCATTTCTCTTTTTCCTTTCCTTCCTTCCATCCTTCACACTCTACCCCATGGTCTGACATCTCTTCCCTTCCCCCATGCCCCAACATCTCTCTCCTATCCTTCCCTTACATCTCTCCCTCTCCTACCCCTCCATGCTTAGCTTCTCCTCTCCTTTGTTTCCCTCCCTCCCTTCCCCATGATCTGGCATCTCTGTCTCCCTTGCTTCCCTCACCCTATGCCCTGGTATCTCTCTCCTCTCTTCTCCTTCCCTTCCATCTATCCCTCTCCCTCCATGCTACTCCATCTCCTCTCCTGTCCTTCCTTCCCCCCCCTTCTACATGGTCTGACATCACTCATCTCTCGCTTCCTTCTCCCTTCCCCTCCCCAATTGGATCTCCCCCCCCCAACTGGATGGCTTTCTATCTTACCCTTCCCTCCAAACAAGTAAAGCATTTCTTTACCCCCTGCCCCAATGGGTATCTCTCTCATCATTAGCAGCCTTCAGAACTCGCTGCTCTGCTGGTGTCAGGCCTTCCTCTTTGCTGGGTCACGCCTACTTCCTGCTTCTGCAAAGGCAGGACCTGGCAGAGAGGAAGGTCCGACATTGGTTGTGAAGACTGCTGCTGCTGGAAGGGGAAGTTCCCAGATCATGACGCCAACTCCGGGAGCATCCCCTTATGGTTTGTAACCATCCTCCTTCCATTCGACATCCACGACCCCATCTCCACAGAACGCCTGAAAACTACATTGGACACAGTAGAAAAATGGATGACAAATCATAAGTTGAAGCTGAACACGGACAAAACTAAATTCCTACTATTAGACAAGGACAAAAAACCAACCCTAACAGAACTGGAGGTAAACTCAATCAAGTACCCAATACAGAGTTCCCTCAAAATCCTGGGAATACAACTAGACAGAGGCTGCACAATGCAAACACAGATCCATAAAATCATCCAAAAAGCATTCTTCACAATGCGTAATCTGAGAAAAATAAGAAAATTCTTTAATAAAGACCAATTCAGGATCATGGTCCAATCCCTCGTGCTAAGTATGGTAGACTACTGCAATAGCCTTTATCTACCTTGCCCAGTCAACACAATAAAAAAACTACAGACCGTCCAGAACACAGCCCTCAGACTCATATACTCACTCAGCAAATACGACCATATTACCAAAGCATACTTAGAATCTCACTGGCTACCAATAAAAGCAAGAACACAATTCAAACTCTACTGTCTCCTATTCAAAGTAACCCACGGCGCGGCACCCAGCTACCTAAACAACCGTTTTCACTACTATCTCTTATCCAGAAGAAGGAGAACACAGAACATTTTCACCTACCCTCCTCTCAATGGTACTCGACGCAAGAAACTCTATGACAACCTACTAGGGACACAGGCAGCTAATATTGACCCCGACATCTCAAAATTATTGATCGAAATTACAGACATAAAAGAGTTCCGAAAAGAAATAAAAACACTACTGTTCAAAAAATATCTCCTATCAATCTAAACCGCCATCTAAGGAGTTCCCAATCAATTCCTTTGGGAACAGAATCTCTATATCCAACCAAAATAAACACCACTACTGTCCATATCATCAACATCAATTAATCAACAGCATGCAAACATCAAAACAATAAATACACCTCCGCTTACAGGCATATGATGCTACTCTCCATCCGAAGAAACTTGACTCAGCTCATGAAACATCTTTTGTAATCTAGAATATATGGTAATTCTTTATTATCCACCAGTTGTAAATTGACTCAGTTGCCATGTAACATCTCCTGTGATATTGAATGTACTATAATTCTTCTATATAAACTGTAATTAACTCTTCTCCTGTAATGTAATTCTACTGGAAATACCCAGATATCTTCTTTATTGTAATCCGTGGCTATGTTACATCTGCTGCGATATGTATAGTAACTCTTCATTGTTACTTGTAATCTACTCTTTTCCTGTAATGTAATTCTACTGGAAATGCCCAGATATCATCTTTATTGTAATCCGCCTAGAACCGCAAGGCACAGGCGGAATAGAAATCCCTAATGTAATGTAATGTAATGTAAGCATACCGCTCCTCCCCTCCCCCATTGGTACACCACTGGGAGAGATGGGTACACAGGATAGAATGTGTAGAGGGCCATTTTTAAAAGGACATCTAAGTCTGACTTTGGATATTTCTCACAAGAAGTCACAAGTAGAAAATATCCAAACAACCAATTTCGAACGGCGAACCACTAGACGTACAAATAATTTTTTCCCCACAATTCATCTATATGAATGTCCAGGCCACTGGGACATCCAAGCCACTAAAATGGCCAAAGTTATACCCCATTTTCGATCCAAAAAATGTCCAAGTTGGAAACATCCAAATGGTCTGCATTTAGACATAGGAGGGGACCAACCTTGTAATGGACTGACCACCCAAAAATGCCAACAGAGCAGTGGGACATCTTAGAGGGCACTGCTTAATTGTTTTTAACAAAGTTTTTATTCACAATAGCATTTTTTAGATATGTCACAGTGCTTACTGGTATTCGTTCCACTTTAGATTATAATCGATAGTATAATATTGTTCCCTAGGTACAATACATAGCCTCCTTTTTTTCAATTTCACATACTATAACCCCTTTTCTTTTGGTTTTGAGAAAATTTTTATTTGATAACACTTATGTGTGGTGTAGTGGTTAGAGCTATGGCTGTGGGTCCAAATCCTATACTGCTCCTTGTGACCCTGGGCAAGTCACTTAATCTTTCACTGCCCCAGGTACATTAGACAGATTGTGATCCTACTGGGACAGATAAGAAAAATATTTGAATTACCTGTATGTAAACCTCTGAGTGTGGTTGTAAAACTACAACATGACAATATATAAGTCCCAATCCCTTCCCTTTATTTATGTTGAGTTTTTAATAGGTGCTGATGCATTCTGTTTTATTATGCTTTCTCATAACTAGATAAGTTAAATTGATCTAATGCTGCTACTCACTTTCCATTTACATACACATTTATAATTTATTATTTATATGTTTTGATGCATTTCACATCCATTTTATGTACAGAACATAAGAATAGCCTTACTGGGTCAGATCAAGTGTCCATTTAGCCCGTCCTCATGCTGGCTAATCCAGATCAATAGTACCTGACAAAACCCCATGCTACCAATCCAGGGCAAGCAGTGGCTTCCCTCATGTCTTTATCAATAACAGACTTTTCCTCCAGGAAATTGTCCAAACCTTTCTTAAAACCAGCTATGGGCTCCTTTTACTAAGGTGCGCTAGCGTTTTTAGCGCACGCACACAATTACCGCGCGGTACGCTTCTAGAATAACGCCAGCTCAGTGCTGGCGTTAAGGTCTAGCACGCTTGGCAATTTAGCGCGCACTATTCGGTGCGTTAAGGCTCTAATGCACCTTAGTAAAGGGAGCCCTATGTAATCCGCTCTTACCACAACCTCTATCAACGCGTTCCAGTGCTTAATTATTTCCTGAGTGAAAAAATATTTTCTCCTATTGGTTTTAAAAGTTTTTCCCTATAATTTCATCGAGTGTCCCCTAGTCTGTAATTTTAGATGGAGTTAAAAAAAAAAAAAAAAGATCGACTTGTACCCATTCTACACCACACAAGATTTTGTAGACTTCAATCATATCTCCCCACAGCCGTCTCTTCCAAGCTGAAGAGCCTTAATCTTTTAGTCTTTCCTCATACAAGAGGAATTCCATTCCCTTTATCATCTTGGTCGCTCTTCTTTGAACCTTTATAGTTCTGCTAGATCTTTCTTCAGATAAGGCGACCAGAACTGAATACAGTACTCCGGGCAAAGTCACACCAAGGAGCAATACAGAGGCATTACAACATTCTTAGTTTTGTTAACCATCCCTTTTTTAAATAATTCCTAGCATCTTGTTTGCTTTTTTTGGCCATTGCTGTACATTAGGTGGAAAGTTTCATCATATTGTCTACAATGACACCCAGATCTTTTTCTTAGGTGCTAACCCCCAAGGTAGACTCTACTGTAGCATCTGGTAACTATGATTTGGGTTATTCTTCCCAATGTGCATCACTTTGCATCTGTCCACATTAACACCCCCCCCCCCCACACACACACACACACACAATTTTACTAAACTGTGGAAGAGGTTTATAGTCCTGTCTGGCACTTTGAATGCTCTGCACTGCTCTGACGGTCATAGAGTTCTTATGAACATCTGAGAAGAGCATTCAGTGTGCCAGCTGGCGCTAAAAACCTCAAGCGCGGTTTTGTAAAAAAAGGGGGGGAAGGGGTAAATGTCATCTGCCATTTGAACCTCCAATCATCTAATTTGCTAAGGTCTGTCTGCAATTTTTCACAATCTGCATGTGTTTTAACAACTTTGAACAGTTCAGTGTCATCTGCAAATTTACCCCTCCCCCTTTTATGAAACTAGGTTAGGCTTTTTTTTATCGCCGGCCATAGTGTAAAAGCTCTGATGCTCATAGAATTCCTAATAGCATCAGAGCTTATACCACTGCAGCTGGTAATTTAAAAAAGCCTAATGCAGCTTCATAAAAGGGGGCCTTGAACACTTCACTCATCGTTCCAATTTCAAGATCATTTATAAGTAAGTTAAATAGCACCAGACCCAATACAGATCCCTGTGGCACTCCACTATTCACCCTCCTCCAATGATATTTAATTTAATTTATTTTTCTAATTTATTAGTTTAATTTTATTGTCTCATTTTTATATTCATTTATGCCAGCTTTTACAAAGCCACAGTAGAGGTTTTTACCACAGGCCAGCGCGGTAAATGCTCTGATGCTCATATAATTCTTATGAGCGTCAGAGCATTTACTTCCCTGGCCTATAGTAGAAACCTCTGCCGTGGCTTTGTAAAAGGAGCCCTTAATCTTTCACATATATGATATCTGTAATCTCATTATTCCTCTACATGATATTTCATTTATGATAGTCCACACAAATACTGTTATTTTATCACCATATATTATGTTGCTTTTATAATACGTCCGAGTATTTTTGATGTTTAAGGTTATGACTTCATATCTTATAATTTTATGGATACTTTTGATGTATATTTCTATTTTTTTTAAAAAAATATCTTTATTAGCAATTGCAAAGGGAACATACAACCAGTAGGGGAAAGAACAGAGAAAAGCTGAACAACCAGGGAGGAATTCTATGAGCATTGGAGTATTTAGCGCTCTAGGCTGTGATAGAAACCTCAACTGTGGCTTAGTAAAAGGAGCAGGGGAGATAAAATAGAAAAACAAGCGACAGAAGACAAAATCAAAAAACACAGCACAAAAGCGGAGGAGACAACAGTCTGTGGCATTATACAAATTTATTGTAAAGACTCAACACAATTTGTGTTTTGGCCTCTAGGCCTGCATTAGGAGTCTAAATATAAATTATATATATATATATATATATATATAAATGGAACCACCTACATAAAATAGATGCTGTTCTGGCTCTCACATCACTTCACAAATCAGTAGCATGGTGGGTCTGGAATGTGTATTCGAGAAACAGTGCAATTAAGACCCCTGACGCAGCGACCAATGCGAAACGGAGGGTTCCCCGTCGGGTTCAGTGGCTGCAGGGCCCAGGAGGTGAAGGTTGGACTGAGCAATACCCTGGATGCCGAAGCAGCTATGTGCTTGACTTTATTTCTTTTTTCGACACAAGATCCTGGACTGTATTGCTAGAGTGCTCATTTACTCACTTTATCACAACTATGGGCTATGTGTCCCGGCGTGTTATTTAACATCACTCTGCAGGCGACCATAGTGCTTTATTCTACATCTTCTTTATGAGTGCAGGGTTTGCTTTGAAGGGTGGAGTTTTTTGCCAGATGAAGCTGAACTGAGGCTTTTTCTCCACCTTTCTTTCTTTTTTCTCTTGTTTCGCTGTTGCTCTGTGTTGTGTGATGGTTGGTGTGTTTGATTTAAGCCTGGTGGTGTTGCAGAGGGGGGTGTTTGTATCCATATGGGGTTCTGATTTGGAGTAGTAAGTAGTGATTAACTGACCCTTTTCCTGAGTTGATCTGGTTACACTATTTCAACCCTTTTTCTGTAGTATTGGTGCGACTGCTTTTCAGGGGTTCTCTCTTGCTTCCCTGGACACTAGTCTTTCTTTAAAAGGATACATTTTTCAAGAAAAAAAATAACATGACTGTTAAAGCATTAGACTACAGGTCAGGTTGTTAAACTGCAAAGCTAATTTGTGGGGTCGCTGCGGATCACTGGGAAAACTCATTAGAGGTTCAGCAGAGTGCAGAATTTGGCTTGAGAAACATGGTCTATGACAGAGTGAGCCTGAATTCTGATCTCTTGTTGGCATTGGTCCCAGATCTTCCCCTCCCCTACAAAGCTACGGAAGAGTATATATTCTTTTTTTGAACGTCAGTATTTCCGAGACAAAAAAAAATCACTTTGTTTCAATTTTTTTTTTAAAAGCTCTTGATCTAATTCAGATCCCTAGGAACTGTAATGAAGCAGGTTTAAATGTGTTCATAAAACCACCACCCAAAAACACCCCCCCAAAAGATAAAATATCCCTTATACCAGGGATCTCAAAGTCCCTCCTTGAGGGCCGCAATCCAGTCGGGTTTTCAGGATTTCCCCAATGAATATGCATGAGATCTATGTGCATGCACTCTCATGCATATTCATTGGGGGAAAACCCGACTGGATTGCGGCCTCAAGGAGGGACTTTGAGACCCCTGCCTTATACTATGCTTCCAATAATTAGCCAACAATCAACAACAACACACTCCTAATTTGCCAAACAAATCCTAAACTAGAAAAAACAAGGAAGGCAACCAAGTCACATCAAGATCTGCGTGGGGGAAGCTCACAGTGCCAAACTTGGCTCACAACTTATAAGCCAAATACAGTGTAACATGTCAAAAAGCATGTCACACTGTATAATGTTATAGGGCGCTCTCAGTGTGAACCCTCAGTGATAGGAGCACAGCTCCGACACTTCACTTCTGGGTCAAGGCGATAAGCCTCCACCCGCACACCATCATCGAGCGCCCTGTGTGTGCAAGAATCAAACCAATCAACAATCAAAGTGAGTAAATAAAACTCAACACAAACAACCTGAGCGACCCCCACACAAACCCTACCAGCCAAACCCCCTCAAAAAGCACGCACAAAATCACAAACAAAATCAAAAACCATACCAAAAAGTGGAAAACATATCCAAAAATGAGCAATACTTATCCAAAACTGTCACACAAACGGAAAAACCGCGCCAGGAGGAAAGGTTCAACCGCGCTGGTTTCGGGAGGAGCCCTTCTTCAGGAACCTGGCCTCCAACAGAACACGAGCAGAGAGGACGGCTGGAGGGTGGGGTGCCCGGGAGGGAGAGCACACCGGCTAAAACAGGTCCACAGGTGACATCATGCACGAACCAACCAATCATGCTGTGCCAGCACTCAACACAATCATAACCACAAAAAGGAACAGAAAAAGAAAGAGGGAGGGAACAAAGAGCACCCACCAATAGAAACACCACAATCAGAAAAGTTCCCCCCCCCACACACACACACACAAGCACACCACACACTGTATCCAAAATCCATTATCTAAAGGAAGCCAAAAACCCTATTAGACAATGGTATTCCATTCCACACTTTCGTTAAGGCCGTTTGGCTGAACAGATTGTAATTGAAAAATCCAATATTGTTCCCTGAGATTCAGATGAGCCTGTCGATCCCCCCTAAAGTCCCAAGGGACTTGCTCAAGCACGAACCAAGATAGGTCAGTAAAACAGTGACCAAAATCAGCACAGTGGGGTACCAGAGGGGCAGACTGAGATCCAGTACGGATCCGGCTTCTGTGTTCTTGCAGTCTGACCCTAACACTTCTGCTGGTCCGTCCCACATAGCACAAACCGCATGGGCAGATGATAACATAAACTACCCATTTAGAATCACACGAAGTTTGCGCTCTGAGGTGGTAAGTGCGTTGAGTCCGGGGATGTTGCCAGGTAGAAATTGACAGAGATAAATGACACATATCACAATGTCCACATGGTTGATGGCTGCCCCCACTGTGGGCCCGACTCCTGGTAGCCAGAAGGTCTTTCAAGTTCTTAGAACGAGCGAAAGCAATACACGGGGTCTCCTTAAAAATAGTATGGTGTCCCAAAATATGCCAGTGCTTCCTCACAATATTAGCTATCTGGTGGGCTTGATTGGAAAATGATATGACACACACCTGTTGCTCTAAAGGTGGCCGAATGGCAGGAGCCCTTAGCAATTCAGGGTTAGCATAGCGGGCTCTGCGGTACGCTCTTCTGATAATCCAATCAGGATAGCCACGAGCCTTAAAACGCAGAGACAGAGCCTTTGCCTGAGCCTTATACTCTCTCAATGATGAGCAGATCCGACGAATCCTGAGGAATTGCCCCACGGGCACCGACTGGCGCAACTGGACAGGATGTCAACTAGTATAATGTAAATATGAAGTCCGATCCGTAGGTTTGCGAAACACAGTAGTGACCAGTTTGCCCTGCTCTTTGCTAACCCTGGTATCCAGATAGGTAACACTGCTTGTATTAACAGTGGCAGTAAACTTTAAATGCCTGTCAAGAGTGTTAAGCCAAGTCAGAAACTCATAAAACCTGGCCTTGGTGTCAGTCCAGATGAGGAACACATCATCAATGAAGCGGAGCCATGTGGCGATATGGATCATCCATGCAGATGGGTATAACAGACGTTCCTCAAAATTTGTGACATAAAGATTAGCCACACTGGGGGCCATGGCTGTACCCATGGCTACCCCGTGTGTTTGGAGATAAAACTCCCCACGTACTTCAAAAAAGTTATTTTGTAACACCAAGGTGGCCAATTGCATGAGGAAAGCTTTGGTTATACGATAGTGAGGCTCCGTTGATAGATGATGTTCAACAATCTTTAAGGCTTCAGTCTGAGGTATATTGCTATATAAAGCTTCCAAATCCATGGTTACCAGAAGATCGGACTGCTGCACCTGGATAATATCAATTCTGTTAAGAAAATTGGTGGTGTCAAGTACAAAAGACCGTGCCTGAGCAACCTGGGGTTTCAAAAAATGGTCAACCATTTTGGACAAGGGTTCAAGGATGGTACCCCGGAGCGACACAATAGGTCTACCCGGGGGGTCATTAAGAGTTTTATGAATTTTGGGTACAGTGTAAAAGTGGGGGTTGCGGCTGGGGGCCTGGGATAAATATCTGGCCTCAGATTTAGTGATAATGTTATTCTGCAGTGCCTCCTGCACCACAACTGCAATCTCCTGACGCAGAGCGGGGGAGGGATCCTCCTCAAGTTTAACATACCAGTCTGCGTTGGAGATATGCGCGTCCACCTGAGCATTGTACTGGGTCAAAGATTGAACGACCACAGCTCCGCCCTTATCAGCGGGTTTGATGTCCAAGTCAGGGGTATCTCTAAGGGACTCCAGAGCAAGCTGTTGCACCCTGGTCATATTAACAAAGTGACGACCAGGAGGAACCTGTCCAAGCTGATCAATATCACGTAATATCAAGTCACGGAATACTTTGATATAAGCATCCATGGGCCCCGGGGGGGTCCAATGAGATTTGACCTTAAATAAAGAATCATCCCGGGTACCCACCTGAGAAGAAAAAAACAGCTTGATCTGGAGACCCCTCACAAACCGAGCCATATCCCTATGTGCTGTAAAAAGATCCAACCCGGTAGTGGGAACAGGCTCATCTGAATCTCAGGGAACAATATTGGATTTTTCAATTACAATCTGTTCAGCCGAACAGCCTTAACGAAAGTGTGGAATGGAATACCATTGTCTAATAGGGTTTTTGGCTTCCTTTAGATAATGGATTTTGGATACAGTGTGTGGTGTGCTTGTGTGTGTGTGTGTGTGGGGGGGGGGAACTTTTCTGATTGTGGTGTTTCTATTGGTGGGTGCTCTTTGTTCCCTCCCTCTTTCTTTTTCTGTTCCTTTTTGTGGTTATGATTGTGTTGAGTGCTGGCACAGCATGATTGGTTGGTTCGTGCATGATGTCACCTGTGGACCTGTTTTAGCCGGTGTGCTCTCCCTCCCGGGCACCCCGCCCTCCAGCCGTCCTCTGTTCTGTTGGAGGCCAGGTTCCTGAAGAAGGGCTCCTCCCGAAACCAGCGCGGTTGAACCTTTCCTCCTGGCGCGGTTTTTCTGTTTGTGTGACAGTTTTGGATAAGTATTGCTCATTTTTGGATATGTTTTCCACTTTTTGGTATGGTTTTTGATTTTGTTTGTGATTTTGTGCGTGCTTTTTGAGGAGGTTTGGCTGGCAGGGTTTGTGTGGGGGTCGCTCAGGTTGTTTGTGTTGAGTTTTATTTACTCACTTTGATTGTTGA
This sequence comes from Geotrypetes seraphini, assembly GCF_902459505.1. Classification (NCBI taxonomy): domain Eukaryota; kingdom Metazoa; phylum Chordata; class Amphibia; order Gymnophiona; family Dermophiidae; genus Geotrypetes; species Geotrypetes seraphini. The sequence goes on from NC_047095.1 coordinate 5,120,957, forward strand.
TTGGTTTGATTCTTGCACACACAGGGTGCTCGATGATGGTGTGCGGGTGGAGGCTTATCGCCTTGACCCAGAAGTGAAGTGTCGGAGCTGTGCTCCTATCACTGAGGGTTCACACTGAGAGCGCCCTATAACATTATACAGTGTGACATGCTTTTTGACATGTTACACTGTATTTGGCTTATAAGTTGTGAGCCAAGTTTGGCACTGTGAGCTTCCCCCACGCAGACCTTGATGTGACTTGGTTGCCTTCCTTGTTTTTTCCAATAATTAGCCAGCAGGTTCAGCTGAGCTACTAGACCTAGTTCTTCTTTCAGCTTCTCCGCTATGAGAAACATCATGCCACAGACATTCAGAAATGTTAAGGAATATAGATAATGCCACATTAACGCATGGGCTGAATGACGTTAATGTGCATTCCTCAGAATGCATTACTGTGGGCAATAGAAATCGTCTCTTTATTGCAACAATTTTAAATCACTTTATTTTAAAAATGTCTATACCGCCAAAAATCTCAGCGATTTCCAAGGTTACATACATAAACATTAAAAATATACATACACTAAAACATAATCCAAGAGCACTGCTCCTATAGCCATTGACAGAGAAGGAGCCATTTATATTGTTTTTATTATTTGTATAGTGCTTACCAAATGTCTGCAGAAGATATATAATAGTACCTGCCCTTGGAGTTTACAATCTAGTCAAGCTAGACAGGTCACATCAACAAATACAAATAAGTGGTTTCATGTTAAGAGACCCCCATGCCTGGGGAAAAGAAAAAACAAACAAACTAAGCTGAGCAGATTATAGATTGGAATAATGGGGAAAGGGACAATGGAACAGAGCTGAAAGAAATGAGGCTTAAGAGTTTAAGCCAGTGGGGTGATTAAGTGTTATTCTATGACCTTAGCAGAGTTTGAGTAACATCAACCCACAGCAAACTGAAACCCAGACTGATCAACATTGCCAGCTAGGGTAAATAATAATAATAATAATAATAACAACAGTTTATATACCGCAGTACCGTTAAGTTCTATGAGGTTTACAAAAAATTAATGAAGTACAAGTTGAGAGAAATTAGGGAATTGGTCAACAAGAGGGGGATGGGGAAGCACAGGGAATGGAAATGAAGACAACAAAATACCAGGATCTAAATTGCATATATACCAATGCAAGGAGCCTGAGAAACAAAATGGGGGAACTAGAAGCCATGGCCAATGCAGAAGACATAGACATCATTGGAATCTCTGAAACATGGTGGAATGAGGAAAACAAATGGGATACAGCACTGTCGGGGTACAAGCTCTATCGCCAGGACAGATCAGGACAGAAGGGAGGTGGAGTAGCCCTATACATAAAAGAAAGCATACGATCGACAAAAATGGACACAGCAGAGACGGCCAACAAGCTAGAATCGCTATGGGCTAAAATACCAGGAAGGAAAGGGCCTGAAATAAAGATAGGCCTATTCTATCGTCCACCTGGACAAACCGGAGATATCGATGAAGAAATGGAAGCCGAGATGAAGCGAGAATGCAAAAGCGGTAACACAGTTATTATGGGAGACTTCAACTACCCTGGGATAGACTGGAGTCTTGGAAGCTCAAAATGCGCTAGAGAGACAGAATTCCTGGAAGCTACACAGGATTGCTTCATGGAGCAGCTTGTTAGAGAACCGACGAGAGGAAATGCCACTCTGGATCTAATCCTAAATGGGTTAAGGGGACCTGCAAAGGAAGTAGAAGTAGTGGGACCGTTGGGAAACAGTGATCATAATATGATCAAGTTTAAGGTTGAGGTAGGAATACCGAAAGGGAAGAGACCCATAGTGACAACTTTTAACTTCAGGAAAGGAAACTACGAGGCAATGAGGGAAATGGTAAGGAAGAAACTTAGGAAAACTTCCAGAAAATGGCAAACGGTACAACATGCCTGGTCTTTTTTCAAGGGCATGGTGAGCGAGGCGCAAAATATATATATCCCCAGGTTCAGAAAGGGGTGCACAAAGAGTCGAACAAAAGACCCGGCGTGGATAACCAAAATAGTGAAGGAAGCAATAGGCAATAAGAAAAATTCATTCAGGAAGTGGAAAAAGGACAAAACTGAGGGGAACTGGAAAGAGCACAGGAAAATTCAAAAAGAATGTCACCGTGTGGTTCGAAAAGCCAAAAGAGAGTACGAAGAGAGGCTAGCCAGGGAAGCACGAAACTTCAAACTGTTCTTTAAATATGTTAAAGGGAAGGAGCCGACTAGGGAGGAGGTAGGACCACTGGACGACTGAGACAGGAAGGGAGTGGTGAAGGAGGAGAAAGAAGTGGCAGAAAGGCTTAACATGTTCTTTTCGTCTGTATTTACAAATGAGGACACATCAAACATACCGGAACCTGAGCAATTCTTTCATGTAAGTCAAGCAGAAAAATTAACATCCATAGAAGTGAGCCTTGAAGACGTACGCAGGCAGATAGAAAAACTAAAAACTGACAAATCCCCGGGTCCGGACGGAATACATCCAAGGGTTCTGAAGGAATTAAAGGAGGAGATAGCGGAACTATTACAGCAAATTTGCAACCTATCCCTAAAAACAGGATTGGAAGATAGCCAACGTTACGCCCATCTTTAAAAAGGGATCAAGAGGTGACCCTGGAAACTACAGACCAGTGAGTCTGACCTCAGTTCCGGGAAAAATGGCGGAAGCTCTGATAAAAGAAAACATCGATGAACATTTTGAAAGGAACGAACTTCTGATAACCAGCCAACATGGTTTCTGCAAGGGGAGATCGTGCCTAACGAACTTATTGCACTTCTTCGAGGGAGTTAACAAACAAACGGACAGAGGAAACCCCATAGACATCATATATCTAGATTTCCAAAAAGCCTTTGATAAGGTGCCCCATGAACGTCTACTCCGGAAACTGAAGAACCATGGGGTGGAAGGAGATGTACATAGATGGATCAGAAACTGGTTGAAAGGTAGAAAGCAAAGGGTAGGAGTGAAAGGCCACTACTCGGACTGGAGGAGGGTCACGAGTGGTGTACCGCAGGGCTCGGTGCTTGGGCCGCTGCTATTTAATATATTCATAAATGATCTAGAAACAGGGACAAAGTGTGAGATAATAAAATTTGCAGACGACACCAAACTATTTAGTGGTGCTCGGACTATAGAGGACTGCGAGGAATTGCAAAGGGACTTGAACAAGCTAGGGGAATGGGCGACAAGGTGGCAGATGAAGTTCAACGTTGAGAAATGCAAAGTATTACATATGGGAAGCAGAAACTTGAGGTACAACTATACGATGGGAGGGATATTATTGAATGAGAGTACACAGGAAAGGGACTTGGGGGTAATGGTGGACATGACAATGAAGCCGAGGGCACAGTGCGCAGCGGCCGCTAAGAGAGCGAATAGAATGCTTGGTATAATCAAGAAGGGCATTGTGACCAGAACGAAAGAAGTTATTCTGCCGTTGTATCGGGCGATGGTGCATCCGCATCTGGAGTACTGCGTCCAATTTTGGTCGCCGTATCTTAAGAAGGATATGGCGTTACTCGAAAGGGTCCAGAGGAGAGCGACACATCTGATAAAAGGTATGGAAAACCTTTCATATGCTGAGAGATTGGAGAAATTGGGTCTCTTTTCTCTGGAGAAGAGGAGACTTAGAGGGGATATGATAGAAACTTACAAGATCATGAAGGGCATAGAGAAAGTGGAGAGAGACAGATTCTTCAAACTTTCAAAAAATAAAAGAACAAGAGGGCACTCGGAAAAATTGAAAGGGGACAGATTCAAAACGAATGCTAGGAAGTTCTTCTTTACCCAACGTGTGGTGGACACCTGGAATGCGCTTCCAGAGGACGTAATAGGGCAGAGTACGGTAATGGGGTTTAAGAAAAGATTGGATAATTACCTACTGGAAAAGGGGATAGAGGGGTATAGATAGAGGATTACTGCACAGGTCCTGGACCTGTTGGGCCGCCGCGAGAGCGGACTGCTGGGCACGATGGACCTCAGGTCTGACCCAGCAGAGGCATTGCTTATGTTCTTATGTGACAAGAGAACCGTTGAAGAGGGGAAAGAGAGGAGCGGGTCAACTGTCTAGATATTTCAAGAACAGGTGAGTTTTGAGGCGCTTCCTGAATACCTCATTAGTGGTGGGCGAGAGCAGTTGTTCTAGATCTTTACCCCATAACGCTGCTTGATGTGAGAGAAGGTGTTCATGATGTTTTTTTGGTTTGCAACCTCTAACGGGGGGGGGGGGGGGGGGGAAACGAAGTGCAAGTGGGAGCTTCTCTTGTGTCTGTTGGCTAAGAAGGAGAAGAGGTCGGTTATGTATTTAGGGGCTAGACCGTAAAGAACTTTAAAGCAGAGGCAGGCGAACTTAAACTTTACACGAGCTTCCAAGGGTAGCCAGTGTAGCTGTTTGTAGTATGGCGTCACGTGGTCAAATTTCTTCAGACCGAAGATAAGTCTGACCGCAGCGTTTTGCATTAATTTGCATATTTTTTTGGGAAATTGCTAAAAAGGCGATGTTACAATAGTCGAGTTGACTCAGTACAAGGGATTGTACCAGGATTCTGAATGCAGAGTTGTCAAAATATGATTTAAGCTTCCAGAGGGTGAAAAAACCCTTTTTTATTAAGGAGTCCACCTGGTCTTTCACGATTAGGCATTGGTCGAGAGTTACACACAGTATTTTAATGGTGGGCTGTATGGGGTAGTTACGTTTGCTGATGCCTAGTGGAGTTTTGGTGTCAAGTGGGTATGGTGAAGCGACAAAAAATTTTGTCTTCTCTGTATTGAGCTTGAGCTTGAAGTCTGTCATCCAGTGCGCCATCAAGTTTATGGCTTCTGATGCTTTGGGAATGGTTTCCGAGATGGAGTTGGCAAATGGGATGATGATCGTGAAGTCATCAGCATAACTGAATAATTTTATCCCCAGTTGGGTTAATTGAACGCCCAGTGAGGTCATGTAGATGTAGATGTAAGGCACTTGTAAGCAAGTGTTTGGATGCTGACAGGTATTTAAAAATTAAATATGTGGACTATAGTTGCAAACCAGAAATTTACCAAGTGCTGCCTTTGTTCAGCTACTTTGTGACCAAATCTCCACAGTAAATCCAGAGAGAAAAAAAAAGACATTGTGGTCCAGATTCTATAAATGGCTCCTGAAGTTAGCATAAACATAAAAAAAAAGTTTATTTATATACCGCAAGGCCTTGCAGTTTGATGCGGTTAACAATAAAAGGAAAATTGTACAAACACAGTGATATACTGTCTAAGAACATATCCTCTTGTATAATGAACCTACAATCCTGGGCCCACACTGTGCAAATGAAATTGAATGAGTCCAAAACAAGACTTCTTTGGCTCGGTCCAAAACTAGATCACCTACCCACCTCCATTCCACTATCCTCTGGCTCCTCTCTGCAGCTTGAGTTCTCGAGCAAGGTCTTGGGCATCATCATTGATTCCACATTGTCCTTCAATGACCACCTCCAATCCTTGGTAAAAAAATGCTTTTTCAGCCTTCACATGCTGAGGAAAGTTAGATCCTGCTTCCATCAAAAACATTTTACCCTCCTTGTCCAATCCATCATCCTCTCCAGATTGGACTATTGCAACTCTATCTACTTAAGCCTAACTAAGAAAAACCTCCACAGACTCCAACGGATTCAGAATGCCGCGGCCAAGCTCATCTTCGCTAAAAGTAAATTTGGCCATGTATCCCCGCTCCTGGCCAAGCTCCACTGGCTTCCGATAATTGCCAGGGTCCACTATAAATGCGCCTGTTTAACTTTCAAAATCCTATATGGTATCCACCCTCCCTTTATCCCTCTTTCTTGGAATTCCTCAAACCCTAGTACCACAAGATCCTCCCACAAATTAAAACTATTCTTCCCCTCGCTAAAAGGCATTTCCCACACAGGAAAGCTAGGGACCTCCCTCCACTTCAAAATCACTGAGCTCTGGAATAACCTTACCTCTCCTCTTCGGAACTTGAGCTCTCTCCAAGTTTTCCGCAAACATCTAAAAACCTGGCTTTTCTCAAAAAATGTAAGTCTCCCTTCAACTTAGGAATCAAGGAAATTCTTATATCTTGGCATCCCAAGTCCTCTAAATTTTCTTCACACTTCTACCTCTAACCCTCTGTTGTAGTTCCTTCCTATTTCTCCTACTGTAAACCGCGTCGAGCTCTACAAACGTGGAGATGATGCGGTATACAAACCTAAGGATTAGATTAGATTAGATATACAAACTTAAGCTGACAAAAATGTTTTAAACCTGAAATGTCTTAAGCAATTTCCTAAAATGTTGATATGAAATAAAGTTGGTTATCAAAATACTAACCCCCACCTCCCCCTTTTACAAAACCGTGCAAGAATTTTTTAGCGCTGGCCGGTACTCCGACGGTCATAGAGTTCCTATGAGCATCGGAGAAGTGCAGAGCATTCAGCATGCCGGCCAATGCTAAAAACGTCTTGTGCAGTTTTGTAACAGATACATCCAAATTTGAATATTACGTTACATTAGTTACTTCTATTCCGCCAGTACCTTGCAGTTCTAGGCGGATTACAAAAGAAGATAACTGGACATTTCCAGGAAAATTACAATTTAGGGTGCTGTTTACATGATTGAGTCTTTGGAGGGAAAATTACAAGAGTGGTAGAGACTTTGAAGAGAAATTTACAAGAGAGGGGATGGACAAGGAGATGTGTTTTCATATCTAGATAAATTTTTTGAATAGCAGGATTTTGATTTCTTTTCAAAATGATTTGAAGTTGGTCGTTGTTGTCAGCATGTTGGAGATGGGATGGTCAAGTTTCACTGCTTGCGTCGCTAGTAGGTTGTCATACATCTTCTTGCACTGAGTACCTTTGAATGGGGGATAGGCAAAAATGGGGTCTGAGTTCTTCTTTGTCTGGTTATATTGTTCCAATTTAGGCGATTGTTTAGATATAAATCTTGCTTCAAATGGAAGCCAATGAAGTTTTCAGTAATACGGTGACACATGGTCTGTCTTCTTCTAAATTAAACATAGTAACATAGTAACATAGTAGATGACGGCAGATAAAGACCCGAATGGTCCATCCAGTCTGCCCAACCTGATTCAATTTAAATTTTTTTTTTTTTTTCTTCTTAGCTATTTCTGGGCGAGAATCCAAAGCTTTTCCCGGTACTGTGCTTGGGTTCCAACTGCCGAAATCTCTGTTAAGACTTACTCCAGCCCATCTACACCCTCCCAGCCATTGAAGCCCTCCCCTGCCCATCCTCCTCCAAACGGCCATGCACAGACACAGACCGTACAAGTCTGCCCAGTAACTGGCCTAGTTCAATCTTTAATATTATTTTCTGATTCTAAATCTTCTGTGTTCATCCCACGCTTCTTTGAACTCAGTCACAGTTTTACTCTCCACCACCTCTCTCGGGAGCGCATTCCAGGCATCCACCACCCTCTCCGTAAAGTAGAATTTCCTAACATTGCCCCTGAATCTACCACCCCTCAACCTCAAATTATGTCCTCTGGTTTTACCATTTTCCTTTCTCTGGAAAATATTTTGTTCTACGTTAATACCCTTTAAGTATTTGAACGTCTGAATCATATCTCCCCTGTCTCTCCTTTCCTCTAGGGTATACATATTCAGGGCTTCCAGTCTCTCCTCATACGTCTTCTGGCGCAAGCCTCCTATCATTTTCGTCGCCCTCCTCTGGACCGCCTCAAGTCTTCTTACGTCAGCTGTATATTGAATGATATGCAATCTATTAAAAAAAAAATTTGATAACCTGAAAGTCTAAAGGAAAGTCTAAAGGAATTAGTATCAAAATAAGATCTAACTGCCAAGGCGCTGCCGATTTAGGTGTGTAACTTAATTGCTTATTTGGCGCTGTTAATTAAAAGTGCAATTTAAAAAAATTAATCGGCCAGTAGGCGTCTATACCAAGGCACCTACACAGAAAGTAAACATGATAAGGGCAGAGTTTGGTCTTGGATTGAGTTAGGCGCTGGTATATTAGGCCAAGAAAACCCTGGCTTAATATATCGATTTCTACTAGTTATGTTGATTGAGGCACCATTAGGCATGATTCTATAAACAGTGCCTTGAATTGACAAGTGGCAGATGCTGCTTTTACAGGTAACTATTGAGTTGGACACCATTTATAGAATCTAGCCCTGTGTGCATGTAATGAATTCTGAAGCACAGGAAAAGGAAACACAAAGTATGAAGTTTACATTCCTGACAATGATGCAGAACAGACTAGAGTAATTTGACTCAACTTCTTTTGAAGATTATAGAGGAGCTATGTCATATTAAACACTGAAATGAACTCCATGGCTAATGAAGCATTATGAGAACAAGTCCATTTGTGCTCCAATTTGTAGGCCTACTTTGCGTCTGACTAAAAGTGTATCGTACCCATCAAAACTTTTCATCTGTGTTTTCCACACGTGACTTTTTTTTTTTTAGAACAAATACTTGTAGTTTTTGTAAGGTCAATGTACCAAAAGTGTGCAGAATTTCACAGAAAGGGCTTATGCATATAAATGCACCAAATGTCTGGAAAGTACAAATCCTCCTCAATTTGGTCCAAACTATTGTGCTGAAAAGGAAAGAACTTCTCAATTTGTGGCAATGCCTATGGGCCCTTGGTGTGAAATACAAGGGGCTTCTATACCCCACTCAGATCAGGGTTACCTATAACAACTCCCAATACCTTGAGGCTGCCAGATTATAGGCATTTGTGGTCTCCTTATCTCAAGAAAGATATAGTGGCACTAGAAAAGGCTCAAAGAAGAGCAACCAAGATGGTAAAGGGGATGGAACTCCTCTCATATGAGGAAAGTCTAAAACGGTTAGGGCTCTTCAACTTGGAAAAGAGACAGCTGAGGAGAGATATGATTGAAGTCTACAAAATCCTGAGTGGAGTAGAACGGGTACAAGTGGATCGATTTTTTGCTCCGTCAAAAATTACAAAGACTAGGGGACACTCGATGAAGTTACAGGAGAATTTTTTTTTTTTTTTTTACTCAGAGAATAGTTAAGCTCTCGAACGCATTGCCAGAGGATGTGGTAAGAGTGGATAGCATAGCTGGTTTAAAGAAAGGTTTGGAGAAGTCCTGGAAGAAAAGTCCATAGTCTGTTATTGAGAAAGACAAAGGGTTAAGCCACTGCTTGCCCTGTATTGGGTAGCATGGAACATTGCTACACCTTGGGTTGTGGCCAGGTATACTAGTGACCTAGATTAGCCACCGTGAGAACGGGCTACTGGGCTTGATGGACCATTGGTCTGACCCAGTAAGGCTATTCTCATGTTTATGTGAAAAGTATAATATTGCTTGAGGACGCTGGACATGCTAGAAAAGAGTGCTGGCCTGGAAGGATCCAGGCTGTGACTGTTTCCCTGCCAGAGGAAACTGGAGTCTGGCGATTGTATTGTCATTGCTAAAGATAAGAACTTTGATAGACTTGTATTTACATTGCTTGTGGCAGACCCATAACAATGTGGACAAAGACAGGGGACTATTGCACAGTACTGGTGTACAATGTTGCAGGCACAACCTGTTTATTTATTAGGATTTAATTGCTTTTATGAAGGTACTCACCCAAGGCAGTGTTGTATAGCAGGTTAACATAAAATTCTGTTAACAGTAGTAAAATGATCAAATATAAGCATAAATACAAATTAATGAGGTAAACTTGGAAACAGCAAATTGAAACCTAATAATAGGACTAGGGTGAACAGATTTTCTGCCATTCTGCTCTTTTCTTCCAGTGCAGGGTCAGATGGGATAAGCACTCAATGGACCCCTTGCACTGTCCTGCTCTGTTGCTGCCGGTGTGCCGCGCCGCAGTGAACCCTCCACACCAACGCTGAGACTGCTGACCCCAACCACCAATGACTCTGGGACTCCCAATCTCGGTCACTGCTTCCTGCATGCCTGGGCGGGGCAAGGTGACACTGGCAGTTTCCTCCTCTGCACCCCTCCCAGTGATTGGAACTTTGTGCAGTCCAATGTGCTGCATCCCTTTGGCTTTGGGCCGCCAGACTTCCTTTGCTGCCTAGCTGTCATTCCCTCTCCCAGGGCAAAAACCAAGTGTCTGCCGTGCTTCCGGATGTGCGGAATGGGGTGATTAAGCGTGGCTGCAATGAAACATCCCACAATGAATTGGCCGTGATGAATCATCCCATTCCAGCCTCCTTTATATCTTGGGGCTGAGTATTCTACTGATAAACTTATGGCTGCAGAACTAGGGTTACCATATGGCTCCAGAAAAAGGAGCTGCTCAAAATTGCTCCCACAAACGTTTACCTCGCTCCTGAAGAAAAGTTTCTAGTTGAAACATGCATGTCGGGGGAGGTGCAGGAGGAACTGTCTACTGTTAAGATAAGCGACGGGTTCCTTTTAAATCACAGCGCCAATAGGAATATGAAAACTATTAGGCTTGAGTTATATACAAAAATGATAGACACATCGTTTTTTAAAAAAAAAATTAAATAAATGAAAAAATACAGAATAAAATAAAGTTGTTTAATAAATCTGGACTGATGCAGAATAAAAAGTAACCGGCAGTGTGGTGCCTAGTTACAAACAGAAGGTCCATACAAATGTCTTAAATTGATATAAATAAGATTGGTTGAAGAGAAATATTGTTGAAACATCTTTGGAAGTAAAACTTGATATAAGATCAAATAATTGAGGAATCAACAGGTGATAATTATTGGGTTGTACATTAATATCCAGAAAAAGGAGGACAGATTGAGACATCTGGGTTTTATTTCCAGTGAAAGCAATGGAAGTAAAACCTGGATGTATCAATCTGTCCTCCATTTTCTGGACAATTGACCAAGCAGCACTCTATTTAGAATGAAAATCTTCTGTGAGAGTTATCAATCAAAACTTTTAGCCAGAAGTGACTTTGAAGTGGAGGGTGAGCCTGAGGAGCACCGGTGTGTCCGACACGATGCAAATGAAGCCGTGAAACCGATACCCCTGACGCAAGATAACGCGAAACGGGAGGTTCCCCGTTGGGTTCACCAGCTGCTTTGCCCAGGATTGTAGATTGCCTGTGCCTGGAGATCGGCAGCAGCTAAGTGGTTTTTTTCATTGGCCGCTTTGCTTGTTTCTGGACCGCAGTGCTTTTGTGCCCCTCGTCCACACTTTCACGTTTTGGGGTTGTGTACCCCGGGTGCTGTTGGACATTACTCTGCAGGCTATTACAGTGCTTTTTTGCCCTACAGTTTTTGTATGTATGCAGGAGTGTTTTGTGGAAGTGGAGTTTTTGCCAAATGAAGCAGAACTGAGGCTTTTTCTCCACTTCTTTTTTTGCTTTTTTGTTCTTTTCTGTGTTCTCATGCTGGTTTAACACTTTGAGCTGTATGAGTGTGTGTGAAAGGCCTTCTAGTGTTGCAGAGGTTGTACCTTTTTCCATATGGGGTTTTGATTGAATGTTATAGTGCCTACAAGTACCCCATAATTCAATGTCTCGCAAATGTTTTCCACCGCGGCACACCAAACTTGGGGCCACATTTAGAGGGCTTCTGAACATGCGTGGACGTCAACCAATGATGTCACACGCATGTGTGTGACATCATATCAACATCCATGCATGCTCAGGCCCTCCAAATACAGCCCCAAGTTCAGGTGCTTTCCAAACCCGTGCCGGCAGTGACAGGCTCATATCTCACTGTGGCACAACTAGAATCTTGCCACGGCACAGAATTTGTGATTCAATGCCATAATGCTTAATGGTAATTCAGTAGATCAAGATGGCTGTTAGTTCTATATGGAGGGAGTACACTGCTTCTACTTTCTATAAACTGCTTCAGGACACTGTGACAAAGCCTAATATAGAGCTTTAGATCATTCCGATTCTCATACCCTAAAAAAGTACAAGAGAGCGTGGGACTACATGTGAACCAATCTACCTTATACATGTGAACCAATCTACCTTATCTAAACAACCTGAACCAATCCCTTCCTTTTCTGTTCTTTTTAAAATTCTTTATTCATTTTTGATATCAAATACAAAGTGCAAACACATGAACATTCAAGTAACGTACCATATTGCACTCTATTCCAACAATAAATTATAAAACTGTTTTATCCCCCCCTTTTCACCCTAACCTCCCCCCTCCCACCTGGATATGTATGATGTTCATTCATGAAACAAAGGGAAATTATAATAACTATAATAGTAGTAATAATAATGATAATAGTTCATATTCATATCTTACAATATTTTGTTAACGGGCCCCAAATTGCCTTAAATTTACTATGATGTCCCAACTGTAAAGAATTAATATTTTCAAACTTATAAATCTGGCTTAGAGATTCCCGCCAGAAACTATAATTTAAGTTATCCCAAACTTTTCCAATTTTTCATTATCAATTGCATGGCTATTCCTGTCATGATGAGGAACAATTTGTTTTGATTTGTATTAATTGGTTTTTTGGGTAATCAAAACGTTCCAAATAATACTATATCTTATGATAATGCTAGTGGAACGTCCAATGTTGTGATAATTTGAACCCCAAATGGATTTCCAGAATTTGAGTAGCAAGGGACAATGTTCTGTGCATCAAGCTTTATAGACACCTTGGAGAGTGTGGAAAGCAAGTTTGTTAAATTTAGATAAAAAGTTGGCACTGTTCCTCCCATTCAAGCACTTTAACCCATACAATTTTTGAATTCCCCAGCGTACTTTTATTTTTGAATGATATTTGGCAGCACAAACAGGAAATTCTCCACTTACTTTTAGAATGGTCATTAAGCATGGATATTAAAGTGCACACATAAAGCTTCTACTAGGGGCCGCAGAAAAAGTCCTGAGCCCAGCCATGAAGAGAATGATGTGGAGCCATGAAACTTACAAGTTATTGCACACTTTTCTTGACACTTTTCATTTCAATAATAACTTTTTCAAAAGTGTCAATAATATGAAAAGTGTCAAGAAAAGTGTGCAATAACTTGTAAGTTTCATGGCTCCACATCATTCTCTTCATGGCTGGGCTCAGAACTTTTCAACAGCCCCTCGTATACTCGTAGTCACAGGATAAACTCAGGTATCACAGTTTGGTTCCTGAGTAAGTATAACCATTTAGTATAATCATTTAGCCAATTGATATTTAAAAATATACATCAAGCCTCCGTAAAGTTTACATAGCATATATGAGGTAATTTTATAAAGTAATTTTTGTACTTATATGGCAATAAGTTCCAAGTTTCCAAGTTTATTATTTTCTTGATATACCGTCTATCAAGATATATCTAGACGGTTTACAGTCAATAAAATAAATTTAAAAGCAAATGTTAAAGGGGGGGGGAACCCATCACAAAATTTAGTTTGGAGGGGAGATAACATGACTTAAGAAAGACATCACAGGGAAAGAAGGTAGAAGAGGTGGCAAAAAATACATCGAGATTAAAAAATATATAAATGAAGGAGAGGGCTGGAAGGGACATTAGGATTTGGTGCAGATGCATACATCGAAGCGGTAGGGTGCCTACGGTACCTAACAAGGTGCCATTTATAGAATATGGGCCTAACTGATTTAGCATGCGCTAAACACTAAGGTGTCTAATATTTTCCTATGGGTAACACAGCATTTAGTGTATGCGCTAAATTGATTAGTGCCCATTGATGAAGTACCCCTTAAATAAGTATGTGAAATTTCTTATTGAAATTCAAATTATTTGCTGAGAAAATGGAAAAAAGAACCCCTCTAATTTGGACCTGCTGCCAAGATTTATGCACAAATAGGTTAATGATCTGTTAACCATAGATAACTGAATGCTAACAACTGGAGCCAATCAGAATTTATATATGTATCTGGATCCACACTATTCCTTAATGCTGGGCGCTTAAACCACACGGAGAGGCATTTTTCAGTTTTGAAAAAGATGCACAAAAATCCAGTAGTGAACGTGACCATTTTTGAAACAAAAGCATGTCTATTTTTATTTTGAAAATGTCCATTTCTTCGATGCGCATATTATCTTCTTGAACCATTTTTGGAACCCCCCTCCCCCTCCCAAAAAAAACCCAAAACCCATGTCCAAAAGAAAGACACACAGAACAAGCCATTGGGATGCAGAAGGGGCCAGCATTTGTAGTGGACGGGCCACACAGACATCCCAGCACAACAGTAGGGAACCCTAGTGGGCACTGCAGTAAACTTCACACAGAAAGTCCCAGGTACACATCTCACGTTTGCTCCCTCAGCTCAGCGGCCCCCTCTCGGAGAGAGCGAGACCAAAAGGCTTTGAGCATGCGCAAATGCTCAAAGCCTAGTCCAGCCCAGCGCAGGAAGAAGGAGGATCTCTCCCGCACCGCATCGCCCAGCCCAGCCCAAACCAACGAGGGAGGATCTTCGGGCACTGGCACTGGCACATCCTGTGCATTGGTGCTGGTGCCGGTGCCCAATCGGGTAAGAGATGTTTTGCGGTGCTGGGGGGGATGTAGGATCGCGGGGGAGGGGGGGTGACACGAGCGGGGGGGGGGGAGGATGCCGGTTCGCAGGGGGGATGCCGGATCGGATTGAAAAAAAAAAAGTTGTAAAACGCGGGTAAGCGAGCGGGGGGGAGGATGCCGGTTTGGAATAGGCGGGAGGAGGTTTTAGCATGCGCAGTATACGCGTGTGCGCGGTATATTAAATTTTTTTAACATAAATTTGTGTTCCCCGCGCGCTATACCCGGGTGCGCGTTTTACACGGGTGCGCGGTATATGGGTGAAAATACGGTATTATGTGGGTTTAATACGATTATATTGTGTGTGTGTGTATATATATGAAAAATGAATGGAAAAAATGGTGGTACAATTAGTACTATTATGGGGGAGGGGTCTGGGGCAGAGATTGGGTGGAGATGGGCAGGGTCTGGCCCACGACTTAGCCCAGTGTTCTTCAACTGCCAGTCTGTGGACCGATGCCAGTCCACAAAATAATTATTTTATGTCCGTTGGTCCATAGGTGTCAAAAGGTTGAAGAACACTGCTCTAAACAAAACAACTATTTTTGGCCTGCACACTCCTAGTCTTTACCAGATCTAATTTTCTGGCACTACCTTTAATAAAAATTTCAGGCTAAGCTCACTTTCTCTCCCACCTCTCTCAACTTTAAGAGAGAGCTTTGTAGTGATATAGCAACTCACCATTCTTCAGTGTGCTGATTCAAGCTGACAGACTCCTAACTCCAGCATAGGAAAAAGGGTAGTGCTTACATATGAACCTAAGAGTTGCCATACTGGGACAAACCAAAAATCCATCAAGCCCGATATTCTGTTTCCAACAGTGGCCAACCCAAATCACAAGTACGTGGCAAGATCCCAAAGAGTAAAACAGAGAATTTATGCTGCTTATCTTAGGTTTGTCTCCTTCTTGATCGGCGCAATTGTAAAATATCCTGCTGCTCTCTCTGATTCTAAATCTTCCTGGACCATATTAGACTCGCGTCAACCAAAACACTTAATTCACTCCATCCTGGGTGATTTGACCCTGGGACCCACATACTGATGAATTACTACGTCTCATCAAGTTTCAAGCTTCATGTTTATTTGATTTATTGTCCATTGGTAAGCCATTTAGGCTGTTTACAGCAGTGACAATCATAGAAACATAAGATACATTGAGTGAGAGAGAAAGAATTTGCTTATAGTCAAGTCCCACATGGGACCTCTGATTCCCCTTTCTCCTGGCTACGAGAGGCCACTCAAACTGAAACTCGAGAATGTGCACTGCTTGCGCTGTATCTCCTAATTTCTTTGCCACACTCAGCTTACTCACCTTGCCACACGAATTTGGTTGATAAAAGTATGCTTGATCTAAATCATTTAGGCACACTACCTCCTGCAACTGCCGATGAGAGTCTGTTAATCGGGAGGGGGGCGTGGTGCCGATGGACCTGGGAGACAAGAGGGAGGGGGGCTAATAGGAGGCGAGGAGAGGAGGGAGTGATGCTGCTAGACCTGGGAGGTGAGTGGGTAAGGTACTGCTTCTAGTCAGAGGGGAGGGAAAGGGAAGGGAGAGGAGCCCTGCTAGTCTTAGAGGAGAGGTGCTGCTTGCCCTGGGGGTGGAAAGGAGAGGTGCTGCAGCTAGTTAGTGGGGGAAATGGAAGTAGAGGGGAGAAAGAGGTACTGCTGGATTGGGAACAGAGGAGACTGCTGCTGGACTTAAAATGGAAGAGGGAAAGCTGCAGCAGGAGGGATAAGGAAGCCCAGGAAGGGAGAGGAGAGGAAAGAGATCATGGGAGGGAGGGAAAGGAAAGGCAATACTAGACCATGGAGGGAGAGATGTTAGGGCATTGGGGAGGGGGGGGGGAGAGGAGACAGATGCCAGACCAGGGGAAAGGAATGGAAATGGAAGGGGAAGACACAGATGGAAGATGGATGGTTAGCACGGAGAAAGAAGAGCATTATCAGAAGACAACCAGACAGCAAAAGGTAGAAAAAAATCATTTTATTTTCTGTTTTGCGATTACAATATGTCAGATTTGAAAAGTGTATCCTGCCAGAGCTGGTGTTAGACCGCAAACGTGACCTAGAATTTAACAGAGAGAGGAAAAGTCCTCTTTGTTTCTTTATTTTGTTTACACCACAGCGCCAGTATGGGTAGGAGAGGGCAAAGGGGGTGTAGAAGCTATAAAATAAACCCACCAGGATGTTTGAAAAAAACACCCAATTGGGCAGGAAAATCGAATCGAAAAACCAATTCAATAAGCTGAATCGAATCGAAATTTTTTTTCCTGAATCGGGCAGCACTAATTTGCATACTTTGATGAACTTGATACTAATTGCAAATCAAAAAGAATTTCAGCTGGTTTAATTGACTGACTCACTATCCAGCAGATGCTTCTGACTGACCTACAGCTCCTCTCAGTGTCTCACCGCCCATGTCCCATGCAAAGAAGATTTACAAGGATTTACTTTCAAAGAGGAAATCTTTTCTTCAGCCTCTTTCTTTGAATGAAATAAGCCTTGAAAGACAAGGCAAAAATGGCATTCTCCTACGCCTGCCCTAAATTAGGGAGAAGAATGTTTATTAAAAATGTGAATTATTATTTTTGTAAGCCAATAAAAGCTTTGCTATTTCAGCCTGACTTTTCGTAAAAGCTTAGAGATTTTGGTTATGAGCCGGTTCATAGACAAAACCGCCGAAGACAAAGGTGCGCGCCGACAACTGAGCGCAAGACGGAAGCGCGCGCCGAAGAAAGAGTGTTTTTAGGGACTCCGACGGGGGTTTTTTGTTGGGGAATCCCCCATTTTACTTAATACAGATCGCAGCGTTGTGGGAGTTTGGGGGGTTGTAACCCCCCTCATTATACTGGAAACTTAACTGTTTCCCTGTTTTTTAGGGAAAAGTGAAGTTTTCGGTAAAATGTGAGGAGTTACAACCCCCCCGACCCCCCACAATGCCCCCACAACGCGGCGCGATCTGTATATAAAGTAAAGGGGGGGTTCCCCCCCACGCCCCCGTCAGAGCCCTTTAAAACAGTCATTTTCTTTGGCGCGCGGCTCCGCATTGTGCTTAGTTGTCTGCACGCACCTTTCTCCCGGCGTGCTTTTGACTTGACACCATGTGAATTATTATTTTTTGTAAGCCAATAAAAGCTTTGCTATTTCAGCCTGACTTTTCGTAAAAGCCCAGAGATTTTGGTTATGCGCCCGTTAGATACCGAGGGCTCCTTTTACTAAGCTGCAATAGCGTTTATAGCGTGCGCTGAATTGCCCCGCACGCTAAACCCGCGCTACGTGGCTAGAACTAACACCAGCTCAATGCTGGCGTTAGCGTCTAGAGTGCGCAGCAATTCAGCATGCACTAAAACCGCTATCACAGCTTAGTAAAAGGAGCCCTGACGTTTTGTTTAGGTAACTTATGGAATTTACTGTATTCTTGATGCAATTGTGATACATAAATGAAACAAATCAGAAAAACAAAATATATTTTGATTTGATTATTTTATATACTTTATACTGGTTCTGTATTACTGTTTATGAATATACTTCTCCCTTGTCATTCGTGGGAGAATGACAGGCAGAGCCGGACCACGAATGGCGAAAAATCGCGATTATCCAGCTCTGACCCACCCCCACCTCCCTGCCGCCTTCCCGGCCTTACCTGGTGGTCTAGAGGGCTTTCGGGGCAGGAGCGATCTTCGTGTGCTCCTGCCCCGTGCAGATCGCCATCAGGAAATGGCTGTAGGGAGTTCCCGACGTAGTCTCGAGAGACTACGGGAACTCCCAGCAGCCATCTCCTCATGGCGATCTGCACGGGGCAGGAGCGTAGGAAGATCGCTCCTGCCCCGAAAGCCCTCTAGACCACCAGGTAAGGCCGGGAAGGCGGCAGGGAAGGAAAAAATATGGGGTTTTTAAAAGTTTAGACTGTTTTTTTAAATTTTCCCCCTCCCCAGAAAAAAAATCGCGATTATCTGAAACCACAAATGGAGAAACCGCGAATGGGGAGGGGGAAGTGTATGTATTTTATTTTATCCATGGTAATTCACATTTATAAGTCTAAGAACTTTGTAATCTTTGCGTGCATGCTTTGTGCAAGAGTTCTGTAACCTACTTTGAACATGTTTGACATAAGGCAGACTGTCAATTAAAGAGCATTTCCTTACACTACATATGTTTTCTGTGGGTTTATCATGAGCTAAAGGGCTAAGTGGATATGATGCTGTGCAGCTGCATAGAGCCTCCCCCCCCCCCCCCCCCAAACAGTGTGGCAGGTTTCCACTTTGTAAATAACAGTCCTTCTGGGGATGTGGGGGATGGGAGGAATCTAAACATATCCATTTGAAATGTTTCTGAATGTACTCTAATGCTTTTAACTTCAGTGCTTTTGTGTGCTGGTTTGGTATCTGAAACACCACCCACAAGACTGGTGACGGGACTAAATCGCGCGAGACAACGGCGTGCCGACAACTGAGCGCAAGGTTGACGGCGCGCCGAAGAAAAGCACTATTTTAAAGGGCTCCGACAGGGGGTGTGGGGAGGAAACCCCCCCACTTTACTTAACAGACATTGTGCTGATGTTGTTGGGGGGTTGTAACCCCCCACATTATACTTAAAACTGAACTTTTTCCCTAAAAAAACAGGCAAAAAGTTTGGTTTCAAGTATAATGAGGGGGGTTACCTCCCCCCAAACCCCCCACAACGCCAGCGCGATGTCTGTTAAGTAAAATAGGGGGGTTCCCCACCAACACCCCCCGTCGGAGCCCTTTAAAATAGTGCTTTTCTTCGGCGCGCCATCAACCTTGCGCTCAGTTGTCGGCACGATTTTGTCTATGAACCCACTAGACTACTCCAGGAATGTGCTTGCTGCTCTTCTAGAACTGGTCATAACCTTTGAAGCTATCATACAGGCAGGTATGTACTGTTTCAATCACATATTTGGGGGTGGGAGGGGGTCAGTGACCACTGGGGGGAGTGTGGAAAGGTCATTCCTTCATCCTTCCAGTGGTCGTCTGGTCAGTTAAAGTACCTTTTTGGCACTTATTCATTGTTAAAACAGGTCTAGCCCCAAACGTCCAAGCTGTGCCCTGAACGTTTAGCACAATCTTCAATTATTGTAGAAAAAACAGCCAAATCATAAGCCCTCCCTAGTCCCGACCAAACCACACCTCTAATATGCCCCCTTGAAATCTAGATGCACCGTAGACAACCACCATAGAAATTTGTCAGGAACATGGGATTCAAAAATGGCAAATTTAAGAGTTTGGAGAGAAAAAAGTCCACCTGCCACTTTATGCCATATTTTGGGTGTTTTTCGTTGTTGCAAATGAGTCCCACTATGTTTCAATGTTGTTTATAAATATTTTAACATATGCTTGTACTGCCTGAGAGATCCAAGATGGCCGCGGCAGCCTGCTGTTGAAAAAGACGCTGCTAAATCTCTCTCTCTCCCAGCGAGAAATTCCTACAATTATGCCAAAAAGGAGGGTTAGGAGCATCGGTAGTGCCTCCCAACGCCCAGTAGTACTTTCAATCAGTTCCATCGATGAACTTATGCGGCGCCTACAACGAGAATCAGTGCTGTCAGGGCTTTGCCCGCTGGAGACGCCAGCGGGGAGTGATGCCGTAGCTGATATCCCAGGGCTTGATGCAACCTTGAGCCCTGACATTAGAGCACCGCCCCCACAGCCTCAGAGAACAAGCTGTCCGCATGAGCTCAACATTGTCTGAGGGGGCAATGTTTGAACCACAGGAAGCCGGTGAGGGCTTGATAACGGACTCTGAAGGGATTTTGGTATCCCCTGGAGAAACTGCCTGAGGAAGGGACATCAATGGAGGTGGACCAAGGCAAACAAGAGGTATGCCTGGGAACTGAGAAAGTTTCTTTGACACTTGTAACTTTTTCAATAGTAACTAAACCACCCGAGGTTACTTTGGATGCCTTGTGGGATCTTGTGGTTAATTTGGGAAAATAGATTGCACCACAAGTTAATGAATTAGGGGAGAAACTGAATGTACAGGCAAAAGAACTTACCTTAAAACAAGATACTTTAACTAAAAATAACTTGCATAAAATTTCCACGGAGGTGACTTCAGTTAAGAAAATTCAGGAAGCACTAGTAACAGATAATATTTTCCTAAGGAAGAAATTGGAAGTATTGGAAAACCAAAGTAGAGTTAATAATTTACGTATATTGAATTTTCCAAAGATTCCAATTATTACTCCATTAGAAATGTTTACTCCATTAGAAAATTATTACTCCATTAGAAATGTTTACGCCATTAGAAAATTATTAATCCATTAGAAATGTTAAAGAGGTACTTTAAAGAGATCGTAAATGTACCGGAACAATCCATACCTCCATTTGTTCGGGTCTATTATCTGCCACCGAAAAAAGATCAGCAACAACTTGGAAGTGAAAATCAACAAGAGACCCCCACTAGATGTTTCCAATTTTTTGGAAGCATCTGATGCTTCTCTTCTCCAGCTACACTTTTGTTGACAGTAGCTCTTTTACCGGATAAAGAATGGATTTTAAGGATGTTTTTTCAGAACAGATCCAAGGAGTTTTAGGGACATAAAATCCAAATGTTTCCCGACGTCTCAAGGGAGACACAAAAAAGGAGATGACAGTTTTTGATTTTGAGACCAGCAGAAACTGAGTTAGGAGGTGTTTTCCAGTTAAGATTTCCTTGCAAGTGTGTGATTAAATATCAGTCTTTAAAGTATGTTTTCCTGTAACCATCTCAGTTATCCAGTTTTTTTTAATCTCTTAAACGCCTTGGGAGAGAAGAGAAATAACACCATATCTGAAGGAGTAAGAATCCCACTCTGATAGGTTTATCATTTTTTTTTTGGGGGGGGTAGGGGGTTTACTCTGAATTAATCTTGGATCTCTAAATTGGGGACTTGAGATAGATTAAGCAAATTTTCTTTTTCCTGTTTGATTTCATTTAAGTATATTGCTTAATCTACCTTTCTGTACAAGTGTTTAATACTTGGTATGTATTTGTGAAAATTATAAATAATAATTAAAAAAAAAAAAGTTTGTACCAATAAACCACCATTCTCTGCTATCCAAAGATATATCCTAAGTTCTCTCCAAGATAAACTCAAGACTATGGGGTCCTTTTACAAAGGCGAGGTAGCGGTTTAACGCGCGGAATACCGTGCGTTAAACCGCCTGCTGCGCTAGTACCTAACGCCTCCATTGACGAGGCGTTATGGTTTTAGGCTGCCGCGGGGGTTAGTGCGTGATGAAATGTCCGACGCGCTAACTCCCGTAGCACGCCTTGATAAAAGGAGTCCTATGAATCCATAATATCACTCCAATGCCTCTATTCTGTCTACCATTACCAGCCCGCCTGCAACCTTATTTCATAGGCCTATATTTTACTCCCTACCACACCTATCAAATGAATTCCTTTATGTTTAAAAATAGTGTTCTTCTTGTTCAAAGTTTCTTCCTGCAACAAACTCCAAGAAATACAAGATACCTAGGGCTCCTTTTACTAAGGTGCACTAGCGTTTTTAGCACGCACTACATTGCCGCGCGCACTAACCCTGCGCTACGTACCAAAAACTAATGCCAGCTCAATGGAGGTGTTAGCATCTAGCGAGTGCGGCATTGTAGCACGCGCTAAAACCGTTAGCGCAGCTTAGTAAAAGGAGCCCCTAGTATACTAGAATGTAATTCACCTTGAGCTACAACTGGAAAAAGTGTGAGCAAAATCCACTTAAAAAAATAATACCCCTGTCTGTCTGTCTTCCTGTCAGATTAAAGTCATATTGATTACGTTGCTCCTAGCTCTGGCTCTCTCCTTGGTCAATCAATTGGTTTTATTTTGCACCATTACGTCATTTGTTATTTATCTGTTGTGAGGCAACCTGATGATAAATACACTAAAAGCAAACCTTAATGAGGAATCTAATCTAATCTGCAATTTCTTGGTCGCTCTATGCCTAACAAGGTTCAAGGCGACTTACAATTTATGGGATTAACAATGTGGGATTGACAATGAGTTTAGGACTACGCAGTAAATATAGAACAAATAACATACAGAGAACTGGGGAGTGGAAATTCCAAGGAAGATAGAGAGAGAGAGATACTCGGAACAGGGCAGAAAAGTAGTGTCACACTTAATGTTGATTGTCTATGGAGTACAGTTCCTCAAAGAAATGAGTTTTTAGCATCTTTCAAAATCTAAAGTAGGTGGTCTTGGCTTTGATGATGATAGGAAGTCTTATTATTTTTTTTAAAAGTTCACAAGTATAAAACACACTGTTGCCTGATGTGGCAACATTTTGACGGTTGGCTACATCAGGGGCAATAAATACTAGTTGGTGATAGATTCCAGCTTCCACCAAAACTGGTCAAAATAGTACCTCAGCCTAGTATTTATTGCCCCTTATTCAGCTGACTGGCAAAACGTGGCCATGTCAGGAAACAGGCCTGGAAGCTTTTAAAAGAAGTAATATAGACTATATTTCATTAAGCTCTGCTTTATATTTTCCATCTTGGACATCACAGACTGTTTGCCATGTTGTTTCTTTAATCTGATGATGGTACCGTAAAAATTCTCACATGGGGTTAACTCATAAGGCAACAGAATAAAAGAGAAATGATTTCTGCACCAAAATGTCAAGATAAACCAAAAGAGCAGAGATGACCAAGGATATAAAGCTGGTAATAAAACTTTAATTACAGTCCAACATATACAACAAATTGGAACAAAACCCAACACGGGTCGTGTTTCGGCAAGTCTGCCTGCATCAAGGGTCCAACATGATCTCAGCGTATGTACTTCATAAAACTAATATATGGAAAGACTAGCAGGAAATGAAACAATAGCCAAACCTGCATATAATGAACTACCCGAAGTTCAGGCTGACTTCAGAAAAGGTCGAAGAACAAGAGACATTATTGCCAATGCTGGATGGATATTGGAGAAGAGCAAAGAATACCAAAAACCCCTATACCTTTGCTACATTGACTACAGCAAAGCTTTTGACTGTGTGGATCACAATAAACATGGGAATATCCAAACACATAACTCAGCTGGTAGAGAGCCTATATCAAAATCAAGAAGCTGCAGTGAGAACTGAATAAGGCAACACTGATTGGTTTCCAGTAAAATGTGGCATCAGGCAAGGATGCATCTTGTCACTGTACCTGTTTAACCTGTACAGTGAAATCATCTTCAGAAAAGCAAATTTTGAAGAAGTGTCGGTTTCAAAGTTGGTGGCCAAAATATGCGCTATGCAGATGATACAATACTTATTGCCAGCAGCAAAGAAAACATGCTGTATCTACTGAAAAAAGTCAAAGCCGAAAGTCATAACATGGGATTAGAACTGAACATAAACAAGATGAAGATCATGAACGTGGAAAATGAAGATTTTGAGCTTGAAGGCGAAAGAATAGAACTTGTAAAGGATTTCAATCTCCTGGGCTCTTTTGTAAACAAAGAAGCAACTAGCAGGGAGGAAATAGTCCACAGAATAGCACTTGGTCACTCTTCAATGAAGGCTCTCGACAAAGTATTCAAAGGCAAGGAGATAACACTCCAAAACGAAAATCAGACTTGTCCATGCACTCATTTTCTCAGTGGTTAGTTACGGATGCAAAAGCTGGATTCTATGGAAACAAGATAGAAAGAAGATTGACTCATTTGAGCTTTGGTCCTGGAGAAGGATTTTAGGCATGAAGTGGACCACCAGAAGAACTAACAAATTAATTCTGGAAGAGATCGAACTGGCTATGTCATGCGAAGCCCAAATGATGAAGTTACGACTGTCTTATTTTGGTCACATCATCAGAAGAGAGATATCACTGGAGAAAGACATCATGTTTGGGTAGACTGAAGGAACCAGGCAAAGAGTGTGACCTGCAATCAGATGGCTGGACATGTTGAAAACAACCATGGGGATGATGCTGGAGGACCTTTCTGGACTAGCACAAAACCGATTTCTTTTTAGATCTGCAATTCATCAAGTCGCTAGGACACAGAATAGCACGAGTTGATGGTACCTAACAATAACAACAACAGTCATCAAAAAAGGAAAGTATTGATATTTTTTTTGTGATGTAAAGAAATATTTCTGCATGACTCTAGAAATAATCGAATTCAAATGAGAGCGATTTGTCAAAGAAAGCCCTAAAAGAACCTATTGAGCCTTTGATAAGAACAGGGATGGATTTCAAAAAAACAAGGTTGAAACAGAATTGTCAAAAAACGTGGCAATATTGGGTCATGGGATATCTTTTGCTCATTGACTGTGGTTAATAAACCTGGTTTTATTAATTGATGGACTTATGATCACATGTCGTATTCTCCTCTTGGTTATCACCTTTCCTGCTCGTTTACAGCTGTGGAGTTTGCATCTTCTCTTATTTGCTTGCACAATGTTAAGTCATTTTATGCCCATATACTAGCAAATGTGTATAATTCCTTCATAGAACAACCCCCTCTTCCTGGAATACACCCAGCCAGTCAGTTTTCAAGGTATCCACAATGAAAATGAATGAGAAGAATTTCCATGCACCATCTCCACTGTATGCTGATCCATCTCATGTATATTCATTGTGGGATATGCTGGGTGTGTCCTGTGGACTAGGCCAAAGACCACAGATCGAGAGCATAAAATGAACAATTGTGTAAAGACACTAAGCATTATTTAAGGAGGATTAAAGCCATGCCTCTCAGAATAGAAGCAAAATTGAAGCTTGCAGGTTTTGGATCATCTTTCTGGAATTTAAAATAAAGGTTTCCAATAGCCAAAGCAATGGATTGCGATTGCAAAAAGATACAGATGTAGTTTGAAATCTGCCTGTTCAAAAATGTAAAATTTGGTAATGAAGGCATGTATTTGTACATATTGTAAATATTTAACAGCTGATGGGATT
This sequence comes from Geotrypetes seraphini, assembly GCF_902459505.1. NCBI lineage: Eukaryota > Metazoa > Chordata > Amphibia > Gymnophiona > Dermophiidae > Geotrypetes > Geotrypetes seraphini. The sequence continues at coordinate 5,146,310 of NC_047095.1, forward strand.
TTTCATGAGTTTCATGATATTGAGCAGGGCCTCTTTTTCTCTAATGAAAAGCAGTGCTTCTATATAGAATGTCACACTCAGGACAGGATTTATTTCAGTCTGTGGCTATGGAAAAAATTCTTAGTCTGTACTGTAAGGCCTTAAAGAACTGCAGAAAGTTAACCTGAAGTAACTGATGCTGAATTAAGGGATGCCACATGGACGGCTGCTGCCTAAAATGCTCACGATCAAGGCCTTTTGCTACCAGAAACATGGAAAATATTTTCCAGTTAATTTATGTCTTCAGCATAGATTTAATTAAATACATGTTTACCTTGAATGAATCTCTTGTGTAAATACCGCATACCTGTTTCATAAAGACATATGCTGACCATGAAACATTTTACAGATGTGGAGAAAGTAACCTCTGTTCTGTACTGTGTTGGCCCTGCATGCTCTCATTTTCTCTCTTTAAAAAAAAAAAAAAAAATCTTTATTCATTTTTAAAGCCAGCATCAAGTGCAACATATTATCAAGCAATGTACAAACAGACAGCACTTAATTCCACGGAAATAGGGAAAGCAAAAGTACCGCCACCCCCATTTGAAGGGTGGTAAAAGAAGTGCTCAGCAAACAAACTGGTACATCTTTAGCCTTAATGCAAATGTGGGATGTCATAGCCCATCGAATATTCAGTTCAAAACATCTCTTACTTTGACACAGAGTGACCTATCAGGGAAAGGATTATTAGTAGGTGTCTTGCCGCAAGCTTCTGAATTGGTGAGAGAAGCAGAAACTATGGAACACGTGAAGGGTAGTCTGTAAAACTAAGCACATATGCTATGGGGATCATAATCAAAACATCCAAACGTCAAAAAAAGTGCTAAGTTGGCACTTGGATGTCTAGCAGAATGTTTCACCCGCTGTGCATCCAGAGAGTAAAGGGGCATGTTGGGAGGCGTGATATGGGTAATTTTTAGGTGGCTATAGACTTGGATGTCCTGCAGCTATAATTGAACATTTTGCAGGATGTCCTGGATAGAATTTAAAGAAATCAGAAAAACCCGAAAAAATTGGAAGGTAAATAGACAAATCCAACAGCAAAAAACCTCCCAAACCCCAAGAAAAGGAACTAGACAAGGGAGAGAGACAAAAGCAGAGACGGCTCAACTACATTCACCAACCTATCAGTGATGTTTAAGATGTAAGTAGATTAAACGGAAGAGCCCTCAGTAACACAGCCACCCACCGGAGAACCAGTGGAAAAGGCTGTCACATGGCTTACACCCAAACGAGTGTTAACTGTGAAACATCCCCGGGCTCTACTCCGTATTTTTTATAATAAAGTGCACCCAACAGTGCTAAGTGTGAAAAAAGATATACATAAATCAAAAAAGCACACTTTACCATTCACTACGATTGTCTCTGCCCCTTGTCCAGGGGGCCAAAAACGTCCAAGTCCAGCCAAGCAAAAAACAACAGGAAGTACTTAGCTTCTCCGTGAAGACAAACAGCCAGCAAATATATTCTTCGTCCTAAGCTAAGTACTTCCTGTTGTTTTTTGCTTGGCTGGACTTGGACGTTTTTGGCCCCCTGGACAAGGGGCAGAGACAATCGTAGTGAATGGTAAAGTGTGTTTTTTTGATTTATGTATATCTTTTTTCACACTTAGCACTGTTGGGTGCACTTTATTATAAAAAATACGGAGTAGAGCCCGGGGATGTTTCACAGTTAACACTCGTTTGGGTGTAAGCCATGCAACAGCCTTTTCCACTGGTTCTCCGGTGGGTGGCTGTGTTACTGAGGGCTCTTCCGTTTAATCTACTTACATCTTAAACATTATTAATAGGTTGGTGAATGTAGTTGAGCCGTCTCTGCTTTTGTCTCTCTCCCTTGTCTAGTTCCTTTTCTTGGGGTTTGGGAGGTTTTTTGCTGCTGGATAGAATTTAGACATTTTAGGCTAAGTGCCATAAAGCTGCCCAAACTGACCAGATGAACACTGGACAGGATAACTACTGATCCCCTCACACTCCTCCAGTTGTCACAAACCCCCTCCCACCCCACAAACATCTGAATTTTAAAGTCCATACCTGTCTGTAGAATGGCAGCATATCCTATGGGAAAGCCTAGAGCATCACACAGGTGTCTTAAGTAGGCTAGTGAACCATAGAGAGGAGGACTCAGACCCATAAGCTACTCTACTCACATTTATGGTGGAAAGTGTGAGCCCACCTAAATCCTACTATACTGCCATATAGGTACCACCTGTAGCCATAAGGGCTTTTAGAGTGGTAGCCAGATAGATATAGTGGGTTTGGGGGGAGTTTTGGGGGGCTCACTACAAATTTTAAGGGGGTAATGGTGAGATGTAGATGTGGTACCTTTTATGCGACGTTCACAATAGTGCCCTCTAAGGTGCCATACTGCTCTGTTGGCATGTTTATGGGGCCAGTCCATCATAATGCTGACCCCTCTCACGTCCAAATACAGTTCATTTGGATGTTTCCAACTTGGATGATTTTTTTGGTCAAAAATGGGGTATAACTTTGGATGTTCTGGCGGTCTAGACGTCCCAATGATCTAGATGCCTAAGTAGAAGATTTTCAAAAAATATATATATTTGGATGTCTAGCGGTTCAGGTTTCAGAAGTGGTCTTTTTTTGTGCTTCCGATTTAGAAGTTTTGCTTGGTAAGTGCATACATACGCTCATATATCATTATTCTAAAAATGTAAACATGTGGGGGGCATTTAAAAAAAAATCATACAAAAAACTCCAACTATTTCAGTAATTTGTGTAAAATGCTCCGATTTGTTATGCATTTGGCATTGCATATTAATGGATTTCCAAGAATAATCTGAAAGGAAAGAATCTAAGAAACTTAAGAATGATTGTAGAGTTTTGTATTAAGGTTTACATAGTAAACTGGTTCAATTTAAAAATAAATAGCAATTGAACACAAGGTCTTGGGCATCTCCTCTTCCAACTACAAATGTTGAAAAAAAATGATGACGGTATTGGGAGTATGTTTGGATAGTTGTTTGACCATGGAAATACAAATATTGAAAACGATTCGGATGGGTTATATGTTACCAGCATATGATTTCCGTAGTGTGGTGCAAGCATTAATACTGAGTAGAGTGGACTATTACAATTCTCTTTATTTGGGAGTTACTAAAGTGAAGATGAGGGCACTGCAGATGTTAATTAACTTTTGCTGTTCCACCACCGCGCCCTGCTTCACACGCAGCAATGTCTGAGGAGCCCTGCCGAATGGAGAGTGCAGGGGAAACCCCAGTTCGAGGGGCAGAAGCCACGAGAGCAACAAAGGAGCAGGGAGAGCTGGGAGTTGACAAGGAAGTCAGCTCTCTCTCGGTTAAAACTCCAGTGGTTATCTGGGACGCTCTCTCCAGTCTGAACGCCACTGTAGCCAAGTCTTTACAAGAAGTAGCAGTTGTAGTAAGTATAGTTGATTCTTTGGGATTTAAATTAGAAGGGACCAAGGAAGATTTCTCCAGCAATTTAAAACAAGTAAATGAAAAGGTGGAAAAGCTTCAAGATTTAACTATTGGACTAATTAAGGATAAAAATCAATTAAATCATAAGGTTGAACAATTGGAAAATTTCAATCGTCGTTTGAATATATGCCTTTTGAACTTTCATAGGTCTCTGGGGGTTTCTCCTATTGAGATGTTTAAAAAATATCTTGTTTATGTTATAATATGTTTTGCAATATGTGTATATTTTGGTTGGAAAGTAGATGAAGGGTGGGTGGTGGGGGAGGGGTTAAACATATTATTAGATTTTATGTAGTAGATATTAAAGTGATGTTGTGTAAGAACTTGTAATATAATATTTTGTGCACTTATTGTCAAATATGAAAATGAATAAAGAATTATTAAAAAAAAAAAAAATATCTTGTTGAATGTTTAAAAATTTTCCCCTGAATCTATACCATCTGTTAATAAGATATACTATTTGCCATCAAAGAAATAAGTGGGGGTAAACCCAGAGGCTGAACAGGTTAACTTAAATGCTGAAGGTACATTAAATGTTACAGATCTTTTAGAATCAACTGAAAGAATGACATTGTTAGTTGCGTTGTTTTTTGAACAAGATGTAAATGCAATTTTTGGTTTATATTTTCGACTTCCACACGTATTTTTCAGTAGGAAAAAAGTTTCTATGTACCCCGATGTTGCTAGATAGACAGGAACGTAGGAAATTGTTTCTTGTAATGAGGCCTGAAACTGTCTCTTTGGGAGGTATATTTTTATTAGCCTACCCCTGTAAATGTCTACTTAAATATTTAGGGGTTAAATATGTGTTTTATTCTCCTGAACAACTGCGAGCCTTCGTAGACGTGAAGAAATTGGCTAGAGGGAATGCTTAGTTGTGAACGGCACTTAGTGAAAATGGGATTCATTGCTGTTAAACCTATTCCTTGATTGATTACTTGAAATTATAAGTTTCTCTTCACTTATTTAGGGGTCCTTTTATCAAGCCGCACTAGCGGGGTTAGTGCATCGGACATTTCATCATGCGCTAACCCCTGCGGCCAGCTAAAAAACTAACGCCTGCTCAATGCAGGTGTTAGCGGCTAGCGCGGCAGGCAGTTTAACGTGCGGTATTAATGCGTTAAACCCCCTACCGCAGCTTGATAAAAGGACCCCTTAGAATTCCTCCTCCAATGTTTTGTGGTCTGAGCTTTGAAAATTTTTTCTTTCAATGTTGTGTTGATATTGTATGAAATTTTTCCTTCTATACCTCAGCTGTATTACTGTAACAGGAGTTTGTTCTTGTAAATATAATTTGAAATTTGAGGAATAAAAAGAAAATGCTGACAATGCAATTATTTGTCAATGCCTTCCTGTCCTGTAAATGATTTTACGGATCTTGTGATTCCATCTTTAGGATGAATTTAAAAAAGATTTTGATAATGATACTGTTTGTTAATGTCGACCTGTGTTTGTCTTGTTGAATAGGCTTCAAAAAACCAAATGAATTACCAATAAAAAATATAACTCAAACAGACTCATGTAAATGTTTTGTCATGTTCGTTCTCTTTACTTACTCTTTACTCTGAATGAAGATTTAGCACCGACATGAATTGGAATATACGAACTGACAATTTAGTTAATCCAGAGTTATTTATTCAGTTATTCAAACTGGAAACACAATACGGTATTTGGATATGGACTTTGACATGAACCTTTGATATGTATAGTTGTTTTTTATATGATTTTTGGAATTTTTTAATGTACGTGGTTTTGGATTTGGGGGTGTTATTTTCATTTTGTTTTTTGTAATTGTTTTGATTTTGAGATCTTTTGGAGTTTTTTTTGAAACATCTCTACATTTTTCTTTGTTTCCACACTGGATGCACGTTTGCACTTTATATTTATTCATCAAGGTTAAGTTTAAAAATAAGGGTATTATGATGTACGGGGCAGGATTTATTTAGACTTGGGTCTAAGTGCTAGTCACTTATGAATATCTGGTTACTCGTGGGGATAATTGAGCCTGTACTGAAACCCCTTTATTTAATTACCGAGTTCATTTAATGATTGAGCCTGAAGTACAATGATCATTCCAGTGTTGGTTTAACAAGAAAAAAAAAGTTTACTAATTATTTTGTATTTGATTTGTCTTGTTGAAACATGTTTAGCATTTGTAATTTTGTAAATCGCATAGTTATTATGCGGTATATAAATTTTTAAATAAATAAATATGAAGAGAGAAGGAAATGGTCATGCCTACAGTGAGGTCAGCTTGGTATGGTTATAGCGAGTCTGTTCTGCAAGATATGTTGTGCAGTGAAGAGGAACAGGAGAGAAGAGATGCAGTGGACAAGATATTGAAGATCAGAGGTGAAGGAGATGAGAAGACAGAGTAGAGCAAGACCCAGGAAAACACCATCCATCAACATTGAGGCAACTACACTCACCCAATTACTTGACTGGAGTTAGAGTCTCTGAGCCTCCTCTTACCTGTACCATTTATTTATTTAAAAAATTTCTATCCTGCATCATCTATAATTCTGGGTGGCTTACAATTAACATACATACCATGACCACGACAACAGCAAAGATCAAGGCTTTTCTGAGCAAGTCCATTGTGGTTCCAGACCGGCCATCACCCAGTCCATAGAAAGGTGTGTAAAAATAACAAACCAGGCTAGTGGTCACGAGTACACTCAGAAGAGGAGAAAACATTATATTAGAGGTCAGATGGTCAGCAGGGAGCTCATGAGCCAAAACAGAAGCAAAACAAGATTTGGCCTCTCATAAGAATTGCCGCTGCTGGGTCAGACGAGTGGTCCATTGTGCCCAGCAGTCCGCTCCTGCGGTGGAGCCCTAGGTCAAAGACCAGTGCCCTAACTGAGACCAGCACTACCTGCGTACATTCCGGTTCAGCAGGAACTTGTCTAACTTTGTCTTGAATCCCTGGAGGGTGTTTTCCCCTATAACAGCCTCCAGAACAGCGTTCCAGTTTTTGCTGGATTTTGTTAAACAACATTACATTAACTGCATTTTCCCCATGTTAAACTAAACTAAACCTTAAGTTTATATACCGCATCCTCTCCATAAAGATAGAGCTCAGCATGGTTTACAGGAACTTTAATAAAAGGAAGGAAAAACATAATAAGAATTAGTGATTATAAAGAGGGTAGCGAAATTTACGTTTTTGAGAATAGCCAAGTTTTCAGATGCCTCTATGCAAAATGGGTCTTTACTGGCTTTATGCTGCCTATTTGCCGTCACACTCTTCCAGTTTCTAGTAGTACTGATTTAGGGGTTCACTAAACTGAGGCAATACTGCATCCTCAATTGTTCATTCAAAGGCTCTGTGATTAATCTTTCTTAAAACTTGCCTTATTTATTTTTGAACGTCATACTACCAGCCTCCATAAGGGGCAAAGCGATTGGGACTTGTATTCAGTACTGCTTTTTTGGGGTATATAACCACACTGTAGAATTTCAACCACACTCAACCTATCTAATGTACTTAGGGCAGTGGAGGATTAAGGCCCTAATTCTGTAACCAGCGCCTAAAGTTAGGCACCTATTTCGGAGGCGCCCAACTACATAGGCGCCTATCTAAATTGAATAACAAGCTCAATTAAGCTTTTTAATCAGCACTAATTGAAACATAGGCGCCTATCAAGAAAGCGCTATTCTGTAACAAGGCGCCTCTAAAAATGTAGGCAGCCTTAAAAAAAATAGGCGCTATGCATGTTAAGCATGGGCGTGGCTACATGTTAGGCGCCTTGTTGCAGAATCATTGCTCTTAAGCATGCTTATGCGCTCAGCTAGGCGCCTAACTTTTAGTTTTGCCTAGAGTTGGCCTATTTCTTGGGCGCCTCCAAAACAGGTTCTGCTCAGCTTGATTCATTAAACAGCACCCAATTTTACTTGAATCGTGCTGAACAGTGCCTAACTTTTGGACGCTTCTTGCCCTTAAGTGACTTGCCCAGGGTCACAGGGAGCAGCAATGAGTTTGAACCCACAACCTCGGGGGGGGGGGAGGGGCTGAAGCTATAGCTCTATCCACTACGCCACACTCTCCTCCAAGCTGGGTTACATTAAAGGCCCATTTTCCAGCATCCTGTTCTATATCTATATTAAGAAGATAGGAATAAAACTCGCAAATTTAAACTCAGCTGTATTTTACTGCGACACCCTAAAAACTGGGGGGAGGGGGGAGTTTATTGTTACATGTGTGTCAGGATTCAGCAGCGCCATACATTCTTGGTATGTGCAAATGTCTCCATACCAATTAGTCAGAGACTTGCATGAAAGCAAATTTGTACCCTAAGTTCCATTTGTTATATGACAGTAAAGTACAGTATGTTTTCCAAGCAGAGAATGACTAACCTTTAATACTGTATATTACAAAGCCAAAATCCTTGCCAAACAATACAGAAATAGCCTTACAAGCTAGTCAGAATTCAAACGCAATAAAACATTGACTGTCATGGAACAAAACAATGTGGTTTGCAAAACTATATTTATATTGCCATAATTCTAATTTTAAATGGTTCCTTTTCTTTGGATGTGTTCCTGCTGCTCAGATGGTCTGTCTGCATGCTTTGCCTTGTGCCCACAAAGTGAAAGGCAGTAGGAGCCGGTTTCATCGTCTAACTTATTCCCCACACTGAGAATCAAATGTGCTGCTTTTATGGTGCATTCAGTTCAGCTTTCCTTGGGGTCTAGCAGCTTTCTCTAACTATGGGAACAATTCTACAATGTGGAAGCTAAATTTAAGGTGAACTAATCGAGAAAAAAAAATGTTCCATAAAGCAGTGAACTACCTTTTTATAGAAGGAAAAGCATCAGATATCAATCTTGCATTAAACTTGTGCCTCTTAACAAGGCTGGGTAGGACACACATACAGCCAGGACACACTTTGTATATAAACAAAAAAGTTTTATTTTTAATTTCAGTCTAGGGTTATCAGATGTCCAGGAAAACCCAGATATGTCCTATTTTCAGAGGACTGTCCGGGTGCCCGGAAGGATTTCCAAAACCCGACAGTTTGTCTGAGTTTTGGAAGTCTCAGATCTCAGGACTGCGCCTGGGAGCATCTGTGCACGCGCAGACTTCAACATGACGACATCATACGCATGCACACATGCGTGTGGCATCTTTGCATCGATGTCCACACTTGCAAAGACGTAGTTCTGAGCTCAGAGAGGTTCACGGGGGAGGGCAGGGGGGCAGAATAGGGCGGGACCGGGTATCCTCTTTTTTTCATAGAGGAAATCTGGCAACCCTGCTTCAGTCTGATCCTTTACTTCACAGGTTCAGGAGGCAAGTTATACTTTTCAAGGAACAGAAATAAAGTACACTTCTGTGTTACCACACTTGTGCTTCTTGGTTCACAGCTGCCTCAAAACACAAATTTAGCACAATCCTTCTAGCCCACGGTCTAATGCTAGCCAGACGTGGAATAAAAGTCCACAGCTTCAATATACAGTGTCAGTGGCTTACCTCACCCATGCAAAAAAAACACTCTTTCACTTAACAGTCTCTCTTTCACTCTCTTGATCCACTCTGCTTCCTGAGCCTGTCTCACCCTACGGCTAGAGAAAGCTGGAAGTCTCTCAATACTTTGAGAGCTAAACTAGTGAACAAACTCTCCAACTTTACAGTCTTGTTTTGGTTTTTTTCACAGAGAATAGCAGCCATTTCCTACTATGATCACATTACCAATGAAGACATTTTGTGAAGGGCATAGGATGCAGTTTGATGATCGTGTTTTACGCATTCCAATAAGGGCAATTCACTGGATTCCACATGGTGGAAGAACTGGCAGACCACTCAAGACTGATGCCCCACATTTAAGACAGCCTGCAAACTTCTGGCATCATCTGAGCGACAGCGGAATTCGCAGTAACCTACAGAACTAGTTAGAAAGGACTAGTTGCCCAGCAGGAACTATGTCCAAGACTACTACATCTACTAATTTCTACAGCTCTACAAGAAATCCTATGACACGGAATGCTCAAGCTTGTCATAAAATGATCATTCAACTAGAAAGAAAGCCTTAAAAAATTTACTGGGGGGGGGAACCCCAACCCTGATAATTTTGGCCCCCTTTTAAGATTCTGCGTTAGGCTTTTTTATCACCGGCCGCGGCGATATTATCTCCGACACTCATGAGAATTCTATGAGTGTCAGAGCTTTTACCACTGCAGCCGGCGATAAAGTCTAACACAGCTTCATAAAGGATGGTGGGGTGGGAGGTTTATAAGCAACTTCAATATTACACACTCAAACAGATATAGAATGGCTCAAAAAGCTTTAAACATAGATGCTCAGAAAATATAGCACCTATTTTTTGCAACATACCCATAGGTGTTTCAGAGTGTAAGAAATGGATGGATCAGCCCTTGTGTGATTCCTACCAGCATGTGCATGCACAAAGCAAGTAATTTGATGAAGTCATATAGGCATATGGTTTTGCTTTAAGACCATAAGAACATAAGAAGTTGCCCCCGCTGAGTCAGACCAGAGGTCCATCTTGCTCAGCGGTCCGCTCCCGCGGCGGCCCATCAGGCCTAGTGCCTGAACAGTGGTCCCTGATTAATTTTGTAACTTACCTCTAATCCCATCCCTATAATCTACCTTTACTCTTATCTGTACCCCTCAATCCCTTTGTCTTCCAAGTACCTATCCAAAGCTTCTTTGAACCCCTGTAGCGTGCTCCTGTTTATCACATCCTCTGGTAGCACGTTCCATGTATCCACCACCTCTGTGTGAAAAAGAACTTCCTGGCGTTTGTTCTAAACCTCTCCCCTTTCAATTTCTCTGAGTGCCCCCTTGTACTTATTGATCCCCTTAATTTGAAAAATCTGTCCCTGTCTATTTTTTCTATGCCCTTCATGATCTTGAAGGTTTCTATCATGTCTCCTCTAAGTCTCCGCTTTTCCAGGGAGAACAGCCCCAGTTTTTTCAATCTGTCAGTATATGAGAGGTCCTCCATGCCCTTTATTAGCTTAGTTGCTCTTCTCTGGACCCTCTCAAGTACCTCCATGTCCTTCTTGAGGTACGGCGACCAGAACTGAACACAGTACTCCAGGTGCGGGCGCACCATAGCACGATACAGTGGCAGGATGACTTCCTTTGTCCTGGTCGTGATACCCTTCTTAATGATACCCAACGTTCTGTTTGCTTTCCTTGAGGCCGTGGCACACTGCGCCGACGCCTTCAATGTTGTGTCTACCATCACGGATAAAATATATGTACCTGTATGTGTGCCTTGACCATCTAAGCAACCCTTTAGAAAACTACCCCCTCCCCCCTCCACAATGTATTTTTTCCAAATTATCCCCCCCCCCCCCTTTTACAAAACTGCGAAAGCGGTTTTTAGCACAGGCCAGTGTGCTGAATGCTCTATGCTGTTCGACACTCATAGAGGTCCTGTGCTAAAAAAACACTTTCGCAGTTTTGTAAAACGGGGGAGAGGGAGGCATATTTGAAGGGTGGAAAAAGTACATCATAAATCATTGCAGCATTTGTGGAGGTCTGAACCGCGTCTACTATTTCTAGCAATCTCTCTGCCCCTGCAGCTTTATTTAAGGATTACTGCTGTAGTGAAACTTTTAAACTTTCCTTAGGGAAATGTGGTTCTTTATGTTGTTTCCAAATGTTTCCATAAAGGATTCAGTTATTACTCTGTACATTCATTATCTTCAAGCAGCATTCATTGATTCTGCAACTTTCTGCTGCCAAAGCTATCCTTATTTCAAACAAAACACTTAACAGCTGATATAATCTTCGAGATCAGGGTTTCCCCAAGTCAGTCCTGGAGTACCTCCTTGCCAGTCAAGTTTTCAGGATATCCACGATGAATACGCATGAGATAGATCTGCATACCAAGGAGAAAGTGCACGTAAATCTATCTTATGCATATTCATTGTGGAATATCCTCACAACCTGATGGGACTAGCTCAGATATAATGAAGTAAGCCTGCATGAATACAGAGACTGAGTAATAATACTGTCCACCATCAGCAAATGGTACTCTATACTTCAAACTCGAAAAGAGATTACAATTAAGTTTAGCTTTGGAACATCACATGTTGCTGTGGCATATATAGGCCAGAGGTCCTCAAGGTTCACAACCCAGCCCGGTTTTCAGGATTTCCACAAGGACTATGAATGAGATCTATTTGCATTCACTGCTTCCATTGCATGCAAATAGATCTCATACATGCTCTTTGTGAAAATCCTGAAAACCAGGCTTGGTTGTGGACTTCAAAGACTGGATTTCAGGACCCCTGATATAGACAGATTTTCTTCAATTTTATGTTTGTTGGAAAAATGCTTTTCATGGGTGGGGAAAGATGTCTAAAAGTAATGCAACTAAAACACTGAGAACAGCCAATTTTTCACGTCACGAGTCCATAAGAGGTCTGCAAAAGCGTCTAACTTTTTCCACTTAAAAGGATGGGGTTTGGACTGTTGTATTACAAATTGTTTGCTCTAACTTTTTTGTTGTTGTTGTTTCTAGTGATTTTAGACACCTTTTCACCAGAGATGGTCACATTCAAAGGTAGACTATTAAAAGTTACCATATGCTAGGGTCCACCTTGGGGGTTAGCGCCCCAGGAAAAGATCTGGCTGTCATTGTAGACAATATGATGAAAGCTTCTGTCCAATGTTTAGTGGCAACCAAAAAAAGCAAACAAGATGGTAGGAATTAAGAGGGATGGTTAACAAGACTAAGAATGTTATAATGGCCCTGTATCTCTCCATGGTGCGACCTCACCTGGAGTACTGCATTCAGTTCTGGTCTCCTTATCTCAAGAAAGATATAGCGACACTAGAAAAGGTTTAAAGAAGAGCGACCAAGATGATAAAGGGGATGGAACTCCTCTCGTATGAGGAAAGACTAAAAAGGTTAGGGCTCTTCAGCTTAGAAAAGAAACAGCTGAGGCGGGAGATATGATTGAAGTCTACAAAATCCTGAGTGAAGAAGAACGGGTACAGGTGGATCGATTATTCACTCTTTCAAAAATTACAAAGACTAGGGGACACTCAATGAAGTTACAGGGATCTGCATTTAAAACCAATAGGAGGAAATATTTTTTCACTCAGAGAATAGTTAAAGCTCTGGAACGCATTGCCAGAAGTTGTGGTAATAGTTTTAAGAAGGGTTTGGGCAATTTCCTGGAGGAAAAGTCCATAGTCTGTTATTGAGAAAGACATGAGGGAAGCCACTGCTTGCCCTGGATTGGTAGCATTGAATCTTGCTACTCTTTGAGGATTCTATATGGAATGCTGCTACTATTTAGGGTTCTGGAATCTTGCTCACTGTGAGATAATGGAATGTTGCTACTCCTTGGGTTTTGGGCAGGTATAAGTGACCTGGATTTGCCACAGTGAGAATGGGATACTGGGCTTGATGGACCATTGGTCTGACCCAGTATGGCTATTATTATGTTCTTACTCTGACAGTGCATACTAGCAGTGGCATAGCGAGGGCGAGAGGCGCCTGGGTTGGTTGCACCACTCCCCCACCCCACAACCCATTCGCTCCATCCCCTCTCCTGCCACATGCACCTATTCCCTCCCCCGTACCTCTTTAACGTTCCTGGCGTGAGCAGCAATCCCAAACTGCTGCTTGAGCCAGCTCTTCCTCTGATGTCACTTCCTAGGTGCAGGTCCATGAAGTGATGTCAGAGGAAGAGCCGATGCTGGCGCGAGCAGCAGCTTGGAGTTGCTGCTCACGCCTGGAACGTTAAAGAAGCGCGGGGGGAGGGAACGGGCGCACGCGCACAGTTGTGAGGGAGGGTGGGGAAGGAGCCAAGGGGGCGCAGAGGAGGACGGGTGCCGGCACTCCCACTAAGACAGCACCTGGGGTGGACCGTCCCCCCCCCCCACTTTCCTGCGCCACTGCATAGTAGTTCCTACGGTTAACTGCATATTGTGGTTTAGTAAAAGATTTCCTACATACGTTTATTTATTTTTGCTGCAGCAGCTCCCTGTGCCAAAGTCGGTGACTGCTGTGCCAATAATAATCAGTCGAAATACCGCAAGGCCGTTAAAGTTCTATACTGTTTACAATAGTTAAAAGCCAAACAATAAAAGAAGTTGAATAGAACTAAAAACGTTAAAAGCCAATAATTAGAGACACTAAGGGCTCCTTTTACTAAGGTGCGCTAGGGCCTTAACGTGCGGAATAGTGCACGCTAAATTGCCACGCGCGCTAGACTTTAATGCCAGCATTGAGCTGGTGTTATTCTAGAAGTATACCGTGCAGTAATTTTGTGTGTGCGCTAAAAACGCTAGCTCACCTCAATAAAAGGAGCCCTAACATGATCAAAATAGTGCATAATAAAATTCTTACGAATTAGCTGCCTAAATACTTCGAAAACAGATATGGTTTTTAGATGCCTCCTAAATTCCCCATAAGTGTCAGTAAGCATGTGTAGTAAGAAAAATAAAAGGGCAGGAACAAAAATTGTAAGCGAATGCTTTTAATTGGACTAAATACATTTCTGACCAGTTTTGAAGAGCTACACTGAACTGATCGATTGCAATATAGCAGCTGATTAAAGCTAGTGCCGTCTTGTGTTCCTGTAGGTCAGCAATTATTTTTCTTGTTGGTTCGACAAGGACTCAAGACTTCTTGGGCTCCTTTTATCAAGGCGCGGAATACCGCGCGTTCAACCACCTGCCGCGCTAGTCGCTAACGCCTCCATTGACGAGACATTAGGTTTTTGGCTTGCCGCGGGGGTTAGCGTGTGATGAAATGTCCGACGCGCTAACCCCCAAAGCGCACCTTGATAAAAGGAGCCCCTAGTGTGGGTTGCAGAATATGGCATTTTTCTTATCTACTCTTGCAGGTGGCACCAACTCATCAAGCGTGTCTTTACTCCTATACAGAGTGTTGTGATAGTAATACTTATATTGCTACAGAGTTGGTTCATTTTAATATATAATATACTGTATATTAAAATTAGCCATTTCCTATCGTGAAAAATGTTTTAACTAAAGCTGGGTAAAAGTCATTTCCAACCTTCAACATTATTAATACTGTCACTTCCTAAGCGCAGGTGTGCGTTTTCAGTGCCCATAACACACCACCCTCTAAAGGTGTGAAAGACAAAAGAAACCATACCTATTCATTAGCAAGAATAGATACAGTGGTGGATTGTCTATGATGAAGTATGCAAAAGTCAACGTCAGTCTAGTAAAAAACAAAACAGAATTTGTGTTAAAAAACAAAAAAACAAAAAAAACTTTGTATGTAAGACAGAGCCTTAATTACCTTGATATATAGAAGAGACTGCATACGGAATTGACACAGTGTGGCTGAAATTACTAAACACACAGGGAAGTGCTGAGGCAGTTCTCAATAGTCGCATGGACAACCTGCTTCCAACATGAAGAACCTGGATTCCTTTGAGCAAAACAGAAAAGTGGGTAGGAATAAAAAATAAAAAAAAAAGGCAAGGGACAGGATTTTGTACAGTATATTGAAATACCCGTGAGCATATGTGAACATCTCTGGGAAAAGATAACTAAAGTCTCCAGAAAAAAAAAGAGTTTTAATGAATTCTGTTTATAAATCAACCAGTCCGAATCAAAACGTTACAGAAGTTCAAACGTGTAATTTTTTCAGACTGTTTATGGACCTATGAAATGAAAAGAGAAAAAAAAAATAAAAAATCAGCCACTCTCAACATTTTGGATCTGCTATTTTAGTCACCTTTTCCAGAAAGTCATATTTTAGAGAAGACCAGAAAAAAGAATGCCTGGATGCCAATATTAATGTAGGGGGGAGGGGGGGGAATTGTAGAGGCATTTTAGCTGAGAGGCCTAGTGGTTAGAGCAGCTGCCTCAGCAGTCTGAGGTTGTGAGTTCAGTTCCTATTGCAGCTCCAACTACAAAATAAGTACCTGTCTAGAATGTGTAAAACCACATAGAAAAAGCAGTATACAAGTCCCATTTCCTTTACTCCCTTTGCTGGGGAGTCAAGAGAAAGTAGGGTTATCAGATTTTCTGTCTTGAAAATCCAGACCCCTAGACCTGCCCCCAGGTCCAACCAGTCCCACCCATCCCAGCCCTGTCATGCCCCCAAGCCCACCCAACCCTGCCCCCTGCTGCTTGCTCTCGTTGGGCAGGATATCCACATATGCGCGGATACGACGCAATGATGTCACGAGCATGCGCGCATAAGCGGATGCCCTCCTGACCAAAGGAAAGCTTTTCAAAACCCAGACAAAGTGCCAGGTTGTGAAAAGCCATCCGGACCCCTGGATATGTCCGGGGAAACCTGGACATCTGCTAACTCTTAGAGCAGGGGTAGGGAACTCCGGTCCTCGAGAGCCGTAATCCTGTCGGGTTTTCAGGATTTCCCCAATGAATATGCATTGAAAGCAGTGCATGAAAATAGATCTCAGGCATATTCATTGGGGAAATCCTGTAAACCCGACTGGAATACGGCTCTCGAGGACCGGAGTTCCCTACCCCTGCCTTAGAGGAAGGGCTGTGGCTCACTAGTTGAGCTGCTGCCTCTGCACCCAGAGGTTGTGAGATCAAATGCCATGCCGCTCCTTGTGCAAGTCAGTAAAACCTTCTGCGACCACCGCTTTGAAATGCCAAAGCAACAAAAAAGCAGTATACAAGTCCCCATTCCCTTTCCTTTTTTTAAAAAAATGTTGATAACAACAAAAAAAGTTAAGTGATCTTAGCCTGATATTCAGCCTGAATATCAGCTGTGCCGATATTCAATGTAAGTGCCCAAACATGGCCTGGTACTGAATATCAGGGCATAATTAAGCAGACGACGATCGACAATTAAAAAAACATTGATATGATTGCATTAGTCCCTCCAAAACATTGATATGATTGCTAATGCCCTCCAATATTCGGCCAGTGGACATTAGTTAATAAAGCTCCTCTCCTTTAGACTTATGTTCAGATCCTGGGACATTTTCTCTGACATCGTATTCAGCCATACTATGATTTTGTATAGTTCAGTTATGGCACTTTCTGAAAACCATCAATCCGTTAACAAGGCCAGCAGACAGAGGTTTCTTAAAAATCAGCAAGTTTTAAATGTTTTAACTTTTATTCTCTCTCAGGTTAACACTGGACAACAAAGTTTTTGCTTCTTCAACACTTTCAGGTGTATCTTACAAATATTTGGCAGCTGATCACAAAAATCATGTTTAAAATTACATATCACCTACCGTTAAAAAAAAAAAGTACATTTTTTTACAATTTCTTGTTATACTTTCAGACTAATGCAATTCATTCTTAGCCTAATTCTTAATATAGGCCTATTGCTCACGTTATACTGCTGGGTATAATGTGGGCATGTCCAGGCATATATTCAGGGCAGGTTGCAAAACGTCCACGGAAATGATGCAGTCGGTGCATGCATAGGCATGCTTGTACATGGGCTTGATGTATGCCGTCTGAAAAGGCTATATAAAAGCAGTTTGCATACAGGGATAATCTACATCACGTGTCTGTCAGTTCAGGTGCATTTTGATGCTTCAAGGCATAGTATTGTCTATGTAAGTAACTTAATTAGTAAGCCAGTCAATTAATTTCTATAGGGCAATTTGCGACAGTAGAAATGTCTCACAGATGTCATAACTGGTGTGATACATTCTGCTACATTTGTGGCAAGGTACACGCTTAAGCCTCAAAGACGCACCATGACTCGATTTGTTAAGAAAGCATACGAGTTGTACTTCGGTTCCAAGGCTGGTGATCAAGGCAAACCATGGGCTCCTCATATTTGCTGTGAAAGATGTGCCGTCGATCTTAGAGCTTGGCTCCAAGGTACTCGGAAGTCAATGCCATTTGCTATCCTAATGATATGGCGAGAACAGAAGGATTACTTGACAGACTGTTACTTCCGTCTGACAAATATATCTAGTTTCTCTGGTAAAAATAAGAAATCAATTGAATACCCCAATCTTCTTTCAGCTATGAGACCAGTGCCTCATGATGAGTCTTCGGGTATCGAAGCCACCAGAGAAATGGAGCTTAAACGAAACAGACAAATAATTTGCAATGCACCAGCCAAGCACCGACAGTGACATTGATCCTGATTTTGAACAATGTACATCTGGTGAGCCTCATCTTACAACACAGTACGAATTAAACGACCTGGTCAGGGACTTGGATTTGTCAAAAGCAAAAGCAGAATTATTGTGTCCAAGACTGCAGGGATGATGTTTGCTCTCACCAGGTACGAACATTTCTGTCTTAAGAAGCCGCCAAGATGATTTAACAAATTTCTTTGCACAGGTTGAAAACCTCTGTATCTGCACTGACATTGAAGGGTTGTTCACAGCTTTGGGATGCACGCATGACCCACATGAGTGACGTCTTTTTATTGATTCGCCAATGTTAAGCCTCAAGGCTGTTTTGTTACATAATGGCAATGTCTACCCGTCAATACCTATTGGCTGTGCTGCACACATGAAAGAAACATATGAAAACATGGGACTGCTGTTAAAGTACATCCAGTACACAAAGTACAACTGGAATATCTGCAGTGATCTTAAAGTAGTAGCTCTGCTACTTGGATATACCAAATATTGTTGTTTTATTTGTGAATGGGATAGCCATGCTAAGGAGTTGCATTACACTCAAAAGAACTGGCCACTCCATACGAATTTGGTTCCAGGACAGAAAAATGTGGTACATAAACCACTTGTTGACCCAACAAAGATATTTTTTGCCTTCTCTTCACAAGAATTGATGAACAATTTCATAAAAGCGCTGAAAATGGAAGGCAAAGGTTTTCTTTATCTAAGACAGATGTTTCCAAGAATAACCGATGCCAAAATTAAGGAAGGCATTTTTCTCAGTCCACAGATCAGACATGTCATCAATGATGAGAGATTTGAAGATCTGTTAGTTGGGCCAGAGAAAATTGCATGGAAAGCTTTCAAGAATGTCGCTGATAATTTTCTTGGCAGTTACAGGGCACCAAACTATATTCAACTGGTTGACAAAATTCTTAGAGTATACAAAACCATGAAGTGCACCATATCACTGAATATATACTTTCTACATTCATACTTGGACTTCTTCTCCATAAATCTTGGTGCAGTCAATGACGAACATGGCAAAAAGGTTTCACCTGGACATTGCCACTATAGAAAAAAAAGATATCAGGGCAACTGGAATCCATCAATGTTGGCTGACTGACACTGCAACGAGATGCACTGGACACTAAGTACAAACGAAAATCAGCAGAAACACACTTTTAGCCATGGCGAACTATCACAGAGTATCGGAAACTTTGTGTATTAAAACATGTTATAATCAATTAAAGATACCAACGTGTTTCTCAAAATTCCTACGTTGAAACAGTCAATGGGAAATTACATTTGTGTTTATTTTGAGGGGGTCTATCATAATCACCAGTTTGTTTTAAGGAAGGAAAACTTTTGGAAAAATTTGTTGTCCATTGTAATGTTCCTTCATTCTATTCAGAAACAAAAGAAAAGAAACAGTAGGAATGGTGTACAAGATGCCAAATCTTAAGCAAACAAGTATAAAATCATAAATATAATCAAAATACAGTTTGTATCCACAAGGGTGGGTGAACCTGGACCTGACATGGTCCGTGTTTTGAAGAAACACTCCTTCCTCAGGGGTCCGAAAATATACCATATACAGGAGAACCATATGGATGACAACTGAAAATAATGGTGTGGTGAACAGCTTGGCAAAGCAAAGTGAGCTCCTACGTGGTGCAGGAACAGTAGTGAAAAGTTTCTCGATTCAACATATCATTGCAATTTTGTTGGATTTTTTGCTTGTGTTTGCCTTCATTCTATTCAAGCTTTCATTGCTCTTACTCTCAGCTTTTAGTTTAAGATAGATATGCATGTTTTGCTCAAAGGAACGACTCCTGAAGAAATCAGAATGTCATGTGATAGGAGGCAATGTTCTATTGTAGATTAAGGACTGGTTAAAAAGATAGAAAACAGAGAGTAGGGTTACATTATCAGTATTTTGAATGGAGACGGGTAGATTCTACCAAATAACTGGAAAAGCTGTGTAACTAAAAAGATATCAATTAACGCCTCCAAACTGGAAAGGGCAATTAACATTGTGGAGAGGCTTAATCGAAAGGAACATCTAAGTCTGTTTTCATCTAAGTCACAAGTCGTCTAAAGTAAAAAAACAGTTTAGGACACATTTTCGAAAAATACGTCCAAATTTTTTTCCCTTTCGAAAATCGTCTAAGTATACGTCCTGCCGATGTGATCGTCCAAGTCTCTAAATCGTCCATCTTTATACCACATTTTTGTCCAAGTCAAAAACACCTAGAACAAGCCCTGTTGGATGTGGGAGGGTCTGCAAAGTGATAGACTGAACACCCAGACATGGCACCTAAATAATGGGGTACCTTACAGAGCACTTCTATGAGCTTCAGAAAAAGGGTGCCATGTCATCATCTCACTACAGCTCCCTTATAGATCATGGTGAGCCCCCCAAACCATCTTCAGAATCCCTTAGACCCACTTATCTACCGCCCTAATAGCCCTTATGGTTGCAGAAGCCACTTATATGCCAGTAAAAAAGGGTTTTGGGGTGTATAGGGGAGTGCACATTTCAGTATCAATGCAGTGATTACAGGGGCTTATGGGCATGGGGCCTCCTCTCTATGGGTCCCTAACCCACCCCCAAGACGACTTAAGCTGCCTCTGTGCAGGACAACTAGGCTTTCCTATGCCAGGCTGCCAGGTGATGATGTTTTGAAGGCTGAATTTTACAGGTGTGATTAAGATTTTTATGAGGGTTTGGGGGGGAGGGTCAGTGATCACTGGGGTAGTGTGTGTGGGGGGGTCTGTATTCTGTGTTTGCAGTGCTTATCTGGTGATTTTAGGTGGGTTTTTGTGACTTAGACTATGTTTTAAATGGTCTAAGTCACAACGTCCAAGTTCCGTCTAGGCTCTGTTGTAAAACCTTCGGTTATACATCCTGTACGCCTAAGTCTAAGCCTGCCCACATTCTGCCCAAATCCCGCCCTCGAGATTCCTCCTGAAACATCCTGTTTAGCTATGGTCGTTCAGCGGCACTATGAAGGCCTAGGTCATTTAGAAATACATCCAAAACCTGGTTTGATTATTGGCACTTGGACGTCTTTAGTTTATGATCGTCCAAGTACCGACTTAGGCCGGTTTTTGGACATTTTTCTCTTTCGATTATGAGCCCATAGGCTTTTAAAAAACTCTCATGACAAGCTGCAAACTTCAAATAGAAAACACACATAACATTGTAATATGTGTGATAGAAACTATTCAGCTTGCTCACTTTATTTTTCAAGGTAAGTTTCTATCACACATATTACAAATATAAACTGTTAAGTTTTTTTCTATTTGAAGTTTGCAGCATATTAAGAGGGGTTTTTAAGGCTATGACATTAATTACCTTTTTCAGTTTGAAGGCATCAATGTCAACTCCGAAGTTCTGAGTCTGTTTTCTTTATATCTAATTTAGTTACAATTCTTTTAGTTATAATCTTTCCAGTTGTTTGGTGGAATCTTTTTGTAGCTGAGTTTGTGGTCAATTCCACGGTTCCTTTTATGATTGTTTTAGATGGTGGCGTTCCCCAGAGGTCTGTGCTGGCACTGCTGCTTTTTAGCATATAAATAATTTAATGCTCCAACGCTGCTCTGACACTCATAGAATTCCTATGAGCATGTTGGAGCAATTAGCTCTCCAGGCCACGGTAGAAACCTCTACCATGGCTTAGTAAAAGAGGGCCCAAATTTGTTGATGACACAAAGTTATTGAACATTGTTATCTCACAAGAGGATTGTAAGGAATTATTAGGAGAATAATGGAAAACAAAAAGAAAATGTTATAATGCCTTTGTATCACTCCATGGTGCAATTGCATCTGAAATTCTGGTCACTGCATCTACAAAATGATATAGCAGAATTGGAAAAGGTGTTGAGAAGGGTGAAGAAAATGATGAAGGCGATGGAATGTCTTCCCTATGAGGAAAGGCTAAAGCGGCTAGTGTTCTTCAGATTAGAGGAGAGACAACTCAGAGGAGCTATAATAGAGGTCTATAAAATACTGAGTGAAGTGGAACGGGTTGACGTGAATCGCTTGTTTCTTCTTTTCAAAAATATTACAACTAAGGGGCACACAATGAAGCTACTAAGTAATAAATTTAAAACAAACTGGACAAAATATGTGTTTTCACTTAATATGCAATTAAACTCTGTAATTTGTTGCCAGAGAATGTGGTTACAAGCAGTTAGCTTAGTAGGGTTTAAAAAAAGATTTAGCCAATTTCCTAAAGAAAAGTTGATAAGACTTGGCAAGATCCCAAAAGAGTAAAACAGATTTTATGCTGCTTATTTTGGAAATAAAAGGTGGATTTTCCCCAGGTACTTGTGATCTGAATTGGCCACTGTTGGAAACAGGATACTGGACTTGATAGATCTTCAGTCTCTCCCAGTATGGCAACGCTAATAGTTTATAGCTTATATTCCACCTTTATACAAGGCAGATCACAACATTACATACATAATAAAATATGTTCTTATGAATATAGGAAAATTTGTAAAATTTAGAAGTTGTGTATCAAAATTAAATCACCTAATAGAACTGGAAATGCAATAGCTAGCCCAGTGGGAATTTGTTCATCAACATGTATCTGACGAGAGTAGAAAATGTTATTTGTTAACATACAATATCTTTTATTTCTTAGATTTCCTTACACATCCAGGTTGGGGGAGGGGAGGGGAGGGGAAAGTATTTGGAAGAGTTTAAAAATATTTAAATATAATATTGTAATAAATAATATGATTTAATACATTAATGATTGGGAAGAGGGGGAAATTGATGTTTTGTTTAATAATGTGTGTAATATGGTGTATTTTATGCAATCTGTTAAAGTTATATTAATTGTAATACACTGTCAAAGCTTGAAAATTAATAAAGAATTATATAAAGAAAATTGTATTTTTCATTTACAAAGTAGTTTACCTAAAAGAAGTTCTGGTGTCATGGAACACGGCAGGATCTGTTTTCCATGGAAACAATTTACTCTCAATCCAAAAAAAATGCAATAGGAATAAGACAGAAGAACGAGTCTCCTCATCTCCTCTACATTTTCTTTCCTTAAAAAGAAGTATCAGCAGGACAAGAAAAGTGAGGGAAATAGGAGGATAGACTCAGCCAGAAAGCCAGGGCAGGAAGAGCCCTAGCTAGAAGAATGTTCTTGTAGAAGGTATAGAGATGGGGGAGGGGAAGAGATGAGAAACTCTTATTTCTCTATTAATAATGTGTGTGTTTGGGGGGGGGGGGGGTTTGGCAAGGGCAGCTAAATGTACTTTTAGTCTTCGTGATGTCCTGTTCCCAGACAGTAAGACTAAACAACCACATCTTTAATTTGCCTGTCTATAACAGCTGCTTCTGTCGTCACCACAAAAAGAAAAATTATAGCTTTCAACCCTTCATTTTAGTGCTCCTATCTATAATCCTCTAGTTCCAGTCTGTCTGACCACTTAGATAGTTTTTTATTTATTTAATTTTAATTAGTATAGTTTTTTTTTTTGGGGGGGGGCATGTATATGTGGCAACATATGCAGAACTACTAGACGGCCTTAAAAATTCATGATGATTCAAAAACTAAATGCATTGCATCAACTGCTCCTAGAAGTCGAATGACACACACTGCACCAATTAACAAGTCCCATAATTGCGGCTGTCGTATGCCTTGTTAGATGGCACTGTACCTTGTTTCTCTCATGAAGCTACAGAGATAGCCCATGTTTTAAAGAATCTCGAACATGTGAATCCATTTACGTCAGCCCTGTGCATTGCCTGGCTGAGGACTGATGAAGCTCCATTTTGCTTTGAAACAGACACAAAGAGAGCATGAAAGTGTTCATTCGCTTGGAGACAGTTCTCATCACTACAAAGACGAACCAGGTGGTGCGTGTTAATTATGACATCTCCAAATGTGTTTTTACCACCTGCGTGCCTGATTATGTAGTGCAGGCAAGGTGTACTTACTTTTTTTTTTCTCTGTCATAAACAACAAAGACAAACACTTTAGTAACTCTATAACAGGGGTAGGCAATTCCAGTCCTCGAGAGCCTAAGCCAGGTCAGGTTTTCAGGATAGCCACAATGAATATGTATGAGACGTATTTGCATGCACTGCCTTCTTGAGATGCAAATCTATCTCATGCATATTTATTGTGGATATCCTGAAAACCAGACCTGGCTCTTGAGGACCGGAATTGACTACCTCTGCTCTATAACATGGGTAATCTCAAAACAATTCTTCACCTGCACGGTGCACTAGAATTAGATTCATAGATCTGTTTTACTTGTTGATGCATTTCTTTGAGCATTTGACCTATTGTAAGGACTGAATCTTTCTGCCTTTGCTATTATTTGTTCTGACCTGTTTCAATATTTTATGTATGTAACTTTTTTGTAAATCGTTTTGGAATAAAACGGTATAGAAATTTTAAAAATCTTGTTTCCCTTAAATTTACAAGTTCAATTATGGGGTGGGAGGGAGGGTATTTTTATTGTTACATGTTGTATAAGTATTGATTATATGATAGATAAGGGTGGGGGGAGATAAGAGAATATTATACAGTGGTGCCTCGCATAACGGACGCCTCGCACAGCGAACGCTGCGCATAACAAACTTTTTGTCTTGCTCCCTATAACGAACTTCGTTTCACACAACGAAGTCGCCCGAGGGGCCCGGGGGGGGGGCGGAACTACTCTCGCCGCTTCCTAATGTGAGCCGGGAACAGCAGCACCCTCACCTTACCTCGGATGCCGAGTTTTCCGGCTTTCTTTTTCGGCCAGCCACACGCTTTCAGGGAGCAGCACATGCGCGCATGCTCTGTTGTTCAATCTTCTCCTCTGACGCAACCGGAAACCGGAAGTTGCAAGACAGGAGAACATTGATCAACTCCAGCAGCTGCGCGTGCACAGCTTTTTGAGATCGTGCCGGGAGCCAGACCCGCTGATGCACAGCAGCAGTGAATATTGTGCAGACAAACTAACCTGCTGGTACAGCCGAAGAGGGAGGAAGGAAAACTGTTGAATTTCTTGGGGGAAAGATGAGGAGTTCTGGCCAGCAGGGGAGGGAAAGCTGGACAGTACGGGGGAGGAGCAGTAGGGAAGGCAAGAGATCACTGCCCTCTCCAGCCAAAATTTTCCTTTTCAGAGGGACCCCGACATGGCAGCCATTCTCACAAACTGCCTGCGGCTGCCCCGAAGTTTTCCCTCTGCTGCAACTTCCCGTTTCTGATAGGGCAGATCGCCGCAAAGGGAAAGCTTCGGGGCAGCTACCGGCAGTTTATGAGAACAGCTGCCATGTCGGGGTCCCTCTGAAAAGGAAAATTTAGGTGTTTAATAAAGAAGTTTGGATCGCAGGGCCCCTTAGATCTATGCTCCCCCCTCTTACGCCAGCCCTGGGACCCTTCTGACAGTTTCGGGCCCTAGGCAAGTGCAGAGCTGCACTCAAGTGGCTAAAGAGCCACATGCGGCTCGCGAGCCGCGGTTTGCCGACCACTGACCTAGGACAACTGGAGGGTCAGGTGATTTGCCTAGAGTCACATGGAGCTGCAGTGGGAACTGACCCAGTTCCCGAAGTTCTTAGCCTCCTGCAGATCGTGCGGCTGGGTGAGGGAGAAGGCTGGCAGGCTCTGCATGTGAGGTGAGGTGGAGGGAGGGAAATGTAGGGCTGCAGAACGAATTATTTTGTTTTACAGGTATTCTTATGGGAAAACGCGTTTCACACAACGAACGTTTCACATAACAAACTTGCTCCTGGAACGGATTAAGTTCGTTGTGTGAGGCACCACTGTATGTATCATTGTTGATTATTAAGTGATATATTTATGGTTATTTGTATGGATATGTTATCACACTTATTATAAATTTAAAAATGAATAAAGATTTTTTTTTTTTTTTAAAGAAATTTTAAAAATAAATAAAATAAATAAATAAATCTTGTTTCCTAATTTTTATACCATAGTTGACTTATCTATATACAATACCTTGGAGATTCGATAACATGCTTCTGAAACTCCAGTGGAACCAGCACATTTCAGATTTGGAACTGGAATTCTTCAACAATTCCTAAGGCAGGCAAGGAAATAAAGAGATTTTTTTTTGTGAAAGTTTCGGACTCGTTATACAAATTAAGTGAAAATTGCATTTGACATTTGATAGTTCTGCACACAAAAGTTAAGTATGCACAGCTCAAAAAATAGAAATGAGCACATCTGCAGTTGAATGTTCATTGCATATCCAGGAAAGATTTTTTCGCTCTATTTAATGATATTTTTTTAATCTCATAGATATATGCTCAATTCCTTAATCATTTATAAAGTACAACCTTGAAACAGAGTGAACTAATTGACCTGTGTCTGGCAAGGACTTTAAGAGTTTGATGTTGAAAAGCACTTTTATGGATAACAGCAGCTGACGACTGCAAAATTGTTTATTTAAATGTCCCAAGATTTGTTTTTTTTTTTTTTTTTTTTTTAAACAACCCACACACAAAAGAACTCTGGCCACTTAAGTCATTAAACAGCTGAAAGTTAGATATTTTAAGACATGGCTTCAGGCCACTTGGATCCAGAGCTAGATGTTAAGCAAAAGGCAACATTTACTAAGGTGCGGTAGCCGATTTAGCACGTGCTAAATGCTAACGCACACCAACGCGTTCATAGGATATAATGGGCGCATTTGCATACGTTAGCGTTTAGCGCACTCTCATTTTTAGTAAAAGGACCCTTAGATAACATACGAGGGGCTACTGAAAAGTTCTCAGCCCAACCAACTATCTTCCTAAAATTTATTTTCTATCCTGATCTCCCCAACAAGCTCAGAACAGATTACAGGTAAACATACATAATACATAGTTAACAGATTACAATTTGCCATAGCTACAGTATAAGTTTTTTCAATAAAAGTTTTTTTAATCTTAACTCAACCAATACTAGGGATCTAATACCAATATAAATAATATATAGTTTGCCATAGTTCAGAGTGTTATTTTGCCACTGTAACTAAAAAGAGTGTTATCTTATTATGTTAAGTGCCAATTTGCAGAAACAAAATTCTATGTTTTGACATAGTTTCAGATCATTGATTGAACCGTATCCACTTCATTCTCTTCTTGGTTGGTCTGATAACTTTTCGGCACCCCTTCGTACTTATGCAAGTCATAAAAACATAAGAATTGCCATACTGGGAGACAGGAGGTCCATTGTGCCCAGTATTCTATTTCCAACAATGGCCAACCCAGGTCCTAAGTACCTAGCTAGATCCCAAGTAGTAAAACAGATTTTACGCTGCTTATCCTAGGAATAATCAGTGGATTTTCCCAAGCTATCTCAATAATGGTCCAAAGGACTTTTCTTTTAGGAAATTATCCAAACCTTTTTTAAATCCCGTTAAGCTAATTGATTTCATCACATTCTCAGAGGAACTCTATGAGCATTGGAGCAGAGTAGAGCATTCAGTGCAATGGCTGGTGTTAAAAACCACTTGTGCGGTTTTGTAAAGGGGTGGGGGGCAAGTGTATCGCCCTCGATAGAGACTTCGCTGCTTAACTCGCTTTTATTCCAAACTTTCCAAACCTCGCATATACTCATACTTAAATTTGTATTCAATTTATTAAGCATTCATGTATACTTGCAAATTTACCCCCCCACCCCCCCCTTTTACAAAACCATACTGTGGTTTTTAGTGCCAGCCACGGCGGTAACAGCTCCGACACTATAGAAAGGAGAGTTTGGAGCATAGTTCATCTCTATAATGAAGCTTTTTTTATTTTTTCATTTAGCATAGTATAGTTTGAAAGGGAGCCGTGAAAGTATGATTCACCCAATAGGCAGAATAGTTTTCTCGATGTTTGTATGCCATTTGCTATTTCTTTCCTCTTATATGCAATTGGGACTTCTAAAAAAAATACAGTACATTCAGTTAAATTTATTGGTCTATTGCTGTTGGTTGTCAATGGAAATTACACTTGTAAAACTGCTAATGATACAAAATATTTCAGGTTCCTCTCTGGATCTGCCAGGTAAGATTAAATGTTTATGTTTCTTCGCTCTTGATAGACCTCCCTGTGCAGGTGATTCAATCCAAAACACAGATAATTAGAGACTTTTGCCAGTCTGCTTCCAGTCAATGAGTTGCAACTAGACGCTCACAAAACAAAAACACCCTGAAAGCAAACCCATGGCCAGACAGACACAGACGAGAGACACTATAGTGAGGGGCCGTCTGAATTTCTATTATATAATAAGATCAAGCTGAAAAATTTAGCACCTGGAGTTGTTTTGATGATTGCTACCACTGATCTTTTCACATCTAAACCTGTTTGACTTTTTTTTTTTTTTAACTATGTACTGTACATGCTTGTTGCAATATGATCTACTTGAGTCTGTGCCCATAACCATGAAGCAATTCTGTAAGTGGGTGCCTCCACATAGATACCTATATAACTTTGTTAGACCCTGTTCTAAATACTTACACATATACTGTAAAAGTCCCTATAGAATACTAGCATAAGTAGACTGGTGTAAATGGATGAACCTAAATGCAACATTTATGCATAAAAGTAATTTGAGTGCATTAATTTCAACCCAGTCAATGCCCTTCCCCTGCCTTCCCCTTTCTTACAATTGTGTGCTAAACCATTTTAGGTCCTCTTGTATCAAGCTGCAGTAGCGAGTGCCGCAGGGCAAAGTCATTGAAGCCCATTCAAACCTTATGGGCATCGGAGCATTTACCATGCCAGCCTGTGCTATTTGGCTTGATAAAAAAAAAAAAAAAAACGACCTTAGGCCTGGACTCTAATTGGCATCAAATTTTTAGGCACCAATAGGCGCCCAAGCTCAGTAAAAAAAAAAATGCCATTTAAATTGCGATTTTAACCGAGTTTCAATGCGCCTACCAGCCCCCACAAGAAATCGGCTCTGGATTCACACATCTGTAGGCAGCATAGGCTGCCTAACGCCACTGGGAGTGTGGTTAATGTGATGTAATGGTGTTAGGTAGCCTAAAGGGTCTATATAGGCACGATTCACAACAAAGACAGACATCAAAAATGTAGGCCTGGGAAACCCTGGCCTACATTTCTTGGCCTACCTTTCCCGGAGGCGTGATTCTCTATGGGTAGCCACTGAGTGATTGACATGTGATCAGTGTCTGTTTTTTTAGATGGCTACTGATAACAGCACCATAGAGTGAATCTGGAACTAAGTGTGTAATTATAGAATTGCATTTATGCATTTACATAACAGCTGCACATTTCAAGTGTATACTCAGCCTGTTGGATGGTGGTAGTCTATAAATTTAAACAGGCAAATGGAACTTAAATTTAGATGCCCTGTTATAGAATGAAGGGAAAGTGTTTACTCTCACTAAGGGGCTCTTTTACTAAGCTGCATTAGGTGCTAATGTGCGCCCAATCCAGCTTAAAAAAGGCATACCATGGGATGCACAGGTGTTCTGCAATAAGTGCCAAATGTATGCATGCTAACCTTGTGCAAATTTTTTTTTTTTTAGAGGGCATTTCTGGGGGAGGGACAGAGAGTAGGCGTTCTGGTTATTGCAAAATAGCCTGTGAGCCCGAGCCCTTAACGCCTACAGAACAGTAAGGCCTGAATTCTATAAGCGGTGCCGGGATCAGCAACCACCCACAAAAGCAGCGCTGATCGTATGTCAATCACGCGACGGCATCATTTATAGAATCGTGGTTATCCCCTTCCCTATTGTTTTTAACCCTAATTGTACTACTTTATAACCAGATTGTATTTCATTCCTAGTTTTCCCTGTGTTTTTTGTATTGTATGTGTAATTTGAATTACTATTATGTTTTAGTAGATATGGTACATGTCATTTGTTTGTCTTCCTCTATTTTGCAATTTTTATCACTTTGTACATCGCTTAGAATTCGGAATAGGCGATTAATCAAATGTCATAATAAACTTGTAAACTTATTGTCATATCACAGATAGGCGCCAAAAAATATAGGCCATGGTTTTTCAAGACCTACATTTCCGTGCCTGTGATGAGAATCGCGATTGCGGAGGCACCCACCATTGCCTAAGGGTACTTCTGGTATTGATCACACCCGTTTCACCTTTAGACACCAGTAGGCGCCTCCGTAGTAGTAGTTCTGGGGCCGTTTATGGAGACGCCATCTTTTTTTTTTAATGACTGATTAATTGCTTTTAAACAATGCGATCAATTATTGTGTCGAATAAAGGCAATGAAACCCATTATGTTAGGAAGCAGTAGGACGGCTACCGCTGCCTAACTTTGGGCGGTTCTTGTAGAATCCACAGCTAAGTGTGCACACCCTAACTTTAAGGCTACACTAAATGGCAATATTAGCATATTTTAAAAAATTAGAAAAAGGCCATTTTTATGGCTGTGATAAAAAATGGCCTTAATGTGTGGGAAAGACCAGCACAAAAGTGATTGGCTTAGACCACTTTTTACCACAGCTTAGTAAAAGGACCCCAATTTCATTCAATTAAAATTCAAGGGATGAAGTTCTGTGTTATTTAACAAGGTAGGAGAAGCTTCTAGCAGATAAATAAGCTGACCAGGTCTACTTAAATGTATAGTACTGCAGAATAGATTTGGCCACCACAGCACTATCCAAGGACAGATTCGGGGCAGACCTGAGAGCTACTCAGATACTGCCAATATTCAGTGTCTGTGCTCACAGATAGCTAACCAGGCAAGTTGGACCGCATAAAACATGGTCCTAAGTGTGCCCAGTTAATTAGCCAGTTGCCAACACTGGTGCTCTGATAACTTCTGACAGCCACCCAATAGCATAGAAACATAGAACCATGATGGCAGATAAAGGTCAAATGGCCCATCCAGTCTGCCCATCCGCAGTAACCATTCTCTCTTCCTCTCTCCAAGAGATCCCAAGTGCCTATCCCAGGCTTTCTTGAAATCAGACACAGTCTATCTCCACCACCTCTTCCAGGAGACATTCTAAGCATCTACCACCCTTTCTGTAAAAAAGTATTTCCTTAGATTACTCTGGAGCCTATCACCTCTTAACTTCACCCTATGCCCTTTTATTCCAGAGCTTGCTTTCAAATGAGAGACTTGAATCATGTGCATTTACGCCATGTAGGTATTTAAACGTCTCCATCATATCTCCCCTCTCCCGCCTTTCCTCCAAAGTATACAGATTGAGATCTTTAAGTCTGTCCCCATACGCCTTATGACACAGTGCTGGTATTTGGACATAGTCCAGCACTAAATATCTGGGCCTACTTCTTCCCAAGGCAGTCAGTCAGTGTTTTAAAGAAATACCGACTGTTGTGGGTCAAATGTCAACCAGTAAATGTGCAGATTCTTTGAAATATTCTTACACTAGTCTAAGATAAGTTATAACAGCTATTTGATGTTAAGGTTACTTAAAATGACTGTTTAATAAATTCAATATTTTTAAACTTTGGTTTTAATTTTGCTTAAAACAGCATCATCCACAAATAAACATTCAATATTGACATTTCCACTCCTTTTCAGTCTAAGAATATTATGAGCCGATTATAATAAATGAAGCACACAAATTAAAAATATAACAATAAATCAACTAAACAAATAGAGCAGTGTCCCGCAAACTTTCTCGAGCCGCGGCACACTAAAGGTAGTGGCCATGGCTCGAGGCACCTGGAAGTGCGCGGATATCGCTGTGATGACATCACGTGCATGCGTGACATGTCAATGTCCGCATATGTGAAGGCCCTCCAGGCATGCCCTGAAACGCCAGTGGGGGGTGCCAGACGGGAAGAGGGCCAGAGAGAAGGATAGGTGCTGGCACCCACTGATTGCCTGCACCTTTCCTCCTCCCCAGTGAACCGTGGCACACCTGAAATCTCAGAAGGCACACAGTTTGAGATACACTGAAATAGAGTATCATCATAAGATAAGAGCAGCTACCCTGTTTCCCCGATGGTAAGACACTGTCTTATTTTTTTTGGAAGGCCAAAATATGCTCTAGGGCATATTTTCGGGGGGATGCCTTATTTACCCATGAAGAAGACTACAGTACACAGTTATTGTTGAAAAAAAACAGAATTTTATTACCTGTATTGGATGTTCTGGCCGTGAACAAACTCCTGCAGTCTCCGTTAGGGAGGGATGAGGGAAGCTGCCTGTGTTTCCTTGCGCGGAGTCACGTGCGCGCGCTGCAGTCCTGTCACTTCCTCCTCTTCACTTCATGACGAGGCGCGGCACGCAGCCATGGAGGCAAATACGGTAGACGGAGGGACCACACAGAGACACCCACTGTACCACCCGATTCGGGTAAGCGCAGGTATCGGTGGGTGGCTTATTTGCGGGGGGGTGCCTTATTTTACATTTTTTTCTAAAAAGGGGGGGCTGTCTTATTTGATGGCCCTGCCTTATCATCGGGGAAACACGGTATTATTGGTATACTAGTGTTTAAGCCCGTTACATTAACGGGTGCTAGAATATATGTATGTCTGTCTTTCTTTCTGTCAGTGCTTCTCCCTGCCCCTGTCTCTTTCTTTCTTTCTGTCTGTCTCTCTCCCTCTGGCCCCCTGTTTGTCTGTCTTTCTTTCTTTCTGTCTCTCTCCCTGTCCGCTGTCTTTCTATCTCTCTGTGGCCCCATGCCTGCTTGCCTTTCTTTGCCTTTCTCTATGGCCCTCTTCTTTATCCTCCCCAAAGCAATCCAAGATTGCTCCCTGGCCCCCCAGCACACCCCTCCTCCCAAAGCAAAGCACGTTTGCTCCCTGACCCCTTTTGTCTTCCCCACCCCCACGTCCTTGTGAAGTAACATTTACCTACCCCCACCCCACTTCCCTGTGCAGCAGCATTCCCTCCCCATTTATTAAAGGTATAGGCACACTCCTGTTCAGCCTCAGCTCTCTATTCCCTCTGGGGCCGATTTTGTACATCAGGCGCCATGGGAGGTGATCAGGGCTATCGGAGGTGGAACGGCATGCAGGGCTACTTTTGGGATCGGCCATTTTTGCAGCGTTGGATCCTTTGCTTCGGCTGGCTGACTTAGGCCTGTGCGCGTCGTCAGCCTGGAGGAGTCGGTTGAGGTGGTGCTCCCATGCTCAGTGGGTGATCGGCCGTTTTTCGAGCGCGGGTTCTGGGGAAGGATGGCAGCGGCGGCGGCAAACTTACAGGAAGGGAGGCTTTACCCTTCAGACGGCAAGAGCCACCGCAGCCGACAGGCTCCGCGCCACCACGCACATGCGCACTCCTACCTGCAGGTCCCTACAGCTCATGGAAAACGGGAGCACTCAGGTGGAAGTGCGCATGCGCACTTAGGGCTTTATTATATTAGATGAATCTCAATCACACAATTGAGGAAGACAAGTAGGACGAAGTACGCCTCAAAACGCCCCCTGGTCGTGCCTTTCAACTGTAAACCGCAAAGCGATGGTCCTACTCCCACTTCATACCGAGTCACTGGAATCAACTGCCCCTGCAGATCAGATCCCTTGAAGGACTTCTCAGCTTTAGAAAAGCAATAAAAACATACCTCTTCACCTAAACCCCTACCATTGACCGATAGACTACAAAGAGATGTATACTGATACCTTAACCAGTATGTGTCACATATGTATAACTTGTATCATATACTGTAACTTTCTGTGTGTCAAATTAGATATAACTTGTCCTAGAAACCTTACATCATAAGGACAACGATAAACTATAACCAGTAAACTGTATATTATTATTAGCTCCTAGCATGTATCAAGTTAGGATAAAAACTTATATTGTAAACTTGAACAGAAATTATGTACACTCCTCCCTCCTTATTCACGGTTTCGGTACCCGCAGTTTTGACTATTTGTGGTTTTTTGTGCTGGGACCCCCCCCTTTCCCCTAGTGAATTGACCTTACCTGGTGGACTAGAGGCGACGTGGGGTGGGAGCGATCTTCCTAAACTCCTGCCCTGTGCAGAGCCGTCATAAAAAATGGCTGCTGTGAGTGCCCGTGGTCTCGCAAGACTAGAACAGGAACTCACAGCAGCTGATTTCGATGACGGCTCTGCACGGGGCAGGAGTGTAGGAAGCTCGCTCCTTGCCTGTGTCACTGCTAGACCACCAGGTAAGGTCTGGGATACAAGAGGGAGGCAGGGGTGGGTCAGTCGGCCCAAAAGTTATTCGCGAATTTTCCATATTCACGGGCCAGCTCTGCCCCTAACCTCTGTGAATACGGAGGGAGGAGTGTGTTAAAACCTGTAACCCGTTCTGAGCTCTTTGGGGACAATGAACTAGAAAACAAATTAAATAAATAGCCTAATGGCTAATGCAAAGGGCTGGAAACCTGAGAATTGAGTTCAATTCCCACTACAATTGCTTGCGACTCTGGGGCAGGTCACTTATCCCTACATTGTACCAGGTGCAGAACCTTAGATGAGCCCAATAAAGGCAAAGAAACTACCTGCATATCATACATAAAACCACTTTGCTTATACCATAGAAAGGCAGTATATCAAATCCATGACCCTTTTCTCCAAAATATAACATTTTTGCAAGGCATGGTTAGAGATGCATGGTTAGAGATGCACTAGGAACACACAAATCTCGCCCCAAGCCTATCAAATATGGTGTTCCTCAAGGCGCCCTTCTATCCCCCCTCCTATTCAACCTCTACATCAGGCTTGTCATTGATATAGCGCAGAAATATAGCATTAAAATCCACTCTTATACAGATGACATCCAGCTGCTCCTCCCACTAGGCGAGAACCGATCGTCCCAAATTACTAACCTCCAACATTGCCTCTCTGATATGAAAACTTGGATGTCAAACAACAAACTTCAACTAAACGCCTCTAAAACAGAACTCTAATGGATCAGGAAAAAAAGCACCAAATTCACACGTCCTACCCTAGCATGGGACTCCACTCTACTAACGGCAACAGATCAGGTACGCAGCCTAGGAGTAACCTTAGATGGACACCTATCCCCATCTGCCCACATATCCCAAGTAATCTCCACCTTCTTCTACTACCTCCGCCAACTGAAAAGGATCAAACCCTACATCTCCACACCTGACCTCGCCCAACTCCTCTACGCATATGTCCTCTCCAGAATGGATTACTGTAACTCCCTATTTAATGGACTAACCAAAATTAATCTCAAACGCCTCCAACGTGTCCAAAATGCAGCTATACGCCTCCTACACAACCTCAACTACCATGATCCCGTCTCCCCAGCACTCCGCACTGAACACTGGCTCCCAATTAGCCAGCGCTGTGCTTTCAAGGCCCTAGCAGTAGCCCACAAGAGAATTTATGCCACCACCCCCTCCTACATAAAATCCAAGCTTCCCATCTACACCCCCACTCGCACCCTCCCCTCAAAATCGGAAATACGCCTATGCATTCCCCCTGGAAGGTCCCTCCTCTCAGAAACTGCCCGCAAACGATCCTACAGCCACTTCATCCCACATCTCTGGAATCAACTCCCCCCCCAACTCAGGCAACAGAACTCTTTATTGACATTCCGTAAAATGGTAAAGACCCTCCTCTTCAACTAAAGGTCTCCCTCAGTCTACACCCCCCCTTAAACCCCACCTCTCTCTTCTCTCCCCTATTTAACTTCTCCCTAAATTTCAGTATAGTCCTCTCTTAGTCTGTACTCTGATAAATTGTCTGTACTCTGAAAAATTGTTTGTACTCTGAAAAATACTGCACAGTCTTGTATGTCCAAGCATCTAAACCTATTGTACATCTTATTTGTCTAATTACTTCCACTGTGTATGTTTACTTGTAGACCGTTCTGAGCTACTGGGAGGACGGGATATAAATCTAAATAAATAAATAAATTAAAATGCGCAACAATTTTAAAACTTAAATCTCAGCACTGTCATACAATGCTAAATTTTAAAGCAAATTGGTAAAATTTGTTTTTTTTAAAAGACTAATGATAGCTCTAACAGATGAAACAAGACAGGGAAAATCCAAGGCTTGTTTCTTTTAGAATTTTGTTGAAAATTTCTCAGAGAATTGATAATTAGTGGACAGGACAGTGATAATAATATGCTTATGGTTTAACCATTCTTTAATAGCTATATTGTATATACATCTTGAAGTTTTAAAATTAACAGGTCACCAAAGTTAACTGGGCAGGAAGGGTTTTTCTTTGTATAGAAGACACAAGTCTAAGTGCCTTTCTATTAAAGCAGTGTATCGCAAACTATCTGCCGCAGCACACCAGTGTAACTCCAGAGATTTCTGGTGTGCCACAACACACTGGCGAGGAGGAGAATCATCCACGCCAGCTACCTGCCTACAGGACGTGCCTCTCGTGGTGAGAGGCATATCCTGTAGAAGTCAGCCGGCATGAACAACTCTCCTCCAGGCCAGCATCTCTCCTCTTCTCCCTGCACCTCCCGGATCCCTGTAATGGCGGGATCATGACAAGATGGGCCTCCGCGCATGCGCAGATGTTGACATGACGATGTCACACATGCGCTTGATGTCATTGTGTCAACTTCCGGGTGCCTTCCGGCCGGGGCACTGCATTTAGTGAACCGCCAGCCGGAAAAGTTTGCGGGACACTGAACTAAAGCATTTTACGCACTTACCCCCTGATTCTATATATGGCACCCAGGTTTGCATTCTCAAATTTAGGCACATTTCCAAGATGCACCTGCAAATTAATTGGCTACAAGCCAATTCATGTCAATGGGTGCTAATAGCCAACTGATGTTAATTGGTACCCATTAAAATTTGCATGTGCATCTAGCTACACGCTCTTCTATAAGGCTTGGCGCCTAACTCAAACAGTGTGTAACTCAAAATGGGACGTGGTCACAGGTATGTTAGGGTATTCTAAAAAGTTACATGCGTTGTTACAGAATACTGCTTCACAGTGCCTCTATGTACCTAACTCGGGCGCCAACATTTACACCAGGTTTCAGCAGGTGGGAATTGGTATTCAGCACAATTCTATAAAAGGTGTGTGCCCTTTATAGAATTGCACTTAGTACAGGTTTTTGCCAGCATTGAACATTGAGCAGGTTAATTTATGCTGGGTTTTACTAAACAGCAGTAGAAGTTTCAACCCCAGGCTGGTGAGGTAAATGCTCCGCGCTCATAGAATTCCTATGTCTCTACTGCCGTTTAAGAAACCTCTGCTGCCGTTTAGGAAAAAGGAACCTTTAGATCGAATCCTCTAAACGGCACTGGTTGACGCATAAGCTCAGTGAAAAACACCATTTAAATGATGTTTTTAACTGATTTTCAAGGTGCCTACTGGCACCTAAAGAAACAATCACATTGATTTACATTGAAGAAAAACTTTGAGGCGAAAGCAGGCTTCTAATGTTTAAGGTATCTCCATAGTTTAGCTTTTTAGGCTGTTATTTAACATATCATTTAAGGCAATTTAGTAAGTAGTGTTATAGTTTGTAATATGTTTTTATGGTTCATGTTTAGAGACCAGTGGTAGTATATATATGTTTTTGAATTCCTGAATCAGGTTCCCTGAAACAGCCCGCGAAACATGGTCTGTGTCGGGACCCAGGAACATCTATAGGATACCGTAAGTGCAAACTTTATAGAAGTTGATAAGTCGTTATACTGTGATACTGACAAGTCTTTAAATGCTGTGTGCAATGATTGGATGGTGAGACCTTACATACCATCAATATGTATTAGAAATTGTAATTATCAATCTAGTTTATTGATTTCTGGGTTTTCTTTGTGCGCCTAAAAAAAAAAAAAATCAGATGTAGATGAGGCTAACGCTGGAAATGGCATTAGGTGTCGTACTGCACCTATAGAGGTGTGATACACGTCAAAGGTAGGCACCAGAAATGTAGGCCTGGAAAACCCTGGTCTACATTTCTGGTGACTATCTTTGCCAGAGGTGTGATTCTCTAAACAGCGTCGTTGCATGACTGACATGTGCTCGACAGCTGACAACAATGGTGCCAGTTAGAGAATCCAGGCCTTAGTGCTTAACCAGAAGCAGGCTAACAATTATTGTCTCAATGTTAATGAATGACCTACAATAAAAAATAGTGGGAATATACCTTGATGCAGCATCAGTTTGGGGCTTACAATGCATTAAAATCTGCCCAAAACTTAATGCCCTTTAATAAAAGAACGCAAATATGTCCTTTAAAAAAAAAAAAAATCCTAACACAATGCATCATAAAGCATAGACCTAAATTTTAGGACAGTAGTATTTTGTAAGATATATGCATATTGTAACTCCATCCACATTCTGTACAAACCTTTCCTCTAAGCATACCTGCTCTACGAATATGTGCCTGGTTGCACTGATCACATTTAAGGGCTCCTTTTACTAAGGTGCGCTAGTGTTTATAGCGCACGCAGGAAATTACCGCATGCTACGCTACTAGAACTAACGCCAGCTCATTGCTGGCGTTAAGGTCTAGCGCGCACGGCAATGTAGCACGTGCTATTTCGCGCGTTAAAGCCCTAGTGCACCTTAGTAAAAGGAGCCCCAAGTTTTGAGGTTTTCCACATGTGAAATAAAGCATTTTATGTATGAAATCTTTATATTAAAAAAAAAACACATGCCCCACACCTCTTTTCATTCATTCAATTTTCTTTTCTTTTTTTTAATTAAAATTCTTTTTTGATTTTATAAAGCATACAAAAAGTGCAATCATTAAACATTTAAAATTTCCAAAGAAAAATACAGCACTTATATATTTACATTAAACATGAATCAATTAACCATACCCTCCCTCCCCGTCCTGGATGTGTGTGCAAAAGAGTAAAGATAACTAAATCTGGTAGGTAAATTATTAATATTTAAGGTAATTAAAAGATATGTTTAATGGGCTCCAGATTTCTTTAAAATTTTGATCGTTCCCGATTGCTCTGCTAACATTCTTTCATATCGGTAATATAAACAGAGTGTTTCCCACCAAAAAAGTAAAATTTAGACGATTCCAGTTTTTTCAATTTCTAGTAATTAATTGTATGGCCATTCATTCAATTTTCTATACCGTTCTCCCACAGCAAGAATGGTTTACATTAATTTATTCAGGTATTCAAGCATTTTTTCCTGTCTGTCCTGGCGGCCTCACAATCTATCTAATGTACCTGGGGCAATAGGGGGATTGGGTGACTTGCCCAGGGTCACAAGTAGCAGTGTGGATTTGAACCTTCAACTTCAGGGTGCTGAGGCTGTAGCTTTAACCACTACGCTATATTCTCCAAAATGACAAAATATACCTCATGTTTGGGGGGTTTCTTAACCATTTTAATAGGTGCTGAGTGGCCTATTTGAATTTTGAACTCAATGCACATTAACAGCCAAAGTTTAGTCACATTAAATGCAAAATCATTGTGTTAACTGTTAGGTGTGCTGCCAGCATTTTTGGGAAGGCAGCCATGCAGTTAAAACAGAGCAATGGTCAATATCATGTATTAACAGCATTGCTGCTAGCATAGAATATAGTTGTCCACATCTAAGGAAGTACAGTTAACTGTACCAATTTATTTGACATGAAATAACAACATCTGTGTTACATGCATGCAAGGTGCAATCCTACCTGTTCCCCATCCATTACATACTTCAACAAGCACTTCCACATTAGGGCAATCATTCACTAAATGGAGAGCAAAAATTGATCAGTTATCACACAATGCCACAGGGCCCATTCCACATAAGGATCCACAAGGCAGGTAATGTGGGATAACAGCATTAATGCATAACAGTAAAAAAAAAATAATAATAATAATGACCTCATTAACTCAGCAGTAAATTGTTAGCATGTACTAACCATTAGCTTGCATTAAAATCCACATTAAACAAATTATGATCACTGATATTTTGCATATGAAATATTTTCGCTGAGAACTGGAAAAACGTTGTCTCCTTCCTTGCTGGCTTGCAGCCATGCTTTGGAAAGAGCTCCGACTGTCCAGCAGAGGGAGGTGGAGTGTGGAAGAGGGGTGGAAGCATGCAATCTGTCTGACTTTCTGGCATGAGTAGTTTCTGTACACTCAGCACTCCTGTAGGAGCTTAAAGAGTCAGGTTCTGCTGATGAAAGTCAAAACTCTAACTGCCAGACGTTTTCAGTTTAAAGGAGGGGGGAAAACAAATCCTTTAAAGAGAGCTTTTCTTCTCTAGGCAGGGTTTAAGAACTGTGGAGAATTTGCCTTTTATCCTGCATTCCTAATTTAAAAAGATCAGGTGGAGGCAGTTTTTGAAGCTTTGTATTACAAGATAGATTTTGAACTACCATTTGTTCATACCAGTGGAGTATAATTTAATTAGTGGTACATTTTTGGTTTATTTTAGCCTTTCCTTTTCCTCAGCAAACATTAAAGAATAACAATGGGGTGTTTTTTTTTCTTAAAGAGAAGAATTTTTCCATAGTAAGACAGTGTTTTTATTCAGAGGTGTACATAATTTGGGTTTGCCTTTTAACTCCTCCATAGATGCATACTAAAAAGGAAGACAATTTTGTTACTTTTATTCAAATGTGGCATCAGGAGAAATGTCTGGTTTCCGCTGTATAACTGTAACCTCTTTTTCCTTGCATGGTGTGGAATATTTCTTTTCTCTCCTTTTTCTACCTATAGGCTATTGGATTTGGGGCTCACAACATTTTTCGTAATTAATCAATGTGACAGAAGAGAACTCAAGAATGGAATCCAATCTAATTTCAGCAAGTGATTGAGAGAATGGGAGTAGAGCCAATTCTTTTTTTCTGATTATAAGCTGGCAAGAGATAGTGATTTACTTAAACATAGGGAAAAAACTGACAGACTTAAGAGATCATCAATATTTTGCTTTGACGTGTCTAGACAGGAGTTTAGAAAAACTGCTCTCATACTTTAAAAGAGATCCTGTTTCTTATAATTAATAACAGGAGGTGAGAAAAACATGGTCTTACTAATGCATGACAATTAAAGGGTGAAAAATATATAGAATCATTGGACCCCCACATTTGAAATGCAGCTGCAGTTC
This sequence comes from Geotrypetes seraphini, assembly GCF_902459505.1. Lineage (NCBI taxonomy): Eukaryota > Metazoa > Chordata > Amphibia > Gymnophiona > Dermophiidae > Geotrypetes > Geotrypetes seraphini. The sequence continues at coordinate 5,186,768 of NC_047095.1, forward strand.
TGTTAATAGGAGTGTTCAGGATAGTCAATTGCAAAAGAATTAAAAAAAAGAAAGAAACACACTGGCTACACATTGCTTTAAGGGCTCCTTTTACGAAGGTGCGCTAGGGTTTTTAGTGCATGCGCGGGAGCCGAAAATCTACCACCTCCTGAAAAGGAGGCGGTAGTGGCTAGCGCGCTTGGGAATTTAACGCGCGCTATTGTGCGCATTAATGCCCTAGCGCACCTTTGTAAAAGGAGCCTTAAATGTTGATTTTGTATACTATACAAGGGATGCCGAAAAATTTCTCAGCCCAACTCAAAAACTTCTTAAAATTCTGAGCGTTATTTTGCCACTGCAGCTGAAAAGAGTGTTATTTATTTCATTGACACCCCCCCCCCTTTTATAAAACCGGATTTTAGCGCTGGCTGTGGCAGTAACAGCTCCGACACTCATAAGAATTCTACGAGTGTCGGAGCTGTTACCACCGCGGTTGGTGCTAAAAGCCACGCTACAGTTTTGTAAAAAAAAAAAAAGGGGGGGGGTAAGTGCCAATTTGCATAAATGAAATTCAACACACACCCCACCCCCACACCTTTTATAAAACTGCACAAGAGGCTTTTAGCACTGGCCGGCACGCTGAATGCTCCGACTCTCTTAGGAACTCTATCATGGTCGGATCAGCGCAGAGCATTCAACACACCAGCCAGCGCTAAAAACCTCTTGCGTGGTTTTGTAAAAAGGTGGGGGGATGTTTTTTTACATTGTTTCACATCATTGAACCATATCTAGTCATTCTCTTCATGGCTGGGCTGAGAACTTTTCAGCTCCCCCTCGTAGCATATTTGCTGAAACTGTACCATATCACTCTGGTTTAAATCCAGTTGAATCTGGATGCAGGCTTTCACCTTTGTTTAATGTACAAGCAGAAAGAATTCCAAGCATTTCCTGAAGTTCCACTGAGAATATATGTATAGATGTGTGCAAATGTATAATGGAGGGATGATAAGTTATGCAAGAGGTCAAAATGTTTAGTATTAAGCATGAATAGATCTAGAAAGTCTTTCTAGTTTATTGAACAGCATCCCTTCTTAAGGAGATATGGATTAGCCAGCATGCAATTCAGTTCATTAGAACATGGTTAAGTTTTTCACTTAAAGTCCAAAAACCATAAGGGACAGTATGTGCAAAGCCTGTGTTAAATGCAGGATGTGCAACACCTGAATGAAGGAATTGAGCCTGGTAGAAAATTTTTAAGAGGAGGACTAATTTTAATACATTTTTGATTAACTTTCAGAGGCCAAATTCTTCCTCAGGTCAGGACAGGATACTGTAACAGCAGTATACTTTACTGACCTAAGGAAAGAGGTTTTGACCTCTGAAAGCTAATTTAAAAAATGTATTAGTTCAATAAAATGATATTACTTGTTTTCCATTTTTTGTTTTATTTTTATTTGTTAATTTGTAAAGTGATTTGTTATTTCTCTTTTTTCAAATTTACATCTGCTCTCTTTATATTTTGTTCAGTATTGGGGGATATGCACCACTGTTTCTTCACCCCTTAAACTGTACCGTTTCTTCAGTTTGTAGCACAAGCCAGCATGCTGAATGCTCTGCACTGCTCCGATGGTCATAGAATTCTTATGATTGTCAGAACAGTGCAGAAAATTCAGCACATCAGCCAGCGCTAAAAACCTCTTCCGTGCTTTTATAAAAAAAAAAAAAAAGGGGTTTAGTTTGTGGGTGGGTGGGGTGGGGCAGGGCTAGGGGGCCCAGTGTACTTGTGTGTCTAGGGGCCCTCGAAGAATTAATCCTGCCTTGCTCATAACCTTCCCAGTTGAACCCCTTCCCTCTTCTAAACAGTACACCCCAAAATAAGTCCTACTACCACCACTGTTAATCATTTCCATAGCACTACCAGATATGTGCAGTGCTATCCTCAAGATCATCTCCCTTCCCCCAAATAGGAGCTATTGCTATGAGATTGGGGCTTCCATTTTGAAATCCTAGCCTGTTTCACCAACCTATCAGAAAGACTCGCAATAAAGTCCCATGAAGTGAGTATGGTGTGTGATGGTGTCTCTTGCATATGGGAGGGGGGGAGAGAGGGGAGATAGGGAAGAGAGAGATTGAGGGAGATTGGGTTGGGGATGAGGGTTTTGGTTATAAGATTTATCATCTCTTTGAGGCAGCAGCCAAACTACTTGACTCTTTTCAGAGCTGATGCATTTAATGATGACAAAGTAGCTCATGCCTTACTGCCATCTTTGCTCTAGTTATAGATTTGAAAGAATAAATGCAGAAAATTTAGGACATGGTAATATATTTAAATTAATATAGGGCCCATTGGCATCCTATGTTACCTCATTGTAATTGTTTGTTGACTGTGAGTCAGTTTGTTCTTTACTTTGGTACATATCCAGAGCAGGGTGGGAGGGGGATTCTTTATGTCATAAATTGATTTTTTAATATTTATAATTAGGATGGGAGAGAAGATATCATTATTCAGAATAAGGTAGGATATTTATGATAATATATGTTTGTGTTATACTGAATGATTATTGCTAGGGTGGATGGGGGAAAATGAATGATTATGAACATGAGAAAGATGAATGTGCTTTTATTGTATTACTATGCGTTGCATTAGTTGTATTGCACTGTTGTAGTTTTGAAAATTTATAAAGAATTAAAAAAAAAAAAACTACAAAGGACTAGGGGACATAATGAAGTTACAGGAAACCAATAGGAAAAAATATTTTCTTCACTCAGAAACTAGTTAAGATCTGGAATGCGTTGCCAAAGGTTGTGGTAAAAGCGGATTAGCGTAGCTGGTTTTAAGAAAGGTCTGGACAGTTTCCTGGAGGAAACACCCATAGTCTTGTTATTGAAACAGACATGGGGAAAGCCACTACTTGCCCTGGATCGGTTTAATGGAATGTTGCTACTCTTTGGATTTTTGCCAGGTACTAGTGACCTGGATTGGCTAGTGAGGACGCGCTATTGGGCTAGATGGACCATTTGTCTGACCCATTAAGGCTATTTTTATGTGAGGTTACCGAGTTGAGGAATGGCCAGGTAGTAGAGTTGCTGCCTCAGCATCCTGAGGTTTTGGGTGTAATCACAAAAAGGTAGTATACAAGTCTCAGTCCCTTCCCCTCACCAGGAGATATTTTGGAATCTTAACTATGCTAATGACCAAGAATAAACTTTCTGGGCCTTATGGTTGAAGAGTTAATTACTTCATTTGTTATATACTTGCAAAAGAGGCTTTAACAGAAAAATTAAATAGGTAGCGGTAGGGGCTCATGTGCTAATGGCCACACAATAATTAGGAAATTAGCGTGTGGCCACTAATTCACAAAATAGAAAATGCAGTCTTTTACAGCTACACAAGTGGTCCCAGTGTGTGGGAAACCCATGCATTAATAGCACAGGCCATTTTTTTTTTAATACATCTTAGTAAAAGGGCCCCAAAATGCGCTAGTGAATATTTTCTGGCCATCATTTCATTTATTTCAATTTATTTATTACTTTTTTCAATCCCATCTGCCCAAAAAGAGGCAAGATCAGTTACTTAAATAAACAGATGCATTGATTACAAGTTAATGATATCAAAGTCACAGAACCAAAACCATCCACTCTGTTGCTCTTATTGTAAGCATCTAAATGGCTGAATTGAATGCATTTTTTTTCTTCTTTTTTTTTAATTAAATTTTTTTTAAAAATGTATTTTAAGTTAAGCTTTGAGCTGTCTTTATTTCCTGCTGAGGAAAATTTCAGATACGGTGCCTTCAGCCTTCATTCTTCTTAAACCTTACTTCACAAAGAAGTCTATAATTATGTTACAATTAATTATCTCACAGGGTGGTTTTTGCCAATATAATTATGTTGCTAACCATGCGTGTCTACAGAAGACCTTGTATACACTTTCTATTGTTATGGCAATGCAATTAGATTTAGCATCCCAGTTTTGCCAGAAAAATATACACAGTGACTGATTGATAAAATTTTAATCTATTTGTCTAGTTTGTAAAATGTTCTACTCCATCTAGAACAGCAGTCTCAAACTCGCGGCCCCCCCAGGTCCTATTTTGCAGCCCGCGGTCTGTATGTGATCTCGCACACTGGACAAGAAGAGAGGTTCCGGCATCAGCTGATTTGAAACTTCCTGCTGCCGTCGCATATACTGGGACTTCAACCTTCGCATATCTGTAGGGACACTTGCCTTCATCTTGTCTCCACACCCCCGGACCAGCAGTGGCAGGCTAGAGAAAGGCGGTAATGAGTCCTGGCATAAGCGACGGCAGGAGGAAGTTTCAAGTCAGCTGACGCCAGCGCCTCTCTTCCTGCCCAGTGTGCGAGATCGTGTACAGACCACGGGCCGCAAGAGAGAGGTATTGCTGGGGTGGTTTCAGGACTCAAGGATCTCATGTATGAGGAACGGCTGGATAAGTTGCAGCTATACTCACTCAAAGAACGCAGAGAGAGGGGAGACATGATCGAGACGTTCAAATATGTCATGGGCCGTATCGAGGTGGAAGAAGATCTCTTTTTTCTTAAAGGACCCACGGCGACAAGAGGGCATCCATGGAAAATCAAGGATGGGAAATTTCATGGCGATACCAGAAAATATTTCTTCACCGAAAGGGTGGTTGATCGCTGGAATAGTCTTCCACAACAGGTAATTGAGGCCAGCAGCGTGCCAGATTTTAAGAAAAGATGGGATTGGCATATCGGATCTCTTCATGGAGGTAGATAAGGGGTGGGTCTTTGGTGTGGGCAGACTGGATGGGCCGTGGCCCTTTTCTGCCGTCATGTTCTATGTTTCTATGAAGGGAGATGGGGTACTGCTGGACAGGGGGGAGGTAAAGGAAGAAAGAAGAGGTGCTGCTGGACCTGGCAGAAAGGGAGGGAAAGGAAAGGTGCTACACACTGGAGGGGTTGGTGAGATGGTGCATGGAGAGAGAGCATGTTGGGTTGGGGGGTGGGAAGGAGGGATGCCACTGAAAAAAGAGGAAAGGACAGAGAGAAAGCGTGCATGAGGCAGAAAGTGTTGGACTCATGGAGAGGGCAAGATGGATGGGGAGGACATAAAGGAGGGAAGGAAAAATGTTACACTGGGGAAGGGGGAAGAGGGTAGAGAGTTAAAAGTTGGACTCATGGAGGGAGAGAGAGAGAGAGATGTTGTTTGGCTGAGGGAAGAAGGCCCAGAAGAGAAGCATGCAGGAGAAAGAGAGAAAAAAAAAAAAAGTTGGACTGGTGGAAAGGAGGGATAAATGTTGGACTGGGAAGTGGGCCAGAAAGGAGGAAGGGAAGGGAGATGGACTGCAGGGGGTAGAAAGGAGGAATGGAAAGAGAAATGTTACAATGGAGGGGGTGGGGGAAGGAGAGAGATGTCAGACCATGGAAATAGGGAGGGAAGGAGAGAGAGATAGGAAGGGAAAGTAAGACATTGAAACATAGATTTTAAGAAGAAAGCAGAAAAATGGAAAAATTGAATGTTAAGTTAATGCCAAAGATGGATGCAAGGCAGAAAGTGAAGATGGATAGAAAAACAGTCAATGGACAAGAAGGCCCTGAAAACATAGTTAAAAGCACAGAAAAATAAATGTCACTAGACAATAAAGGTAGGGAAAATGATTTTATTTTCAATATAGTGATTGAAATATGTCAGTTCTGAGAAAGGAAAGATGTCAAACTTTAACTTTTTTTTTTCTACGGCACTCGCAGTTAAAGAAGAACACCAGATTCATCTGGTGTGATATAACATTAGCTGAGCTGATGTCACCAGCTGGTAATATTTATTGAATGATGGGGGGAGGGGGGACAGAGGGTAAGGAGAATATATGAGGTGTTCTCTGTCATCAAGGGTCTGTAGAATAAGGATTGACAATTTTATAAGAGGAAGTAAGAAAGGGTTAATAGACAGAGTTTGTAAGAAAGAAAAATGATTTAGGGAGGTTTCTAAGGTGATGGGGTGGAGCAGTCGCGTGATTGGTTGGATGTTGTGGCAGGCTAGAGTGAACTCTGTGAGGAAAGGGGAACAGTAGAGTAGTCTGTTCAGGAAAAGATTATCCCTCCCTCCCTCCCTCCCATTTGTGCTGGTGTTATGTTTAGTGTTAGTGTTGTGGGGTGGGGTGGGGGGTGTGCATGTTATATGTCGACTTGGGTGGATTTGGTGGAGCTTATGGGGTTGGGGGGAGGTGGTCGCAGCTTTGGGTGAGCCGGAAAATGGGGTTTGGCCCAGTTGGATCTGGAAGATGAGCAGTTAATAAATAAATAAATGTAACACTCGTATGCGATACCGCTACGAGGGGAAGCATGGCCTTGCGTCATCGTGGATCATGTTTGGGGGGAGGGGAAGCATGACCTTGCGTCACCGTGGGCCATGTTTGGGGGAATATTATAAATTTAAAGACTTAACGGGAGCTAGTTTTGACACCGAATAGCTCCCTGGGGATGTGTGAAATATGCATTGGGGGTTTGTTGGTTTTTGGACACAGATTGTATTGTAAGTGAAGATAATATTCAGATAGATAATAAAGCTGCGGCCAAATATTTATTCCAATAAAACTGAGTTGTGTGATTATTGATTGATAGTGATTAGCTTTCAGTTGCAGGTGACGGGAATACGAATGCTAATGTTATGTCTTACTAAAGAAATGACAATTTTGCATGAGGTAAAACTCTTTATATGCAAAATTGTCAATTCTTTAATAAGAATTAACTATTTTTTCTACGGCCCTCCAAGTACCTACAAATCCAAAATGTGGCCCTGTAAAGGGTTTGAGTTTGAGACCACTGATCTAGAACGTAAAAACATTTGTCTCAGTACGTATTCTAATCTGGATTTCCTATTGTACTACACTGTAGAGTTCCCCTAACAGCATGTATTATCCCAGGACAAGCAGGCATGATATTCTCACATGTGGGTGACGTCATCTACGGAGCCCCGATGCGGAATCATTTTCAAGCAAACTTGATTGAAGATTTAAGTTTGCTCTGCTGCTCCACGCATACGTGCCTTCCTGCTCCACTAGGGGGTGCATCCCCTCGTGGTCTCCAGTTCAAAATTTTCCGCTGAGCCTAGAAGTCGTGTTTTTTCAGGCTCTGCCCCAACTGCCTTCTAGCACCGCGATTTTTCTTGTTTTTCATCGTTTAAGTCGCTGTGTGCGAAATTTTTTCTTCTTCAACTTGATTCCTGCTTCGTTTGACCGACCCGGAGGCTTCAGGGTCCCCGTGGCCGCGTGGCTACTCGAGCCGCGGCCACTTTCGATTCTATGTCCCGGCCTTTGACCGGCTTTAAAAAGTGCACCCGGTGCAAGCAGCTTCTTTCCATCACAGACCCGCATCACCGGTGCATCCTCTGCCTGGGGGCCGCTCATCCAACCGACTCCTGTCCCCAGTGCGCTACTTTCCAGAACCGGGCCCTCCGTTGAAGGAAAGCCCGCATGGCGGATCTTTTCGCCCCAGACCAACCTTCTACCTCGGCCTCGAGGTCGGCCCCAGCCTCGACCCTGGCCTTGACCTCGGCCCCCAATACCTCGGCATTGCCTCGAGACTCGACTCCGAAGTCCTCGGGACAACAGAAAGCCTCGGCTCCGGGAAAGTCCCCTCTTCCCTCTTCAGGTTCTGTACCAGCGAAGAAACCAACCTCGGGGACACCGGCGACGCATGGCGGAAGTCCCATGCTTACAGCCCCGACGAAGCCCTCCAAGCCTTCGGGCCGTGCCTCCACCACACGGGAATACTCTGATACGAGGTCGCCCCCGGTGGAGTGCACCGAGGCAGGGGACATGCCTTCGATGCTGTCCGTGCCCGTCTTCCAGGACTTACTCCGAGCAATGATCTCGTCAGAGCTGTCCGCTGCAATGGCCCATCTACAACCGGCCTCTGCCTCGACCTCGACCCCGCATGTGCCAGACCAGCCTGAGCCTCGCGTCGAGCCACCTCGGGGAAAAGTGCGCAAACTTCGCCGCATCTCATCCTCCTCGGACTCCGCGCCGAGGCACCCGAGGCGCTCTCCCTCCACAGACCGCCACAGGGCAAAACGTCGGGCTAAACCAACAGAAACCTCAAACCGCCGTACCTCTAAGAAGGCCCGGGGTTCCCCCACTCTACGAGGCCGTTCACCTACACCTCGTACGGGACCGCTGAAGGTGGCAGAGTTATCACTATCCAACCCACGCATCCTCCGAACTCCCCCTCGGACCGGGGCTCCGATCCGAGGTTTCAGGCTTTCACCAAGGGAGTCCGGTTCGAGGTCACCGACTCGACATCGATCGGTACCCGGAACCCCGGCATCGTCTCCGAAGGGCTCCTCGAGACGTCGGAGATCCACGACCCCGGAACACTTTCACAGTACTTCCCCGGTCTCGGAGCTTGGATCGGAACAGGAACCTCGCTACTCGAGGGAAGCCTCCCCTTCCTTCTCCACCCGAAGGAGGTCTCGTTCACCGACCCCCCACGGGGCCTCGGGAACATCCCGACCATCCTTCTCACGCTTTGTCCAGGACATGGGCCACGCTTTGACCCTTTCCGGGATTTGAACAACCACAGCTCTCCCACCAGTCGCTGTTAGTAGAATCCTCCTTAAAAAAGGCTCACCCCTCCCGGGTCTCAGCGGCGGTCCCCCCAGGCCGAGAAGGCCGAACCCTAGACAAGTTCGGCAGGAGACTATATCAAAATGCGATGATGGCCTCTAGGGTGCAAAGCTACACTTTCACCTTCACATCCTACCTCAAACACCTCATTGGACTACTGAGAGCCTTTGAGACTGACCTACCGGCCTCCCGCCAAGGAGCCTTTAGACTGCTTTTGGAATCCCTCTCCAACCTACGCCTCCATCTATTCCACACGGCCTACGATGGCTTCGAACTCTCCTCCAGAGAGGCAGCGTTTGCTATCGCCATGCGCCGACTAGCTTGGCTACGCCTGGTCGACATGGACCCCAACTTACAGGACCGATTGGCTAACCTCCCCTGCGTGGGAAAAGAACTGTTCGATGACACTATCGAGGCGGCTACAAAACGCCTCTCCGAACACGAACGCTCGTTTGCCTCCCTCGTCCGACAAAAGCCCAAACCGCCTGCGTCCAGGCCGTATAGGGCACCTCCGCGCCGCTACCCACAAAAATCCACTCCTGCCTTCTCGCAGCCTCCACCCAGGCGTCCGCAAGCCCACCACCGAGCCATGCCCAAGTCCCAACCGCCTGCGACTACCAAACCATCCCCGTCCTTTTGACGGGATACGCGGAAGGGTGCGGGCCCCCTCCGCCATAGTCCCAGGTCTCCTTCCCATCGGGGGTCGCCTCAAAGCCTTTTACCCTCGCTGGGAACAAGTCACGTCGGACGCATGGGTCCTTGGCGTGATCTCATCAGGATACTCTCTCAACTTTCGGACCATTCCTCCGGAAAACCCCCCAAGGAATTGCCCTCCCAACCGGACGCATCTACCCCTACTCCTCTCCGAAGCTCGAGACCTGCTTCGCCTGAGAGCAGTGGAGGAGGTTCCCCCCGACCAACGGGGGAAGGGCTTCTACTCCCGTTACTTCCTGGTACCGAAAAAAACGGGAGGCTTACGCCCAATACTAGACTTGAGACGCCTCAACAAATTTCTGATACGAGAAAAATTTTGGATGCTTTCCCTACCGACCCTCTACCCCCTGATCGACGAGGGCGACTGGCTCTGCTCCCTCAATCTGAAGGAGGCGTACACACATGTCCCAGTGCACCCCACTCACCGCAAGTTCTTGCGTTTTCAGGTAGGGGACTGGCACCTACAATACCGTGTCCTTCCCTTCGGCCTAGCATCGTCACCTCGGGTCTTCACCAAGTGCCTCGTGGTGGTCGCAGCAACCTTACGCTCCCAGGGCCTCCAGGTATTCCCCTACCTGGACGACTGGCTGATCAAAGCCCCATCCAGGGAAGCGGTTATCTCAGCGACCCAACAGACTATTACCTACCTACAAAGTCTGGGGTTCGAGATAAACTTCCCAAAATCCCAACTACGCCTCTCCCAGTCCCTACAGTTCATCGGGGCCACGCTGGACACGGTTCGCCTCCGTTCCTTCCTCCCCCCTCCGCGTCTAGAGGCGTTAGTAAGCCTGAGTCGAAGGTTTTCCCTGCTGACCTCGGTATCAGCTCGGCAGATGATGACTCTTCTGGGCCACATGGCCTCCACCGTCCACGTCACACCCTTCGCCCGCCTCCATCTGAGAATTCCTCAATGGACCCTGGCCTCTCAATGGCGTCAAGACCGGGACCCGATCGACCGCCCCGTGACAGTGACGCCTTCTTTGCAACTATCGCTCCGCTGGTGGGCCGACTCTTCAAATCTTTCCAAAGGTTTGCTCTTCCTCACCCCACCCCACAGCAAGATACTCACCACGGACTCGTCGGAGTACGCTTGGGGAGCCCATCTGGACGGCCTACGCACTCAAGGGATGTGGTCAGCAGAAGACCGTTGCTGCCACATCAACGTGCTAGAGCTTCGGGCCATCTATCTTGCAGCTGTAGCTTTTCAACATCTGCTCCACGACCGAGTGGTTCTCATCCGAACCGACAACCAGGTAGCAATGTACTACGTAAACAAACAAGGGGGAACAGGGTCTTGGTCCCTTTGCCGGGAAGCCCTGCGCCTCTGGAAATGGGCAATCTCCAACAACACCTTCCTTCGAGCGGTGTACATACAAGGAGAACAAAACTGTCTGGCGGACAGACTCAGCCGCCTCCTCCAGCCACACGAGTGGTCACTGCACTCTCAGATCCTACGACAGGTGTTCGAAAAGTGGGGGACGCCTCAAATAGATCTATTCGCATCCCCCCACAACCACAAGCTGCCTCTCTTCTGCTCCCGGATGTACTCCCCGGACCGGCTCGAGGCAGACGCCTTCCTCCTCGACTGGGAGGGAAGGTTCCTATACACGTTCCCGCCGTTTCCTCTGATACTGCGGACGCTTGTCCACCTGAAAACAGTACAAACCACCCTGATCCTGATTGCTCCTCGCTGGCCACGCCAGCCTTGGTTTTCCCTTCTACTTCAACTCAGTGTCAGAGATCCACTGCCTCTGCCTCTGTTTCCCTCTCTACTATCACAGGGTCAGGGTTCGCTGTTACATCCCAATCTTCAATCTCTTCAACTGAATGCTTGGTTTCTCTCCCCCTGACTGCTCTCCCCGTGTCTCAATCAGTCAAGGAGATATTGGAGGCCTCTAGAAAGGCCTCGACGAGAACCTGCTACTCCCAAAAGTGGACCAGATTCTCAACCTGGTGCTCCTCCCACAGCCAGGACCCGGTGTCGGTCCCCGTCCCTCTGGTCCTTGACTATTTACTTCAATTATCTCATTCCGGCCTAAAGACCAACTCCATTCGAGTACACCTCAGTGCGATTGCGGCCTTTCATCAGCCCCTGGAAGGGAAAGCCCTCTCGCTCCATCCCTTAGTCTCTCGCTTCATGAAGGGTCTTCTGAATGTCCACCCTCCTCTCAAACCCCCTCCGGAGGTTTGGGACCTCAACGTGGTTCTGGCTAAACTAATGAAACCTCCATTTGAGCCCCTAGACAAATGCCATCCAAAATTCCTCACTTGGAAGGTAATTTTCCTGCTTGCTCTCACTTCCGCTCGGCGGGTTAGTGAGTTACAGGCTCTGGTAGCGGACCCACCCTTCACGGTATTCCATCACGACAAGGTGGTACTCCGCACCCATCCAAAGTTCTTGCCTAAAGTAGTGTCTGATTTTCACTTCAATCAGTCCATTGTCTTACCTGTGTTTTTTCCCAAGCCCCACTCTCACCCCGGAGAGGTGGCGCTCCATACTCTTGACTGTAAGAGAGCGTTGGCCTTCTACCTCCAACGTACTCAGTCACACCGGAAAGTCCCACAATTGTTTTTGTCCTTCGACTCAAACCGGTTAGGTCACCCAGTCTCCAAGCACACCTTGTCCAACTGGTTGGCCGACTGCATCTCCTTCTGCTACGCTCAGGCTGGTCTCACGCTGCATGGTCGAGTAACAGGACACAAGGTCCGAGCGATGGCAGCCTCCGTAGCGTTCCTCAGGTCCACACCTATTGAGGAAATCTGCAAGGCTACCACATGGTCTTCGGTTCATACCTTCACCTCCCACTACTGTCTGGACTCACTGTCCAGGAGCGATGGCCGGTTCGGCCAATCGGTTTTACGAAATCTATTTGCTTAAATTGCTAACTTCCCTCCATCCCTTTTCAGTCAGCTTGGAGGTCACCCACATGTGAGAATATCATGCCTGCTTGTCCTGGGATAAAGCACAGTTACTTACCGTAACAGGTGTTATCCAGGGACAGCAGGCATATATTCTCACAACCCGCCCACCTCCCCGAGGTTGGCTTCTTTGCTAATTAAGTGAACTGGAGACCACGAGGGGATGCACCCCCTAGTGGAGCAGGAAGGCACGCATGCGTGGAGCAGCAGAGCAAACTTAAATCTTCAATCAAGTTTGCTTGAAAATGCTTCCGCATCGGGGCTCCGTAGACGACGTCACCCACATGTGAGAATATATGCCTGCTGTCCCTGGATAACACCTGTTACGGTAAGTAACTGTGCTTTCTACATTGATTTTATATTTGGGTTGCAGATTTTAGTTTTTAGCTTATATAAATGAGAACTTCAGGTGCACTTAAACTGCTTTATCACCTCCCTATTAGAGGTCTGCACGGGAACGGGGATTGTGGGAATCCCGCGGTTCCCGTGGGGGTCCCGCAGGAATCCCCCCTAACCCACGGGACTCCCACAGGGACCCCCCTCTGGCCTACGGGACTCCCACGGGGATGGAAGGTTTTGGAAGCAGGGTTCGTCCATATAATATAATGGACACGTCAGCCTTAGTAAAAGAGGGGGTTTATAAGTTAATTACCTGAACAGAAAACAAAAAAAGGGTTCCACCAAAGAGATTCCACAAGGAAAACAGCAGCGCAAACACAAAAGAAACTGTGAAATTGATGATCCTGTCAGAAGTAATTGCTGCTTTTTATGGGGACGGGCGGGGATGGAGATAATTCCTTGCGGGGATGGGTGGGGACGGAGAGGATCCTGGTGGGGACAGGTGGGGACGGAGAGGATCCTGGCGGGGACGGGCAGGATTTCTGTCCCCATGCAACTCTCTACTCCCTATCACCCATCTATATCTCTCTGTCTCCTATCTACCCAGCACTCCTGTTTCTCTCCCCTCCCTCTTCCTTTGAGACTGTCACTGGAATGCTTTCATGTTTCATTTACATTTAATGATATTTGTCAACATTTGCTTATTTCTGATCTGAAGAAGGGTACCTTTAAAAGCTGATCATAAAATGCATTTAGGGCCAGATTCACTAACCTGGCCGATCGGGCCCAATCCGGGCAGGTCTGACGAATTCAGCAAACTCTAATATGCAGATGGAGGTAATCGGAGGAACGCCCCCATCTGCCGGCACGGATCGCTCTATAGCGATCCCCGTGCATGCGCAGACCATCTATAGATGGTCTGCACATGCGCTGGACCTCTGGCTTGGCACTTTATTTCTTTCTTTTTTAAAACTTTTTTACGCTTAAAGCCTGCAGGTTAAAACCATGGGCTTACACTGCGGGGAAGGGTGGGAGAGTCAGGGCAGGTAGGTGATGAGGGCAGATCGAGGCAGGCAGGCAGGCAATCAGGGCAGCTACAGTCGGGGCAGGCAAGCAGATTGGGGAAGCAGGAGATCGGGGCTGACAGGGTTGAGAGCAAGGTGGCAGAAGGCAGTCGGAAAGGGCTTCAGCGACTGGCCCTAAGCAGTCGCTTTTTGGGTTGATCGGCCAGCACAGTCAAATCGGCAAATTTGTTTAGAGAATCGCGTCCCTGCCTACTTTGCATGCAGTTCCCCTCATTTGCATGCACGGATCGGAATCAGATCGCAAAACAGGTTAGTGAATACTGAAGGAGGGAAATCGGGTTGCAAAGGGCTCGCAGACCGATCGGTACATGATCGGTTTGCTTAGTGAATCTAGCCCTTTGTTAGGCCAAGATTCACTAAAGATAGAACATAAAAACATAAGAATTGCCGCTGCTGGGTCAGACCAGTGGTCCATCCTGCCCAACAGTCCGCTCACGCGGCGGCCCCTAGGTCAAGACCAGTGCTCCAAATGAGTCCAGTCTCACCAGTTTAGAATGAACTTGTCCAACTTTGGCTTGAAACCCTGGAGGGTGTTTTCCCCTATAACAGACTCCGGAAGAGCATTCCAGTTTTCTACCACTCTCTGGGTGAAGAAGAATTTCCTTACGTTTGTACGGAATCTATCCCCTTTCAACTTTTAGAGTGTCCTCTCGTTCTCCCTACCTTGGAGAGGGTGAACAGTCTGTCTTTCTCTACTAAGTCTATTCCCTTCAGTATTTTGAATATTCAAGGGAGAAGAGGCCCAGCTTCTCCAATCTCTCACTATACGGCAACTCCTCCATCCCCTTAACCATTTTAGTCGCTCTTCTCTGGACCCTTTTGAGTAGTACTGTATCCTTCTTCATGTATGGTGGCCAGTGCTGGACGCAGTATTCCAGATGAGGGCGCTCCATGGCCCGGTACAGCGGCATGATAACCTTCTCCGATCTGTTCGTGATCCCCTTCTTGATCATTCCTAGCATTCTGTTCGCCCTTTTCGCCACCGCAACACATTGTGCAGATGGCTTCATGGACTTGTCGATCAGAAATCCCAAGTCCCTTTCGTGGGAGGTCTCGCCAAGTACCGCCCCAGACATCCTGTATTCGTGCATGAGATTTTGTTCCCGACATGCATCACTTTGCACTTATCCACACTGAACTTCATTTGCCATGTCGATGCCCATTTCTCGAGCTTGATTATGTCATATTGCAGATCTTCGCAATCCCCCTGTGCCTTCACTACTCTGTATAACTTCGTATTGTCCGCAAATTTAATCACCTCACTCGTCGTACCAATGTCCAGATCATTTATAAAGATGTTGAAGTGGAGTCAATCGCTGTTGGGCGATTCCTGGCCGATATTAAAACAGCAATTGATTCACTATCTTCTTTGCATGAATTGGAGCAGATCCCTGACAGTAGTGACAGGAGAAACAGCCTCCTGTCACTGCTGTCAGGGCTTTTGAAGGATTTTTTTTTAAAAAAATTTTTAATCGGGCAGATATTTTGCGTGTATTACACACCCCATCACAACAAGTGCCCCTTCCCCCTCCCTCCCCAAACCCAAAAAAGTGCCCCCCCCGAGCACCGCTGCCCGCTGCCATCGCAGCCTCTATGGCAGGAGGGATTCCCACTCCCTCCTTCCATCTGTCCCATTCCCGACATCCACCCCCCAAAAAAACAAACGGCAGGAGGGGTGCTCAGTTTCTCCTGCTCCAATACCTCCCACGACACATCTGAGGCCTTAGGTCCCACCCTGGTGCATCATGTGATGCATGGGGAGGGGCCTAAGTCCCTGATTGGCTCAGGTGCCTCAGGCTCCTCCCTTGGGAGGGGCCTGAGGTACCTGAGCCAATCAGGGACTTCCTTAGGGAGTAACCTAAGGAAGTCCCTTTTTTATATATTCTGCAAAAAGCACATGTGAGCCCGTAGTTTTAAAGGGCAGAAGAGAGCAGGAGAGTCGGTAAGTAAGTGAAGTGACTGGTCCTCAGCAGTTGCTTCACTTTGGATCGACAAGCCTAATCGGTGTTCCTTCTTCTGTTTAGTGAATCGAGTGCTTCCTACTTATGCATGTCATTTCCCCTCATTTACATGTGTGCATTGGATCGGGCAGAAGGTTAGTGAATCGGCTCGGGGTCAGAGAAGGCTCGCAAACTGGTCGGGATACGATCGGTGAGCTTAGTCTGATAAAAAAAAAAAAAAGCTATCACCTTATTTCCTTTATGGTTCCATTTCATTTCTATATATTACTTTTAAAAGTGGATTAACAGCTACCACACCATTTTACTCAGGTGTATTTAATTGGAATTTAAAGAATTGAGACTTGAAATAAATTACATTTTAAAACCAAGAAAGATAGAAGAGAAAAAATGAGGTACTCTTTCTTGATGAGAATGAACAAATATACCTCAAAAAGTTCAACATGGGAAGAAATTCACCCCTCCTGACTTCTGCTCTCAGAAACTAAAAGTTTCTATGTGGGACATGAAAACCTGAAGGATAGTACTGATGCCTTTGCTCTGACCCCACTTTTTAAGTAGTACTAGGAGGATGGCCTCCAACCAATGAAGATGGGACAGAGTCTCGATCACTACTGCCCTCTTTGAGTTGCTAACCACAAGGATAAATCACAAATTTATTGAAAAAGGGGCTTTGCAAATTCTAGCCATACTGAATCACTTCAAGGACCTACTGATACAAGGTGATCAAGACAAACTCCAAAAAACTAGATAGAGATGACCCCCCTCCCCCCAATCTGCCAGCTTTCTGAAGATCTGTGGACCTGCTGCTTGATCTCTTGCCAACTTATGGTTAGTCATTAGAGGCATCCTAAGTGCTATGGGTTTCTCAAAAGGATTATGTCTTCTTTGAACTAAGTTTCCTGATACATGCCAGCAAAATGGCTGCCATTCCTACCAGTAGGAAGCCTCCACCGATTGTCAGCACTCGTATCTATTTGCTGGTTCCTGACTTGCATTTCTTGGCACAGGCTCAAACCCTCCTGCTATTACTTCAATGCAAGAATCAATCTCATTGCATACCAGAGACATAAAGAAGTCTGCCATGGTGCTAATGTGATGAGTCCACAGTGACCTTACCAAATAAGGATTGTCATTAACCCCCTCTTTTACTAAGGTGCGCTAGCCAATTTAGTGTGCGCTAAACGCCAACATGTCCATAGAATATAATGGAAGCATTAGCATTTAGCGCACGCTAAATCAGCTAGCGCACCTTAATAAAAGGACCCCAAAGTTACTTGATCCTTCCTCCCCCTAGTGAACCCTAAAGTGCAACCTGAATCAAGTGATATGCTATCCTCTTACTGTCAAAAAGCATTTTTTTCCAAGTCAATTTAGGTCCAGTTGAAGGGATATGTGGACAATAGGAAGAACTGAGCAAGGAGGATAGGCAGAAAGAACAGCCTTCCCACATGAAATGCTTACCACACAGATGACCACTTGGGGAGGCCCAGCTGCCCAGACTGTAGCCTAAGCGTGTCAAAGCAGCTCCTGATGGGATAAGGCCCAACTTAGTGCAGGAAGAGGCAGTCGGAGCATACAGCGAGTGATTTCCTGTACTCGCCAGCGCTCCGGCTGCTCTCTCCTGCTGCCCTCTGTCGGCGGTTCGCGTTCGGAAAATACCGCGAATGACCGGGGGAACACTGTATATGTGTTCTCTGTATTTTATGTGATAGGGTTTGACTGAAGTTTTGACTGAGGTTGAACGGTCAAGGACTTGTTTTATGTACTCTGATGTTATTTAAGTTATGTAGGGCTTGCCTTTATGATTACTTATGTTTGTACAGTCAAATTTCT
Organism: Geotrypetes seraphini; assembly: GCF_902459505.1. NCBI lineage: Eukaryota > Metazoa > Chordata > Amphibia > Gymnophiona > Dermophiidae > Geotrypetes > Geotrypetes seraphini. The sequence continues at coordinate 5,204,201 of NC_047095.1, forward strand.
ATGTATGTTTTTTATGTAAAAATTAAGTAATCGAAAGTCCAGTCTCTTCTGAGACTGAGGGGACAAAACTCCAAATACACAACACTAAACAATAGAACAGGTGGAGAAAAAGGCCCAGTTAAAGCCCAACAGGACTAGGGAATGCTAATAGTACAAGCCAAGGAAGCAAACTAACAGTTACTGGCCATAAAAAAAACTCCACCTGTTACTTCAAATACTGTATTCCCGCAATCCAGTCGGGTTTTCAGGATTTCCCCAATGAATATGCATGAGATCTATGTGCATGCACTGCTTTCAATGCATATTCATTGGGGAAATCCTGAACACCCGACTGGATTGCGGCCCTCAAGGAGGAACTTTGAGATCCCTGAGTGTATTGCTAGGAGTACTGGGACTGGTGAGGAAATATAGTGGAACCTTGGTTTACGAGAATAATTCATTCCAGAACATGCTCGTAAACCAAACTGCTTGTATATCAAAGCAAGTTTTCCCATAGGAAGTAAGGGAAACTTACTTGGTTCCACCACCCCTCCCCCCGATGCCAATGGCGCTGCTCCATCTCCCCCCTCCCACCCCCTGAGAACCAGCATCACACCCCCGCCCACAAAGGCCTCCTTCCCAAGAACTGGCATCGCTCCCCCCCACCTGCTTGTGAATGCCCCCCCCCCCGAGAATCTCAAAGAAAGCGAGAGAACCAGAAGGCCTTGAGCATGCGCAGATGCTCAAGGTCCAGGCAACAGGAAGGATCTTCATTCACCGGCACATCCTGTGGGCCGCATGCCGGTGCCAGATGGGGTAAGGCTTCTGTTTGGGCGGGGTGGAGTGTGCCAGTTCACGCAGAGGGGGGGAGCGATGCCGGTTCTTGGGGGGGGGGGGCCCGATGCTCGCAAATAGAGTCAACACTCGGTTTGTGAGTCACAATTTGCGAGAATGTTTTGCTCGTCTTGCAAAACACTCGCAAACCGCCATAATGCATGATGACTTGGGACACAGGAAAGTCTGTACAAAACGGGTTCTCAAACAGCTTAACTGATCTGCACAAGCAACAGTGTGTGGAGGTTGCGACCCGGTTGCCTGAGACGGAATGAGGACAATCTGAGTACTCTAGAGAGAACTGTCACTGGCAATGAGACCTAGGTGCACCCGGAGAGCAAAAGACAATGCATGATGACGTAAAGGAAGCAGTGCTCACCTGGCTTCGGGAACAGCAAAAAAACTTCTCAGCAGGAAAACAGAAGCTACCGTGTTTCCCCCATTATAGGACCTCCTCCTTTAGTAAGACACCCCCCTTTTTTTCCCCACCTGGGAAATATAAGGGCCCCCCCCCTGAAAATAAGGCACTATTTGGCAAGCATGTCTTGGCGATCCAGAGTACTGGTACAGTACCGTATGCGTGGTCACACAACTTCCTGCTTCCGCTGTCCAGGAAAACAAGCCCAGGAACAGCCTCTGTACACCGAGGCCCTGATTCTCCAAAAGTGCGTCCCGATTTTAGGCAGCTGTAGACGTCCTACAGCTGTCTAATCAGCCAATCGGGATGCAAGTTTTTAAAAAAAAAATGCTCCCCAGGCAGGCCGCCCGGGAGAGGCGTCCTATACTAAACGCCGATTCTGTAACCGGCGTCTTTTGAGAATCGGGTTAAATTAGACGCGGCCGCTATACTTATGGCAGCAAGGGATCTCCCTGCTGCAATATGTATAGCGGCCACGGTTGTTGCGGCTGCCTGTCCCATCACCGACAGAATGCCCAACTCCTCCTGTTGGAACCCCGGAACCCCCTCCCCCCCCAAACTCGTAATCGCCGACAGGAGGATGCCCAACTCCTCCTGCCGGAAAGCCCAACGACCCCCCGCCCCAACTAATCTCCCTCCCCCAACTAACCTTTCAATGTTGGTCAGCTGGATGGGTCTTGCTGCCGTCCAGCCGACGGGTCTGCCTCGTGGAAATGAGACGGCACGCCCCTTCCCGGCCCATCCCCGCTAAATCTAAGGCCTGATTGGCCCAGGCTGTAGAAGCCTGGACCAATCAGGCCTTAGGCATAGCGGGTCCGCCCATCCCCACTAATCCTAAGGCCTGATTGGCCAAGGTGCCTAGCTTCACATGCTAAGGAAAGTCAGACCCTATTTTCACCAAAAACACTTTGCAGTCCTAGTACAATCCATCATCCTCTCCAGATTGGATTATTGCAATTCTATCTACCTCAGCCTAACCAAGAAAAGCCTCCACAGACTTCAGCGGATTCAGAACGCCGCAGCTAAGCTTGTTTTTGCGAAAAGCAAATTTGATCACGTCTCACCACTCCTGTCTAAGCTCCATTGGCTCCCAGTAATCCCCAGGATCCACTTCAAATGTGCGTGTCTGGCCTACAAGATCCTACATGGCATCCTTCCTGCCGTTATCCCTCTATCCTGGAACTCCCCAACCCCTACTTCCTCCAGATCCTCCCAAATTTTTAAACTATCCTTCCCTTCCATAAAAGGTATTTCCCATGTAGGCAAACTTGGGTCATCCCTCCCCTTTAGAATCACTGAGATCTGGAATAACCTCACCTCCCCTCTCCGAACCTCAAGCTCCCTCCAACTCTTCCGCAAACACCTAAAAACCTGGCTATTCTCAAAACTGTAACACTTCCCCCCTCTTAGGCCTCTCACCTTCCCCCTTTACACCTAACTCTTTAATCTCTCCACTGTAGTTCCTCTCTCATCTTTCTTCCTGTAAACCGTGCCGAGCTCCGTATTCGTGGAGATGGTGCGGTATATAAACCCAAGGTTTAGTTTAGTTTAATTTAGTTTAGAATTATAATGTTTGGCACTTCAATTACGAAAAATGACCTGCAATAGTTCAAAAGATAAACTTCTTCTCAATATGACAAGTGTGGCATTGCAAATGATTACAAGGAACTGGAAACATTGAGATAGGTTAAATATGCCGTTTTGGTAGGAGACCCTATGTCTATATTACAGATATGAGAAAATGCTCGCAGAAAAAAAATAAATGAATCACGAAGATTTATAGCAATCTGGAATCCATTAGATTCGTATGTTAAACAACTTTAATAGTACTGTGCACCTACATATTTAAGATTTCATATTCTACATACAAATCCAGAGAGGGGGGAGGGGAAGGGGGAATTATTTATTTGGTATTCATGTATATTACATAAGTGCTTTTCAAGAATGTTATTGTGGAATAATCTGTTACTTTCTGCAAGATGTTTTTATAAAATCATAAAAATTTTAAACAGGAAACTTCCTTTGGTGTATAACGCTAAGTATGCCTGGTAGCCTGAATCCTATATGTCATGTCTGTCTGCCGGTCCAAGTTAGATTGTAAGCTCTTCCAAGAAGGGACCATCTATAAACATGAAAATGTACAGTGCCGCATACATCTTTCAGTGCTATATAAGTGATAAGTAGTACTAGTAGTAGTAGTAGTGATAAGCGGAAGTAACATTTGCGCATGTGCCCATCACTGTAACCAGCGATAGGCACATGCAAATTTAGCGAGTCTTTGTTTCTCTTCACCAACCTCCTTTGCATTAGTATTTTTTGGAGAATGACTCGCTTTTAGCAGCCCAGCGGTTTTTTTGACAATGTCATCCCTAGTTTTCCTTTCCAAGCTTACTAAAAATGTCTATGATCAACTTTTGTCTCATGCACTCAGGTTTCTCTGCTGTGTCCCGTATGTAGACCACATTTGCATCGGTTCTTAGTAATCTTTCCACAACTTTTGATGTAGTTTACCATTTACACCTACTTCAAAGACTATCCTCTATTGGTATAACCAGTCAAGTTCTATATTGGTTTTCCTATTTTCTACAAAACTGTTTTTTCAAAATTATGTATCAGGGTCATCTATTCTTCACAATATATTCTTAGATATACAAATCCAATCTTTTAGATATACAAATCCAATCCTTCAGAATTTATTATTTCTATACCAATGGCATCCACCACCCTCTTCATGAAAGAGAATTTCCTAACATTATTCCTAAGTCTACCCCACAATCTCAATTTATGCCCTCTAGTCTTACCCATTTCCCTTTTCTGGAAAAGATTTGTTTCTATATTAATACCTTTCAGAGTAGAATTATTGTTATTATTAATATAACTTCTATTTAGGAAATGAATTTATCAAACAATACAGTTAAGATGCATAATTGTTAAAAAAAAAAAAACCTGCCCATTTTTATAAAGTTAAAACTATGCAATTTTTAGTTCCACTTTTGGCAGCTCTGAGCAAGGTAAATGCTGAAAGTGCAGATAAATGCACATGGTTCTTATAAAAGATTAAAAAAGGCAGCATTTATAACCTGACTTTACTGTCATATCTTATTAATTTATCATTCTTATCAAGTATTAAAATGTATGTATCATATCACCCGTGTCCCTTCTCCTTTAGAGTATACATGTTTGGGACTTCCAGTCTCTTCTTGTACATCTTATAACACAAGCCCCCTACCATTTTTGTCACCTTCCTCTGGACCACTTCAAGTGTTCTTATATCCTTAACCAGATATGGCCTCCAAAACTGAACACAATACTCTAAATGAGGCCTCAACAATGACCTATACAGGGGCATCAACACCTCCTTGCTGGCTATGCCTCTCTCTATACAGCCTAGCATCCTTCTGGATACAGCCACCACCTTATCACACTGTTTTATCGCCTTCAAATCCTCAGACACTATCACACCAAGGTCCTTCTCCCCATCCTTTCACCTTCCAACACATACATCTCCCTCAAATTTCTAGTCCCCAAATGCATCACTCTGCATTTCTTTGAATTTTAGTTGCCAGCCATTAGACAACTCTTCCAACTTTTGGAGATCCTTTTTCATGTTTTCCACTCCCTTTGGGATATCCACTCTAACAAAAATTAGCACAGAATTTTTATTGGTTGCCACTGACCTGCAGATCTGAGTGATACCATTCTTTTTTCTGACCTGTTTCTAACTAAAATGTGCTTGGACTTTAGCATTTTCTCCTATGCACTCTTATACATATTTTACAAAAAAAAGACTCCATATTCAGTGAGCCTGGAATATTAGGACTGTCCAAACTGATGCCCCATTACCCACATAGACACCCTATGCACAATGGGGGTTTCACAGCCCTTATTCAAAAATGACTTTCCTCTTCTGAGGAGCATATTTTGTTAAAAAAAAAGAATTAGGCACCCACTTGTTTCTATTAGCGAAAAAAAAAACCTTAAATATGTTTGTCGCATAAATTATACTGAACTACAGTAATACACTTTCTGTAAACTCCTCTTTTCAAACATCTGTACTGCACATGTAGTTTATAACTATTTATAGAATGCATGGCTTTTGTAATCAACAGATTTTAAAGCAGATGTGTATCTGAATATCAAAAATTTTCCATCTCAGCAGGTTGCAGATACACCAGTGCCAACATAGACACTTGTACAGTGACTAATGACAAAAAAAAAAAAAACCCCCAAAGAAAACAAAGAAACAAAAAAACTCAGCTACCAACAGCAGGAATAAACAATAAAAAGGATAATTAAAAAACAAAGAAACATTTCCATGGGTTACTAATTTACTTGCAAAAAACAGTATAGAGGGGCATTTCCGATAGTGTGTCTTTAGATGTGTCCTGCAAGACGTTTCAAGTTTATTATATAATTTGATTAATCGCCTATTCCAAATTCCAAGCGATGTACAAGTCAGTAAAAATACACAGTTAAAGGGAACATACGTAACTAACAAAGGAACTAAGTCTACCAAACATGATAAAAACCACTTATTCAAGCATAACGAGACACTAGGAAAGGCAAGGAAAGAAATACAATCTAATTAATATAGGAGTAAACAATTAAGGGTCAAGAACAGCGGGAAGGGAAAGACAAAACTGATTAAAAAGTTTAAAAATAAACAAAAGAGCAATAGGCAATTCAATTTAATATTGAATGCATCTTTAAAAAGAAAACTCTCGAGTTTGCTCTTAAATTTTTCCAAATTCTTTTCCTCTCTAAAGTAAATTGGGAGTGAATTCCATGTCTGAGGAGCCGTAATAGTAAAGATAGATTGCCGTCGTGTGTTGATAATTTTGAGAGAGGGAATGACCAATAAATGTTGGTCATTTGATCTCAATAATCTAGAAGGATTATACGGTATCAATGCTTTATAAATAAAAGCTGGGGTTTTAAATGTAAGAGATTTGAAAGTAAGCAAACAACTTATTTAATTTATTTTATTTCTTATATACCGCTATACCGTTAGGTTCGAAGCGGTTTACAGAAAATATACATTAAGGGTACAATAAAAATAAGATAGTAAAGATAGGTACTTAGAAATTCCCTTACTGTCCCGAAGGCTCACAATCTAGCTAAAGTACCTGGGAAAAACAATTAATGAATAGTAAAGATGTAAAAATAAAGAGAGAGATAAAAACAAGATTTGAAACATCCCAACAAGAATACATTGATCTCTCTAAGGCCACATTCTTTTTAAAGCAAAGTGTACATCCCAACAATAATATAGTGGATAAACTAAATTAAATTAAAATTTTTTGAATTAGAACTAAAATATAGAAATATAAAAGAAAATATATGGACTTTGAAAGTGTGGAAAAAAGGTAAAGAGAGGGAATATGAATAGAAGGCAAAACCGTTAAACAATGGAATTCTAAGGAAATTTAAAATGAAGAAATAAAACGAATAGATAAAAAACAATATGATAAAAGATATGGTATACATGATGGTATAAGAGTCAGGAGGGTCTCAATTTCGCTTCAGTCAGACCACCATTATCACCATCCCTAGCACATAGGCCATTTCAGCCGAGCAACTGCCATCATCATCCTCTGTGCACCAACCACAGATCACCTCCCCCGATGCAAAAAGAAACATCCTTCGATCTCCAGATCACCGGCCATTGCGCTGAACAGCTCAGCCTCCACACAGTTCCTGCCGACTCCATTCCTCCGCTCCTTGGTCTGGATTGTGCATCTTTCCGCCAGCTCTCGCTCCTGCTGACACCGCCCCTCACCACACCACTTCCATGATTGGTGAGGTATTGGACGTGGCGAGACTTCAGACATGACGAAATCACTCTGCGGACCTCCCATCCTGCCAATGTCGCTCCGCCAGCAGGAAACATGGAGCTGCATCCTTGCCGGTATTGGTGTTCACGCCGAGCACCTCAGACATGGCGCCTCCAGGTCTCAATAGCCACCGCTTCCCGATGTCTCAGCCACCCTCCACCGACATCAGCGCTGCTCCCCTCTTGACTCTCCACCACCAGTTTCACCTGCTATGGCCCAGTGCAAGGAACATCAGGTAGGAAGGAGGCCTTTCGACTGTTAGACCAGAACCAACGGTCAAATCAGAAAGCTATCAGTCCAGATTTCATGAGTGGAGGCCCAAAACCAATATTAATAAATCAAAATAAGATTAATAAAAATAGATCAAACAAAAATATACAACTAAATAAAACAAACAAAGCAACAAAAAAACCAAAAATAAAAAGAGAAAAGGGAGACAGTGCAATTGATGACTTAATCGGCCACCATCTTGTTAGAATCATTATATAGAATATGCTGAGCCACTGGAAGCCAATGAGCTTTATGAAGTAAAGGGGTTATATGATCAAACTTCTTTGCTTTCATAATAAGTTTAATGGAAGCATTCTGGATGATCTGCAGCCGCCTAATTTCCTTTTGCTCATAAGGTATTGCAATAGTCAATTTTTGAGATAACCATTGAATGAATTAGTATATTCAATGATTTGACATAAAAATTTAGATATTGAACGAATTTGGCGAAGTCTGAAAAAGGTAGCTTTAACAACATGACTAGCATGGTCATGGTAAGTTAATTTTTCATCAAAAATAACCCCTAAAATTCTAATTTTATTTATCAGCTTTAGGGTGACACCTTTGATGGAAATTGGAAGGTGAGTTTATGATTATCTTTCAAAGGGAAGAGCATATTTGTTTTATTAATATTGAGGGATAGCCTATTGGTGTCAAGCCATAGGTGAATCTGTTTTAATTTCTCATTAATAGCTGATATTTCAGAAGAACTGTTGGGGTCCAGTGGATGTAAAAGCTGTATATCATCCGCATAAGCAAATACGGAAAAGCCAATAGATTGGCAAAGAGTCATGAGAGGTGCAAGATATATATTGAACAGAAGAGGAGAAAGAATAGAACCCTGTGGAATACCATACAAAACTGAAAAACTAGCAGAGGTTATATTGTTAAAGGATACTATTGAAGAAAGATTGTCAAAGTAAGATCTAAACCAAAGCAGGACCTGGTCCGTAATGCCAATAGATTGGAGTCTATCTATTAAAAGATTGTGATCAATTGTATCGAATGCTGACGAAAGATCAA